>NW_027509053.1:10000-520000 GCF_051911475.1 Siphateles boraxobius
AAGAAAAAAGAAATATTAGTTAGAAAGAAAGAAAGACAGAAAGAAAGAAGAAAGATTAGTTAGAAAGAAAGAAGAAAGATTAGTTAGAAAGAAAGAAAGAAAGAAAGAAGAAAGATTAGTTAGAAAGAAAGAAAGAAAGAAGAAAGATTAGTTAGAAAGAAAGAAAGAAAGATAGATTAGTTAGTAAGAAAGATAGATTAGATAGATAGATAGATAGATAGATAGATAGATAGATAGATAGATAGATAGATAGATAGATAGATAGATAGATAGATAGATAAGTTCATTAGTACATATAGAATGGTAGTTTAATTGAGTCTTGGGCTTCAGGGAGTTTAGATTTGAGTTTTTGTGTTGTACACTGCTGGGCCACCGTAGCCTTGGCTCAATTTGAACTGTTGCAATGAAAGTCAATGGGATTTTTATGATTTTTAATATTAATTTTTAAGAAATCTGAAAGTCAAATCAGTCTGAAAAGATATAGCACACTAAGTCAGAACAGTCTGAAGGTCTGACCCGAGTTTGGAGTTTGTAGAGTTAAAGCTCTAGGAGGAGTAGCAGTCAGAAAATTTTGGTTAAGAAAAAGAAGAAGAAAAAGAATAATAATAAGTTTAAATAGGATTTCAGTAAGTTGGCTTTCACAAGCCAACTTAATAATAAGTTTAAATAGGATTTCAGTAAGTTGGCTTTCACAAGCCAACTTAACAAGATGTTTACAGCATATGGTCTTGCTCAGTACAACGAAAAACCCATATCATTTATAATAAAACATATTCTCATAGGATATTACTAAATAAACTACTAATTTCATGCAATTGCATGAACTCTAGGAGGTGTGAAATATTAGATATTGGTCAATTTCTTGTGGTTACACCATTTGACAGTTTAACGGGCTGTCAGTTCTATCTTTTGTTAAAAATAGTATAAATTTCATATTAAATAATAATTAACATAGCGATCAGGTTTCTGACCGTCTTATCAAACTTAGCAGCGACATTTAACACTTGACACAGACACAAAATCGAGCATCTCTGTTCTAGTTTAATTTGATGGACACAAGAAAGACACGCAAAAGACACTTAAAAAGTTCAGTAAAGAAAATAATTAACATTGCGATCAGCGTTATCTCTTAAGGTTTGTGACCGTCTTATCAAACTTCACGAAAAACATCCAAGGTTTGTCACAGCAGAAGTATTTACAAACACACCACATACTTTTACGATTTCATTTCAGTGATTTACATAATTTTAGTAAGTTCTACTTACTTTTAGTGTCGAGAGATATTCACCGCCGGTAAATAAAGTTACCTCAGAATGAACTGTGACATCGTCTCCATCAGTCAACCAATGAGAACACTGTGCGCACGGGGCCCTGTTTCGACGCATCTGATTGGCTCTTTTGCCCCCCTTGTAGCGGCAACTGTTTCGAAGCATATGATTGGCTCTTTTGCCCCGCTGTTGTTAGGAGTTAGGACACTGTTAGGAGTTGTTAGGACTTTGTTTGGACTTGTTAGGACTTTGTTTGGACTTGTTAGGACTTTGTTTGGACTTGTTAGGACTTTAGTTTTTTTGAATTTAGTGGAGGTTACGGCCACGACTACAAGCTGGCTGAAAGGGGCATGTCGTTTGGCTTGGTGCCTTGCAGCGTCGCTGCCCGAGGCCAGTGTAGATCAGCAAGAACTCAACAACAAAACGTACCGCTCCACAAAAAGAGGCTTGTTCGCCCGAACAGGGACTTGAACGCTGGACCCTCAGATTAAAAGTCTGATGCTCTACCGACTGAGCTATCCGTGCTACTGACACCTAGCGATTAGAAAATATGCACACACCATATTCTCTCTGAAGCAAGATTCTTCCGAAATAAATAGGAGCGTTTCGTTTTCAGTCTTGTCTGAAAGAAAAGTCTGATGCTCTACCGACTGAGCTATCCGGGCTCTTGTTCGAGAAGCGTGCGTGCTGCGTGAGAACGCACAGCAAAATGAATCGTATTGGTGCAGAAAAAAGGGTGTCCTCCAATGCATTGCGTTTCCTTCTTCGAAGATTCAGAACGGCCGTCAAAACGTCTGCTATGTCAAAATATATTTGCAAATTAGTGGGAATGCAGCCTATTAGACTGATGATAATAGTCATTAAAGGAAAATAATGCTAGGAAAAAGAACAAAAACTCACTGCTACTTGTCTGGAAAGCCTCTTCACACGCTTCAATGCTGTTGACTTGCCGCGCTCTTATCGTTATTGTAAACTTGTGTCAAAGGCGCAGTTGTTTGTAGCAAATAGCAAGCCCGCGGCACTCAAGGTAACAGCTAGCGAGTGTACTGACACCTAGCGATTAGAAAATATACACGCACCATATTCTCTCTGAAGCAAGATTCTTCCGAAATAAATAGGAGCGTTTCGTTTTAAGTCTTTTCTCTAAGGGTTCGAACCTGAGAGCTCATGCTTTCAAAGAAGGTCCCAGTTTCAATTCCCTCGAACATCCAGAGCACATCAAGGGTACGCGCCGTGCACAAAAAGAGTAGTCCGAAGGACGGGGTGAGGAGAGGTGGTGACATGGAGCTCAATTTCAATGGCACCCAGAAAACCTTTCCGTGACCCGGATTCGAACCGGGGTTGCTGCGGCCACAACGCAGAGGACTAACCACTATACGATCAAGGCGAGCTACCGGTCTACCCGACGTGTCCTTGACTACAAAGGCGTCGATGCCCGAGGCCAGTGTAGATCAGCAAGAACTCAGCCACAAAACGTACCGCTCCACAAAAAGAGGCTCCTTCGCCCGAACAGGGACTTGAACGCTGGACCCTCAGATTAAAAGTCTGATGCTCTACCTACTGAGCTACCCGGGCTCTTGCTCGAGAAGCGTGCGTGCTGCGTCGCAACGCACTGCAAAATGAATCGTATTGGCGCAGAAAAAAGAGTGTCCTCCAATGCATTGCGTTTCCTTCTTCGAAGATTCAGAACGGCCGTCAAAACGTCTGCTATGTCAAAATATATTTGCAAATTTGTGGGAATGCAGCCTATTAGACTGATGATAATAGTCATTAAAGGAAAATAATGCTAGGAAAAAGAACAAAAACTCACTGCTACTTGTCTGGAAAGCCTCTTCACACGTTTCAATGCTGTTGACTGGCCGCGCTCTTATCGTTATTGTAAACTTGTGTCAAAGGCGCAGTTGTTTGTAGCAAATAGCAAGCCCGCGGCACGCTAGGTAACAGCCAGCGAGTGTACTGACACCTAGCGATTAGAAAATATACACGCACCATATTCTCTCTGAAGCGAACCGGGGTTGCTGCGGCCACAACGCAGAGTACTAACCACTATACGATCACGGCGAGCTACCGGTCTACCCGACGTGTTCCTGACTACAAAGGGGCCTTGTCATCTTTAGCTTGAAGACAAAACTGTTTCTTACCAACATAACTCTTTTCAAGGGTAATCCTGTAACAGCGACTTTTTTTCCTTTTATAAAGTTTAAGCTAGGCCTCTAGAAGGTTACAAACTAAAGCAGACGCATGCTGTCAACGTAGTCGGCAGGATTCAAACCTGCGCGGGGAGACCCCAATGGATTTCTAGTCCGTCGCCTTAACCACTCGGCCACGACTACAAGCTGGCTGAAAGGGGCATGTCGTTTGGGTTGGTGCCTTCCAGCGGCGCTGCCCGAGGCCAGTGTAGAGCAGCAAGAACTCAACAACAAAACGTACCGCTCCACAAAAAGAGGCTCGTTCGCCCGAACAGGGACTTGAACCCTGGACCCTCAGATTAAAAGTCTGATGCTCTACCGACTGAGCTATCCGGGCTCTTGTTCGAGAAGCGTGCGTGCTGCGTGGGAACGCACAGCAAATTGAATCGTATTGGTGCAGAAAAAAGAGTGTCCTCCAATGCATTGCGTTTCCTTCTTCGAAGATTCAGAACGGCCGTTAAAACGTCTGCTATGTCAAAATATATTTGCAAATTAGTGGGAATGCAGCCTATTAGACTGATGATAATAGTCATTAAAGGAAAATAATGCTAGGAAAAAGAACAAAAACTCACTGCTACTTGTCTGGAAAGCCTCTTCACACTCTTCAATGCTGTTGACTTGCCGCGCTCTTATTGTTATTGTAAACCTGTGTCAAAGGCGCAGTTGTTTGTAGCAAATAGCAAGCCCGCGGCACTCTAGGTAACAGCCAGCGAGTGTACTGACACCTAGCGATTAGAAAATATACACGCACCATATTCTCTCTGAAGCAAGATTCTTCCGAAATAAATAGGAGCGTTTCGTTTTAAGTCTTTTCTCTAAGGGTTCGAACCTGAGAGCTCATGCTTTCAAAGAAGGTCCCAGTTTCAATTCCCTCGAACATCCAGAGCACATCAAGGGTACGCGCCGTGCACAAAAAGAGTAGTCCGAAGGACGGGGTGAGGAGAGGTGGTGACATGGAGCTCAATTTCAATGGCACCCAGAAAACCTTTCCGTGACCCGGATTCGAACCGGGGTTGCTGCGGCCACAACGCAGAGGACTAACCACTATACGATCAAGGCGAGCTACCGGTCTACCCGACGTGTCCTTGACTACAAAGGCGTCGATGCCCGAGGCCAGTGTAGATCAGCAAGAACTCAGCAACAAAACGTACCGCTCCACAAAAAGAGGCTCCTTCGCCCGAACAGGGACTTGAACGCTGGACCCTCAGATTAAAAGTCTGATGCTCTACCTACTGAGCTACCCGGGCTCTTGCTCGAGAAGCGTGCGTGCTGCGTCGCAACGCACTGCAAAATGAATCGTATTGGCGCAGAAAAAAGAGTGTCCTCCAATGCATTGCGTTTCCTTCTTCGAAGATTCAGAACGGCTGTCAAAACGTCTGCTATGACAAAATAATAATAATAATAATTAGCTCACTGTATTTGTGGATACGACCTGAAAACGCTTGGCTGGTTCCATGCTGAAAATTCAAAAGAGCTCACTCTGTGGTTCAGTCTCAGTCGGTCTCAGTTCACTACCGAAGCGCATGACACGAAACCTGCGCAAGGTTCGCGCTATTTATGAATCAGAATATGAAGCAGTCACGTGGCTGTGTGTCAAAACGAAGCTTCGGACGTCACTGGTCACATGGTTATGTCAAAACGAATCAAGCTCCGGTACAGTGGTTCATGTGAGATGTTTCGTTTTTTTGATACAAGCTTCGAAGCCTCGGTGCCGAACGTCACATCACTACCTTGTGGGTTTGCGGATCTTCCCTCACCGTGGGAGTCGTCGAGGACAACGCCACCATCAACTCCAAGTCCCCGGGTCTTTTAACACCTCCAGCAGCCATCTCTCTGCCAGATCCAGATAGGACACATCGCCCCTGCCCGGAGTGTCCCGGACAGCTAGAGAGATCCTCCAGCTCCATCATTCACCTCGACGGAGATCCTCCATGGACCAAAATCCCGAGCCAGCACCTGACTCGTATCACGAGCAAAAAACCCTCCACAGAGCCAGAGCCAGCCATAGAGTTCATCCCGGAATCAGAGCCTGAGCCACGGCATCTGAACCGAAGCAGGATCTGATCGCCAGGTCCATCACAGAGTCAGCACCGTCAGGTCAGTCCACGGCCCTGGATTCGCCTGCTCCTCTGGTGTCTCGCAGCTCCTCGGCTCGGCCTTCGCATAGCTCTGTGAAGCAGATCCCCTTGCTACACCTTGGCCCCCAGGCCCATGTCTCCACCTCGGCCTGTCAATCCTTTGGCTCTGCGCTTCCTCTGCTCCACCGTGGTCTGCCATCCCTCAGGCTCCACCATGGTCTTTCACTGTGGACTGCACCTCAACACTCCACCCCTTCTGCTCCACCAGGCTCCTCCTTCCCTCCGGCATCACACTGTTTTGCCAGGCGAACAAGCCTTTGAAAAAGGCTACCTCTGCAAGCAGGAGATGGAGGTAGGAAGGTAACAAGGCACGTCCCAATCCAATGATCATGCCACATCCCATCTACTGATACACCTTCATCTGAGCGATTTTTGAAGGCAGCATAGATGGATCCTTCGCTGCCTTTGATATCCCACAATCCTGTGTGTTCCATTTCCTGACTGTTGAGCTAAGAAATAAAAATGGCGTCTGAAATTTGAAGTTGGTGGTAGGGTTTGTGTGTAAAGTGTACATTTTAACAACTTTTCCCACTCTTGATGACATTTCTACCGAGAAGTTAGTATTGTAGTAATTAAATATTACATTTGTTTTGTCAGCAAAGCTCTCTCTGTTTTGTTATCGATCATTACATCTTTACACTGCCAGAAGTGTGTCTGAAATAAGCTTTGTGAGGTGTGGTCCAGTGGCGTGTCTATTGGTGGCATCTGTGCAGTGGGCGGTTGGTCTTTGCCGTCCAACTTCGCCAGATTTTACAACTTGGAGTCATGCAGAACTTAATGTAGTCATTTGACCATTAAAACAGACATGTTAATCTGCTTTATGCAGAAATGTTTTCTGAAAACACCTGCAATAGCTGAAAAAGAAGCTACTTAACAAAAGTCAAGAGCCCAACTAAAGCAAACACTGCGCAACTAAAGCAAACTAAATATTTTCAACCAAATATCAACATCTAAACCTCTTGTTAATTCTCAATAAGAACTGCTGTAGACATCTGACAGAAAGTAAATCTGGTTAGTAATAAATGAAGCTGGAAATGATGTCTGTGGAGTTGTTTAATCCTTCTCTGCTGAGATCTTCAGAGATTTAAAAAAAAAAATTTAATCTTCCGATTATTTCATCTAAGGCTGTGGCTGAAGAAAGTTGTAGTTTGTGTTCTTATTTCTCTTTCTTTTAGTGAAAACGCACCTTGGAGAAACTCAACAGCAGTGCAAAATATGAAAAGACAATGCAGAAAAGACAAAACTTGTAGTCCATTATAACATCTACAAAGACAGCATCCATGCTTTCAATAAGAAACTAGGCAAAGCTAGACAGACTTTCTTCTGGAATATTATAAACAGCAATATAAACAACACACACACTATTTTTGCTACTGTACAGAGACTGATAAACCCCCCAAGCCAGATTCCCAGTGAAATGCTCTCAGTGAGAAAGTGCAGTGAGTTTGCTTCTTTCTTCTCTGAGAAAATCAATAATATCAGAAAGGTGATCAGATCATCCTTGAGTTGCGCTGGGGTCAGACAGATCAGACCACAGCCTGAGAAAGTAGTCACTATGTCTGATTTCGAAGAAATTGATGGCAAAATTTTGGAAGAAACTGTACAGCACCTTAACTAATGAACCTTATGTAAAGTGTTACCTAAATATATAATAACAAGCTATAATTATTTGTTCAAATAAAGTATCAAAGTAATCATATGGGTTTTATAGAACAAGGCTTTTAAAATAGACCATGTAAAATAAATGATATAAACTAATATAAACATAACTTATGTACATTACGTAAAAACAAATGTCCGCAGAGAGCACCAACGGCTTGGTTACACTAAGGCATGATCAAATCCTAGATTTACAAATGCAGACCTGCAAACTTAACAGTGGTGAAAAAGGTGACATGTCTCCTGTTGGGGAGAATACTTTTTGTGCGCAAAAACAAACAAAAATAACGACTTTATTTCAACTATTCATTTCCTTCTCTGTGGGCCTCTAGTCAGTTAACGTAGTGTGATAGAGGTTTTACTGTGAAAGGTACTTTTAACACAATCTGCACGCATGTAATTAATTAAAGGTTTGTGCTTTTCTGTGGGGGAAAAAAAAACAGCGCATATATTTAACTAAGCCTTTTGTCTTTTTCTCCATCACTTGTGGGCCAAACTCAGATTTCTGCACTAGACATATCAGCAAAGCGTTTTCTATTCATTTATCTGATAATTTGATACCAGCCGCTCGAATCGGAATCCTGAATATGAAAATATGCATCCTTGTTCAAATGTTCAGGCTCAGTCAACGTTTTCTCAAAACTCCCTAATGCAGCTTTAACAGTGCACAGTAACAAATATGAACAACAAACACACGTACAACAAGAAGAATATTTAACAAAACCGTTCTGATAATAAACAATCAACATTAGACTACTTAAAAGTACAATTTATACATTCTGTAGATTTAAAAGATGTAGTTACTAATAGTTATATATTAAAAGCAGTGACAGCAATTTATAGCATCTATTTCCAAAAATGTCATGTAGTGTTTGAATTGACCAAAAGAAATCAGATTTCGCAACTGCAAATCAGTCTGCGATGTGTTCCATGTGGAAGGGGCTGCATAACTAAAGGCCTTCTTCCCGAGCTCTATACGGACCGTAGGTACAGATAACAAACACAGATTACCAGAGCGCAAATTGTAGGAACAGCTGTTGCGAGACATAGAAGTGCAAAGGTAAGAGGGAAGCATATCCAGCATAGACTTGTAAATAAACTTAAGCCAGTGAAAGTGCCTCCTCACTGATAATGAAGGCCAATTTGTCATTTTGTACAAAGTACAATGATGTGTTGATGCTTTATATCCAGACACAAATCTTAGTGCACTGTGGAAAACAGTATCCAACAAAGATAAACATTTATCAGGCGCATTTCTATAGAGCAGGTCACCATAATCGAGTGCAGTAAGAAAGGTTGCAGCAACCAATCACCTCCTGGTTTTCCAAGAAAAAAAGGCTTTGTTTCTAAAATTAAATCCTATTTTTAATTTGAGCTTATGTACCAATTTATCAATGTGCAACTTAAAAAGAGAGCTGATCATCAATTAATATACCCAAATATTTATACAATTTGACTTGTTCAATCAGTTCGCCATGTATAGTAGAAATACTTGGAAGACTGTCAAGAGACTTCTTAGATTTTGGAAAAAAAGCATAATCTTAGTTTTCTCAACATTAAAAACTAGTTTAAGCTGATACAGTTGCACCTGAACAAGGTTGAAAGCAGATTGTAAATTAGAAAAAGCTTGGTGTAAAGTTTCAGCCTTAAAATAAATAACGGTGTCATCTGCATAAAAATGAAAATGAGCTTGTGGGATGTCTTCACCCAAGTTATTAATATAAATTTGGAGTTAATAATATAAAATTTGACCCAAGACTGATCCTTGCGGTACCACTAGATACAGTCAATGTTGCTGATGTGAGGTTGTCAGAATAAACACACTGAGTTCTGTCTGCCAAATAATTAGTCTACCAATCTACAGTCTGGTCAGAAAAAACAATATTATGTAGCTTTTCCAGTAAAATGCAATGATCCACTGTATCAAATGCTTTAGATAAATCTATAAAAAGAGCTACACAAGTGTTCTTACAGTCCATTGCTTCAATAAAGTCATAAATGACCCTCATTGTTGTAGTAGTAGTGCTGTGCTGCCTTTGAAACCCAGACTTTAAGTCAGACAAAATATTGTTGGAAACCAAATAGTCCTTCAACTGATCACCAACCAGAGTTTCTAAAACTTTAGCTAAAATTGGTCATTTAGAAATCGGTCTATAATTACAATTTTTTATTTATTATTTTTACTTTGTTATCCTCCTCCTCCTCCTCGTCTGCAAAATACTGGAGAGAAATAAAAATCAAACAAAAAATGAACAACACAATTGCAACTGCAACCAAACTGAAATCCTTCAAACTTCAAGCTTTTAAAACTTCTTAAAACTTTGATACTAACAAACTATCTTTCTATCTTTCTTTTTCTCTCTCTCTCTCTCTCTCTCTCTCTCTCTCTCTCTCTCTCTCTCTCTCTTTCTTTCTTTCTTTCTAACTTATCTATCTATCATCTAACTATTTTTATCTATCTATCTAATATTTCTAATCTATCTATCTATGAATTAATTTATTAATAATATCCAAGATTTTGATTGTGTCAAGTCAAGTCACCTTTATTTACACAGTGATAACTTGAAAAAATACAACAAAGTTTGTTTCTAGAAGAAAATTGCATCGTCGTCCACCTTAAGCGAGACGGATCAATAAAATTGTTGAATATTAAATGTCCCCAACTAAGCAAGCCAAAAGCCAAGGCAACAGTGGCAAGGAACCAAAACTCCATCAGTGACAGAATGGAGAAAAAACCTTGGGAGAACCCAGACTCAGTCGGGGGACCAGTCCTCCTCTGGCCAACGAGCAAACAGTGTCTGTTTATGATCCAGGCAGCATTACAGGTCAGAAGTCAAATTGGATCAGAACATTATATTATGCAGTGCATCTGGTTGGAAGTCGGAGTCATCACGCCGGTATGTAGACGAGATTGTTGAGGATCAGTGCCGATGACTGTCGTGTCGATGAGGCCTTCACAGGGCTGATGAAGGATGCGTCATGGATGGGTCCAGGTGCAGGTCCACCATCTGATCTGGATACGGCCGGGATCCGGCTGACTTCAGTAACAGGGACGGGACTGGTTGACACTTCAGGACTGCGTTGTTGTCGTGTCCAGGCGAAGGTCCTTCATCAGATCTGGATCCGGCAGACTGCGGCAAACCTCGGATAAACAGAGAGACTAGTATTAGCGTAGATGCCATCCTTATGATGTAACGAGTAGATCAGGATTTATGGGGAGTGTCCCCGGTTCCGGCTGATCTAAACTATGCAGCCTAACATTGAATTATAGATGTCTATAATGTAGTATGTGTATGGTAAGCCAAAGAGATGTGTTTTTAGTCTAGATTTGAACTGACAGACTGTGTCTGCTTCCCGGACGATGTTAGGAAGATTGTTCCAAAGTTTTGGTGCTAAATAGGAAAAGGATCTACCGCCAGCAGTCGATTTAGATATTCTAGGTATTATCAACTGGCCGGAATTTTTAGATCGCAATAGACGTGATGGACTATAATGCGTTAAGAGCTCCCTCAAGTACTGCAGAGCTAAACCATTTAGTGCTTTGTAAGTAATCAGCATTTTTTTTTAATTTATACGATGTTTAATAGGGAGCCAATGCAGTGTTGACAGAACCGGGCTAATATGGTCATACTTCCTGGTTCTGGTAAGAACTCTAGCGGCTGCGTTTTGGACCAGCTGTAGTTTGTTTATTAAGTATGCAGGGCAACCACCCAGTAGAGCATTACAATAATCTAGCCTTGAGGTCATGAACGCATGAACTAATTGTTCTGCATTTTTCATTGAGAGCATATGACGCAAATTAGATATATTTTTAAGATGAAAAAATGCGGTTTTACAGAAACTAGACACGTGACTTTCAAATGAAAGATTGGTATCAAAGAGCACACCCAGGTTCCTAACTGACAACGAAGACTTGACAGAGCAGCCATCAACTGTTAGACAGTATTCTAGGTTATTACATGAGGAAGTTTTTTGTCCAATAATTAGAATCTGTTTTTTCAGAATATATCATATATATGATATATATATATATATATATATATATATATATAGTATCATCAGCATAACATTGAAAACTAATGTCATGCTGACGAATAATATCTCCTAAGGTTAGCATGTACAGAGTGAACAGCAACGGTCCTAGTACTGAGCCTTGTGGTACCCCATACTGAACTTTTGATCGATAAGATATCTCTTCATTTACTGCTACAAACTGATAACGGTCAGATAAGTATGATTTAAACCATGCTAGTGCAATTCCATTAATTCCAACATAATGTTTGAGTCTATTTAAAAGAATGTTGTGGTCGATAGTGTCAAATGCAGCACTAAGCACTAAAATGGAACAGTTTATTTGAAAAAAATGCCTTTTCTTGTATCTTTGACAGAAAAAGTAGATTCGAGATCGGCCTGTAATTGACTATTTTTAACAAGTGGTTTAATCATAGCCAGCTTAAAAGTTTCCGGTACGTATCCTAATGCCAAAGAAGAATTAATGATTAATGAAGAGGATCTATGACCTCTAGAAGCATCTCTTTCAGTAGCTTAGTCGGTATAGGGTCTAACATTCATTTAGTCGATTTAGATGATTTAACGAGTTTAGAAAATTCTTCCTCTCCTATAGCAATGAATCATTTTTCTTCATGGAGAATACACTGCACTGCCTGAAATCTCAAATCTCAAACGGGATTTATCATTTACACTAGATATTGTTACATTAAGCACCAACACTTCAATAGAATTCTATTTGAAACTAGACTAATTTTGAAAGTATTACTATAAATTACAACAACAACTCCCCCTTTGCCTATTAGACGAGGCTCATGTTTAACAGTAATCTTGGGGGGTGCACTCATTTAAAGTAATGTAATTGTTTGGTTTTAGAACAGGTTTCTGTCAAACACAGCACATCTAGGTTATAGTCTGTGATCATATCATTAACTATGAGTGCTTTTGATGTGAGAGATCGAATATTCAGCAACCTGAGCTTTATCATTTTTTCATTTGTATTATATCTGTTTTTTATTTGTTGAACATCAATTAAATACCCTTAGATGGGTTTGGAAGTTTTTTGTATTTCCTAATTCGGGGAACAGACACAGTCTCTATGTGATGATATCTAGGTGACAGAAGCTCTATGTGATGGGGTTTATCTGACCTTGGTGACGTGAGACAGCTGGCAGGCGGTCGGTTTAGCCAGTTTGTCTGCTTCCTGACCTGAGCCCCAGATTGTCAAGTTTGAGCTCTAAGAGTATGTGCCATATTACTAGACAGAAGAGCAGCACCATCCCAGGAGGGATGAATACCATCTCTTTTCAACAGGTCAGGTCTGCCCCAAAAACTTTTCCAATTGTCTATGAATTCTATATTATTTTGTGGACACCACTTAGACAGCCAGCCATTGAGTGATGACAGTCTACTAACTATCTCATCACTCCGGCGAACAGGAAGGGGGCCAGAGCAAATTACAGTGCCTGACACCGTACTTGCGAGTTCACACACCTCTTTAACATTAATTTTGGTGATCTCCGACTGGCAAAGTCGAACATCATTAGTGCCAACGTGAATAAAAATCTTAGAGAATTTACATTTAGCATTAGCCAGCACTTTTAAATTTGCTTTGATGTCAGGCGCTCTGGCTCCCGGCAAACATGTGACTATGGTGGCTGGTGTCTCTATTTTCACGTTCCGTGTGATAGAATCTCCAATAACTAAGGCACATTCAACAGGATTCTCAGTGGGTGTTTCACTGAGTGGGGAGAACCTGTTTGATGTTGTAACCGGAACGAAGAGCGGTGTTTTGTCCCGCGACTACAGCGCCTCACAGTCACCCAATTGCCCTGCTGCACGGGCTCTACTTCATCCAGAACCGAAAAATGTACAGTGTTCTATAAGCTAGTCACATCCAAAGCAGTATCTAAAGCCCTTGCACTCTTACAATTAACCTCAATTAAAGTTTGGATGCGTGTCTCTAGTTCTAAAATCTCCTCCGTCGGCCAGACTATCTCCCTGCATTTATCACATGTAAACCCTGTGCTGACAGAGAAGGCCATGCTATACATGTTACATAAAGTGCAAGTCACAATAAGAGGAGAAGAAGACATGACTTACCGTGTTTGTTGACTGATCACTACTTACCACAGCTTTGATGGATTTGTGAAAGGCGCAAGCTAAATAAATAAATAAATAAACAAATAAAGAGCGCACAGATGGCACGCCAACAGGCTAGCGAATTACTAGCGTGTTGTACTAGTAACGATTTAGATTAAAGCTAGCGATGTCAAGTTAATATGTGATGTTGAGTAAGATATTTTAGCAGTATAAACAAAAGGGAATGGTAGTAAATAATGATTCAAAACGGGAAGATATACGAAGCTACAGACGCCAACCAACTCAGCATAGCAGCGAGGTAGCGAGTGTCAGAGAGAGTGAGGGAGTGTGTGTGTGTGTGTGAGAGAGAGATATTGAGTGAGTGTGTGTGTGAGATTGAGTGAGTGAGTGTGTGTGATTGAGTGTGTGTGTGATTGAGTGTGTGTGTGTGTGTGATTGAGTGAGTGTGTGTGTGTGAGAGAGTGTGTGTGTGATTGAGTGTGTGTGTGATTGAGTGTGTGTGTGAGTGTGTGTGATTTAGTGTGTGTGTGATTGAGTGTGTGTGTGATTGAGTGTGTGTGTGTGTGTGTGTGTGTGTGTGTGTGTGTGTGTGTGTGAGATTGAGTGAGTGTGTGTGTGTCTATAATTCAATGTTAGGCTGCATAGTTTAGATCAGCCGGAACCGGGGACACTCCCCATAAATCCTGATCTACTCGTTACATCATAAGGATGGCGTCTACGCTAATACTAGTCTCTCTGTTTATCCGAGGTTTGCCGCAGTCTGCCGGATCCAGATCTGATGAAGGACCTTCGCCTGGACACTACGACAACGCAGTCCTGAAGTGTCAACCAGTTCCTTCCCTGTTACTGAAGTCAGCCGGATCCCGGCCGTATCCAGATCAGATGGTGGACCTGCACCTGGACCCATCCATGACGCATCCTTCATCAGCCCTGTGAAGGCCTCATCGACACGACAGTCATCGGCACTGATCCTCAACAATCTCTTCTACATACCGGCGTGATGACTCCGACTTCCAACCAGATGCACTGCATAATATAATGTTCTGATCCCGGCCTTATTCAGATCAGATGCTGGACCTGCACCTGGACACGAATTACAACAATAACTTTATAATATTTAAATGATATAGTACGCCTCACTCATTTCTGGTTATGTTTAATTTCAATGTACTGTGGTCGTCTAAACTAGCGACCGCGACGCCGAAGTGTGTGAGAACAGAGGAATAACATTAGTGCGAATCACCAACATTTGCTTATTGGGATTAAATATTTTAACCATTCTGTGTCATTTTTCAATATCAATCTTTTCACTATTTACATGTTTATGCCCAAAATGCTATAACATTCCAAGTAGTTGACTGTCATTCTCCTCTACGCTGTGTGTGTTATTGATTAAATAGCCTAGCCTATTTAACATGGTTACAGGCACCTCGGTCTGCCCATTTTAAAAGACTGGATTAAACACCAGCGCACACAAGCAATTCTTTTAATACTCAATTTCATTTAAAAATGTAAACCCAACAGGTATGACATGTCAGAAAGAGAAAAAAACTTCATGAGAAGACGAACATATAGGACTGCCACAGCTTAGTGGATAAATATATTTTAGCTATTTATTATTCAGGATGCACAGCAGGCTCAAGATAATTAACCCAGAGATCAGAGTATTCACAGAGAACACAGAGTATTCACTGTTTTAATCAATTGGCAGCCATTAAACAGTGATAATAATCTGAATGTGTGGAGGTGTGCTGAAAGCTGTAACCGGAAACTCCCGATATGCACTAACTAGAACGCGGAAGAAGTTGTGCAAGTAGTCCATTGACGTGCTACATGTGAACGATATTATTTGTACTGTCCTGTAAAAATAATGTAGTTCATTTCAATTATTCAGCCTTTATGAGCAAGAAACTAATGCGCAAATGGCAATCTCATCGTTTTGATTTCAGCAAATTAGTTTGAGCGAATGCAGTGATTAATATTCACGAACCCGGCAGTTCATCAATCCTTAGTGTGGTTTATATTCTTATTAGTAGCAGAATTCGTAGTAGTATTATTATCTTATCAGTGTTATTGTTCGTTTTATTTTTACAGAAACACTGACCGACAATGTCTTAAGCAACACCAGTCCTAATTTCAGTTAAAATGACAAATCTGCATTCTTACGTCCTCATTCATACTGTTACCAAAAGTGAGAGAGCTTGCGCAGCACTGAGACAACGGTACTTTTAAATCCATAAGTAATTAACACGCTAGTTTTCATACTGAAAGAATATTTAACATAATTTGGTACTTTAGATATTTTTAACACAAGAACATTACACATTCTTCATGCTACATTTCTCAACACTGAGAATGAATAAATAAATGCTTGTTTCTCCAGACTCGCAGTTGTCAGTCATCCACAAGTCAGAGCACTTTCATAAAGCCATAGCGATTTCAAGTTTATTTAGATTATATTGTTCCGAGTGACTATGAATGACAAAGCGTATTTTCAGAGTCAATACATGTGATCACGCAGAGGATTAAGTTAACTCAACTCAATATTTCAACACATCTCCCCCAGCCTGTTTAGTGTGAGGAGCCGGACGCACCGAGACGACTGTACGGTCCTCGCTGAAGAAACCCGTCACACGCCGGGAGTGAAAGGGGGATCGAACGGGATTCTGTGTCGCTGTCTCTTTTCTATCATAAGCCTTACGCATTTGTCAATCATCCTGGCTTGCTATTTGGGGAATGAGCCAGCGCTGTGATCGGCCAAACTCTTCTTCTTCTTCTGCTGTTGCTTGATTTGAGGACAGCGCGTGCAACAGGCTTTTGCGTAGTTTAGAATGACAAATCGTACCAGCGTACTTTGAGGTCAAAATGCGAACAGGTTGGCAGGTCTGAGTCTGTCTCAAATAATATCTTTTTGATTTAAAGGCCAGAATTGATTAAACAAACAAAAAATAATCTTTTTCTTACTTATTTGGCTTCTCTCTTCTTCATTCTATGTCCAAATCTGCAAACAAGGGATGATCTACCAAGTTCTCTGCAGTCAAGTAGTATTTTGCATCAGGCACATGTTCTGTGGAAGAGTCAGTGAAGAGGGCGGATTAATCACATTTGGCCTTTCTGTAGTAGGCGTGTACACGTAAGGTGAATGTTACCATGACATACAAAGCATGTGTTGCTGTTACTATGACATGAACATTTAATCACTGCTAACAATCATTATCAGTCCCCTGTGTTTTACACTTTGCTCATTTGTCATCAAGGTTTGACACTTATCATTTTACTGTCACTTTATGTTTCAGAACTTTATATGTTTTCCAAGCAATGTTAGTTCCACTTTGTTCTTGTTATCATTCTTACCTAATAATGGATCTTTGTTGTGTTTTTCCATGAAGAATAGAGCGATGTATTCACAGCGCACATCCTCATCTGTTTCTTCAATTCCTGCAAGCAATAGATTTCCAGTGTTTAGTAAAACATCACCAGTCATCAGTGATCTGTGTTCAAAAAGCCAACTCACTACTGAATTCTTTTTCGGCAAGGTGTGCATATTTTATATGCAGGGTTTTTGGGTTGATCAGTATCAATCTCTTGAGTAATGGGTAAGAAAGATCATTATCCGTCCAGTGACGGATTGCAACATGGATTTGGCTCATGATGCGGTTCGCTGTCTCGTCAGTCAGGCTCCCTCCGTTTCCTCTGATGAACTCCCTCAAGGTCACATAGGCAGGAAGATGTTCCATTACCAGGACGGTTTGGTCTTCCAAGATGAAACGCTCATAGAGACGTACGGAATGGTCGCAAGTTGGACGCTTTTGCATTTTCAGCAATGAAGCGCCCTCTTCGACAAACTTAGGCTAAAGAAAAGAGATTGATAAAACATTGGCTAAATTCAAATCTCCTAATTAAAGAGTGAGGGAAATGAAAGATGAAAGCATTAGCCATGTTTCCATCACCCTGTTTTTATGCACATTTTAAAGTCTTGCATCAGAAACGTGATGGAAACGGCAAATGAGAAAAAAATCCCTTACGTCGCTAAAAAGTTCACACACTCACTTGAGGTGGTTTTTGACTTGTGCGAAAAAGGAATAATGCGAATATTGGGAGATGGAAACGCATTTGCCAAATTAATTTGATTTATATTGAACTATTCAAAATAAAACCATTGTAAGCACATCACAGTATCATTCGAATCAATGTCTCCGTGTGACTGGTACAAATGTCTCATTTCCAAATAAGTAAAACAAAAGGTAATATGGTTTTTAAGAGTTTAGAGATAACTGGCACACAAAGAAAGATGATCCAACCCCCAAAAGGTGTCAACTCTGAATGCATATTACCATTGTTTCCATGTGAAAGAGGTTCTGGCTATTTAATGGGCCGCAGCGAGGGATTCTGGGCCTTTCTGTAGTTCAGATCAGGCCGTGAGGCTGAGAGTGTCCGAGACTCTCAGACTCATGTATTTTTTAAAATGTTGGGCAGGGCTGGACTGGTAATCTGTCATACCGGGCAAATGCCCGGTGGGCCGACGTGCTTTTTGGGCCGATACATCTCATAATTTTTTTATTTTTTTTTACGGCCCATAAAACTCGTACATCGGCAGCCCATTCGTTTTGTTTTGTTTAATTGACGGCGCTGGGTTAGTGCCGATGTAATGCATTGGTCAAAAAAAAAAATCATATTTTTTTCCAATGAAAGACCGGCCCATGAAACACGTAGATCAGCGGCCCATTGGTTGTTTTCTTGATTGACACTGGGCTGGCCCAATCACATCTTGAAACACCTCCCCCTTTGTGCTTTGAGTGAGCGTGCAGTGTCAAGTGTACTGTGTATCTGTCTATAGTCTGAGAGATTTCACTTTCTGAAGTAACTAGTTACTTTTATAATGTGTAACTGAGTAACTAATTTAGTTACTTTTTGGAAGAAGTAACTAGTAACTGTAACTAATTACTTTTTAAAAGTAACTTGCCCAACACTGGTTATATATCATACTATCTATATTATCGAATTTAACAAACCAATTCTTACTGGAGAATTTCATGAAGAATAAAGTCTTGTCAACTTACCGATGTTTCCCAAAGTCTGCACCTCTCAACAAATTTGATGGCAACCTAAAAAATAAAGACAATTTTTTGCACATGATCATCTACAGTCTACATTTTTTAAACACTTTTTGAACAAAACTGTCAACACTGATGTTTATGGCAAGACTCAAAGTTCACAGAAGGAAACAAGAGACAAAACATTTGTTTTTGGAGAAAGAGCAACATACTTTCTGGCCGTCCGATCTTCTAATTCCTTCATGGACACGATCATCATATCCCACTTTCTCTCCCACTTTATAAAGACACCGAAAGTATTTATGTTGCAGTGTCGGTTGACGAGGAAATCTTAAGGTCACTGAAAAACACACAGCAACAACGTGTTAACATACAGCATGAGACTGAACACACCAGTGCAGATCAGGAGCCAGTATGAGTGGAGATTACAAACAAAACCAGAACAACAGATTGAAATGGACATGAATCCAGTGGTACGTGATACCTCTACTGTAAGTAAAAGTAGCATATATGTTCTCATGAATGTGACCGTAGCAGCAGCGGCTTGTTGCTATATTGGATTGTCTCTAGAACTAGGTGTGCAGAAATCTCAGTTTACTCTAGACTACAGCACTGCATGATGACTGGAGACTCACGGTCTGTGGGCTCGGCCGGCCTCGGCTCCTGTCCGGGAGTTTGTGGCCGCTCCTGTGTAGGCTCAGGCACACAAGGACACACTTTCCCTATAAAGGACTGGAAGCCGCGCTTTACAGCAGCCAAACGAGGACGGCCTTCCCTCCCTTCAGTGTGTTTTTCGGAAAGCAAAGAATATTGATTAGAAACATTTATTAGCACAGATTACAGCTGAATGATTAATGTAAAACTGTCCAGATGTTCATGTGAATAATTAGCAGGTTTAGCACTGAAGGTCATGTTAGAAAGATAACTTAGTCCAGTATCCAGGCGCTGTTTGACAGGCTTTGAGTGCCTGTGAGCGTCGGGTGTATGTGAATGAGATGTTTAGCCGGCAAGGCTTTCAATCACATGCAAATAATGAACTTTAGTGAATGGCAGTGTCCCGTGAGTGTAACTCTACCTCTGCCTTAACATGTGACGTGAATGTAACAGTAATAATGGTACATTACAACATCAGTGTGCTAGATTCCAGCAGTGCCTCTGTTGTGCTGCACAGACGACTAAACCCGAAGGTCTGTTGAAGATTATCAGCCCATCGCACCAGAAAATCAAGACCAGGCTGAATTATTGTTTTGTGAATCATTCACGAAATTGAGACGATTGCCAGTGCTTTCCGGCCATAACAAAAGATTTGTGACATTTTAAATTTGTATTGACAAAGAAATTGCAGCTTTGTTATGCAAGCTACAATTAAAACGGTACAAAATGAAAACAGTAGCCTACAAAGCAACATAAATTAAGAACGGGCGTTTTTCTGTGCCTCTCTCTCTCTCGCAGACGCGCTCCTGGATCTCTTTTTAGCTTATTTTGTCACTCTCACTCTCTCAATATTAAATGTTTCAGGGTAGTAACACAGGCTTCAGCTGATAATACTCGCACTCGCTTAGTTGGCATGAACGCGTTTAGTCAACAGTTCATGTTTAGATAAGGCCAGAAAACTGACAATCATACACACTGCTCACACAGTCTAAAACCCTACAAAACCAGTTGAAACAACTGGATTGAACCCTTCCATTTTTTTCAATGAAAAACCTATTTGGACACATCGAGAGATTTATCTGAAAGGAATCTTTCCTTTGCCTGTTCTGCTATCCGACACTCTCCATCTGAAAGACGGGACATTAACACCCATAGACTCAACACTACTGTCCTGCCCCCCCGATAACTGCCCCCCCAAACCCCCCACGGCTCTGAGACGAGTCTGAGACAAAGAGAAGTCGCAGACATTAACATTATTAAAGTGTTGATAATGACGGAATTTAATTATTTAGGCTACATGTAGTAATATTTCTGTCATAAAAGAGTTTAACTAAATATTTCATTATTTCAATAGGCTAATTGAAGAATTAAAACACTACTTCGGTTTGGGCCAGTTTTTACCAAGCAAAATGAAAAACAAACTTCAGACTCATGTTCATTTGTTGCCATGAAAAAAAAATGTTCAACTCAATATTAAATTCCACAGAGATCAGTCGGGCTGGATCTTTGGATCCTGAAAATCAGGGAGCGATTTGTGAATTAAGCAGAGGGGGGTTGTTTTTATTTTTTCAAATAAATCTCGAACCACAGTCGGTATTTCCACCACAGAAAACGTTTTGTCGTTAGCCCATTGTGAGTGTACATGAATAAAAGTTTACAGTTTTTGAATGATTTACTCGTATCTGTAAGACCAAAACATGGCCTACGTAGTGTAAAGGGGATTTCAATAGCTCTTTTTTTTATTTTTCATATTTATGTTTGTAGGCTTATTTGGAAATGACCATAGTTGTAGTATTTCATCCTTACTGTTTAGCAAAATGTCCCTCTGGGCCACCTGGCGGTCATTTCGGGAATGACTTTGAAATGCGACTGGTTTAGTTTTGCTGCGGTGACTTTGCCGCGGGGAGCTACCGCAGCGCTAATAGGCATTCTGGTTGATTACCTACTGTACATGTGAGTTTTGATTTGTATTAATGTCCTCAGTTACCTGTCGGGTCGTTCTGCGCAGGCACATCTGTTGGGCTTCTGCTCGATGGTTGAGCACTGCTGCTATCCATTCCCTCAAACTGCATGTTGCCTAAGGAAAAATTAAAACCAGCATCAGAAACATCAGGCCGAAGCGGACACGAATCAGAGTGGTAATAACTCGAGACTCACCGTCTGACTCGAGTGCATCAGTGCCTGGTGTTTTTTTAAACCAGTCATGATCTAAAATGTTCTGTAAGGTGATCTCTGACTCTCTGTCACGAAGTTTCCGAAGTAGATCCTGGCATTCTGTAAACGTTTTCAGAAGAGAGCTGATTAGTCCTGTTTGATTTTGAGATATGTCGTTTGTGTAAGTACGGTAATGTTAATATCAAATACACTGCATTTGTTGCTGTTACTATGGCATTCTATGGATGCCCATGAACATTTATTCATTGCTAAACTTCACTGTCAGTCCGCTGTGTTTTACACTTTGCTTATTTGTCATCAAGGTAACTTTACTGTCACTTGTGTAAGAGCTTGACATGTCTTCAAGCAATGCTATTTCCATTTCGTTCTTGTTTTTGGTCTCACCTTTGGACAAGCGTGTATTTTTCCAACCAAACCAGAGTTTCAAAGAGTTTGCTTCGACCATCCCCTTCAGCACTCTGTATAAGCCTTCATTGGTTGCAAATAAAGCGTGAAATCTCCTCACTAATGCTGATTTCGATTTAGCTGTTTCTGTAAGCAATACGTTTTCAGTGTTAAAAAAAAACTTTAAAACGGCCTTATTTCCATATCCTGTGCATAATAAATCAGTGATTTGTGCTGGAAAAGCAAACTCACGTGTTTCGATGATGGTCAGTGCTCTGTAAAAGCCGGTTAACTTGATCTGCATGGTGACAGGGTCGATGAGTACTTTACTCAGGCTCATGTCTTTATAATAAACACCCCGTTCACTGCAGAGCCGAAACGCAGCGATGAGTTTCTGCATGATGTCTTTCGCTACCGCTTCAGTCAGACGACCTTCGTTTTCTTTGATGAAATCACACAAGGTCATGCTGGTACCTGGATGCTCCATAACTAAGATGTTGTGATCTTCCATGTCAAACCAGTCGTATAACTTCACGACATGGTTGCTGTGTCTCATTATCCGCATTATAGCTGCCTCTCGACACAAAGGTTCGGAATGGCCAATCTAAAAGAAGAGATTGACGAAAGGTTAGTTGACTCCGAACCTCAAACATCCTCACTAAAGAGTGAGGGACATTCAGGAAGAAAACAACCAACTGTACATGTACAATACAACTGATGCTTCAAGTCTTTGATTGTCTATTTCAGTTTTATCCTATGCTGTCTACATGCAGAATTATCAATTACCGAATAATAATTTAATAAATAATTCTTAATAGTAATTTTCATGAAGAATAAAAGAAAATATTTGCAAGCGTAAGTGAACTGATACATTTTAGTTGTTTAGATGACAATCTACAATCTTTTTTAAAACATGTTTTGATCAAAACTGTAAACACTGATGTTTATGTCAGGACTCAAAAGACAGAAGGAAACAAGAGGCAGAAAGTTTGGTGTATCGAGAAAGAGCAACATACTTGTTTGTCATCTGATTTGCGAATTCCTTCATGGACGATGCCATGAGATCTTGATGCCAGTTTCTTTCCCAGTTCATAAAAAGAGTCAAAGGATCCTGAAAAACACACAACAGCATGAGACTGAACTGCATGTGACTAAACACACCTGTGCAGAACAGGCGAGGAACCAACCGGTGTGAAGATCACTAATAAAATCAGTAAACAGGCTGAAATTGACACATGTGAATAATTAGCATTGAGGTTTTGCATTTAAGTTCATGTTCCTTATACTCGAGATGGCAACTTCTTGAATCTGCAAGCCTATTACAGTATTTTTCTCAAATAAAGTAATTGTTTAAAAATATGTGAATATGTGAATAAAAAGGAAGTAAACACTGTAACAGGACACTCAGTAATCTGGTAATTTCGTGCGCACTGATAATCATATTTCTTCAAATAAAGGTAATGCTAATTTTACATACAGCACACAGTGAAAACTATATGAATATGACACAGTGGGCAACTGGATATAGCACAGCATATTTTACAATGAAGGATTTAAAGTTTTTCGATCATGTCTCCCGTGAAGCTGATCTTCAGTTCGCACTCACTCGCTTCACACGGCCCGACCGTCACTCGCAGGAACACGTTTATATCGGCTACAAATGCACACTTCACAAGATATCACAGCTGGATTCCAAATTGCATATATCACTGACTTGTGAAATTAAATGTTTATTTGATATTCAGAGATTTGTTTAAATGATGTAGATGTGGATTTGCTGAATGTTGACGGCAGTTGAGAAAGTATTTTAGCCTGATTGTTTGCCTTTTCTGTTACAAATAATACGAAAGCAAACTCTTTACTTTTTCGCACACCATTTACTTTCTTTGTTTACCAGTTCTGTTTAAAAGTGTTAAGATATGACTGACAGAGATCGTTAACTAATGAAGACGGAGAATGTGAGTGTGTGATCAGGCGCTGCCGTTTTCTTCTCACGCGCTTGTGTTCTCGGCGCCGCAAGTCAAAATAAAAGTCCCATTTCTAAATCATCGGCCAATCAGAAAAACGAATCGGCCGATGTTTTAAAAATGCCAAATATCGGCGTTGGCGATATATATATCGGTCGACCACTACATGTGAGTTTTGATTTGTATTAATGTCCTCAAGACAGTTACCTGTTGGGTTAATCTTCACAGGTCTATCTGTTGGGCTTCTGCTGGGGTTTCTCTCAGATAACACAGCAGCGCTGGTCGATGGTTGAGGAGCACTGCTGATATCCATTCCCTCAGGTAAATACTCGTATGCGTCCACGAACACGCCACTGTTGCTGATATCCATTCCCTCAGGTAAATACTCGTATGCGTCCACGAACACGTCGCTGCTGCTGATATCCATTCCCTCAGGCAAATACTCGTATGCGTCCACGAACACGCCACTGTTGCTGATATCCATTCCCTCGGGTAAATACTCGTATGCGTCCACGAACACGCCACTGTTGCTGATATCCATTCCCTCAGGTAAATACTCGTATACGTCCACGAACACGTCTCTGCTGCTGATATCCATTCCCTCGGGTAACGTTGCATGCATGATGTTTACTTTCTGCATGTTGCCTAAGGAAAAGTTCAAACTAACATCAGAAACATCAGG
Source organism: Siphateles boraxobius (assembly GCF_051911475.1). NCBI lineage: Eukaryota > Metazoa > Chordata > Actinopteri > Cypriniformes > Leuciscidae > Siphateles > Siphateles boraxobius. The sequence continues at coordinate 34,282 of NW_027509053.1, forward strand.
CTGAAACGGACATGAATCAGAGTGGTAATAACTAGAGACTCACAAACTATAAGTGTAAGCTATTGTGATTGTCAAAACATTTGGTAGCCTAACTAAACATCATTTTTTCAAGTTTAGTGACAGCATGGTGCAAGAACTCGCTGGAAATAGTGTTTTAAGTGTGCTCAGCACATGTTGAAAGAGTCCCTCTTTTTGACGAGACATTGGTTGGGAGGTAATGCCATAGCATGGTGTTGGTGAGAATGAGATGTTTGTGTGTGTTCTGTTCAGGTTTTTCCCAGCAGCTGCACTCGAGAGGCAGTGGGCGCACGTATGCCGTTTACTTTAGTGGATGCAGTGGTTTGGTGTCAGGGTGTCACATATATTTAACAAAATTAAAGTTTTGGCTCACCTGCCACGGGGACTGGTAGATGAAAAAATCCACCAGCCAAGCATATTTTTTACCTTTTTGTGTCACATATACATTCATTCCTACATTTAATTGAGATAAGGTATTATGTTGAATGAATAAGAGTACATAGAAGTCAAATCAGAGCAACAAATAGTAAGACATGGAAGATGTGAGCATGGAACTAGTGCTCATAACAGTACATTTGAAGGTTTTGTAAAACTATCAGATACTTTACCGAAAGTAAAAAACAAATTACCGATATATATATATATTTTTTTTTAGCTTTTTGGTTTGTTTGCTGCATGGTTAAAAAAACACAGCCTATATTTGTTAAATCACGAGGCGCGTCGACACGCGCAACCACACGCGGTGGTTCATGTTATACATCAATACATGATGTACCTGTGAGCTCTTTAAGTGGGCTAGGTTACAATAAGCTGTAACCGTAATTAAACTAAACTAAACCTGTTCTGTCTCCATGCAGCGTATATTCTCTGGCTCTGTACGCATTATTGCCCGACTCCGGTTCCAACAGATAATGACATTTCATGAACACAAAGGTCCATGTTTAATAAAAATGTTCATGAAATTAGAAAATATTTAAGAGATTGATGTTTAATTTAGTTTTATACACGTTCTCATACTCATTTATTTTGTTATAGTGTCAGTAATAATATTTCAGAAGTATAAAATGTGTATAAAGTGTAAAAAAAAAGTTTGCTTTTTCTTATATTTATAGAATCTTAGAAATCGTGACTGGACAATAAGAAATGTGTGACTAATGTATGACTGAGACAAAGGGCCTTTACTCAAGGCTAGTAGATCAACAATGTGTTAGTTATGGGACATGTTGTTCATGATGGCATAGAGGGAGTCCACTATAAAGAAGAAAGGATGCCCTCCTTCTCTGTGTGACTGGATGACCCCTGACCTTTCCTTGCGAAGGAGTAAATAATCTTTAAAGACAACTGGCACATGTCTGTCTCTTATTCAGTGATTTAAAAATGTTTGCCTCTACAAAATCAAACCGGTTTCTAGGTTTCAATTGTACATTTATGCTAACCGTTTAAATAACGATCTAGTCTTGCGTGTGCGCATCAGTTGCGTTTGTGTAGAACTGAATGTACAACAAGTTTGTCCTTTTTCAACCGTATATAACAGCAAGTATGCAAAACGGCATATTCTTCACTTAAATCAACACGTTTTCCACTATGGAATGACAAAGCTGTCGAAATAATAAATAAATACACATCAAGTATCTGTATCATGTCACATTGCAGCCTAAAGGTGGTGCCAGAAAGTGGGAAAACGGGTGAAAGAAATCTATCGGTTTTAAACTCGGTATAAATGGAGAGTTTCTCCATGTAAAGTATTTAAGGAGTTTTACCTCGAGACTGACACTTCTTAAAGAGAAACCGTAATAAGAGTCCAGCGAAGATCAGACCCAGAGGAACCAGAACCAGAGGGATGATCAGAGAAGAGCCTGAAAACACAGGAGAAATCATCAGAGAATATGATCACGTTGAGCTCATTATATTACAGTTATATCCCTTTGTTGGTTCCAGACTCAAACCAACACTTTCTCCATCTCTGAGACTAGTATTTCTTTTTTTGTTAAACCTTTCAAGGTCATATAATGTGCAACGATTTCCATTCACAGTAATATGGTTGTATCGCTAATATTGCTGGTATGAGAGATTCGGCATGTTGGGACACAGTGCATCCAGTGATGCGGTTTTCTGTAAGTCCTGCCGGCAGTTTCTGAGCAAAGTGAAGCAAAATTTACCCAGCTTGTTTAATACCGAAGTATATCCCTCACACACACAGTTCATCTATATAATATCACACACAGTGCAGTTTTTCTCCAGATACAAGCATGATAACAAAATGTGATTTTGATTTTATACACGTTTAATAAACAAGAAGTTAATATTAAGTTTAGTACATTTAAGACACCATATTGCCTGTTTTAGCTCTATTTCGCCAACTAAAACAGTGGAAAACGAAGCCACAGCACTGTATTAGCGTCTCTAAGAAACACTCCTCACTGAATGAATCAGCTTTTTCAACGAATCAGTTGAATCTCAATGACTCACTCATTAACCGCCTCCTACTGGCGGGTTTAATCTTACATTTAAAGTATCTTTTCATGTTTTAAATCATTTAAAATATCAATATTAAACGTTTTATGTTTAAAACATCAAAACATTATTTATGGATAACTACAGGTTCTTCATTTGTCATTAAACAGTCTGTGTAAATGCATTTAAATGCCACTTCAGCTGCAGATTCTGTTTCCTCTCCATTGCAAAGATTTTGTTGATACAATTTTATTGCTAAAAGCCCTATTGTGTCTTATTATTATAATTTAATAAATGTATGAAATTCATACAAAAGGTGATGCATGCTTAAAATACATTTATAAAGGTAAAACTGCCCATAAAAGGTAAAAATCAACTGAAACGTATTGGTAAAAATGATTTCTGTCACTGCTGTGAACTGACCAACACACAGAGTATGAAGAATATCACACACTTCAGGAGTCAGCTGTCCACAGCAGTCCTAAACATGCAAGCTACAGCACAATAACACACTCTGCTAAATATGTCCTCTGTGTACATATCCTTGCAAGTATAATTTAGTTTGTATTATTTTAAGTAAGAAGAGAGTTATAAAAAGGGGGAGTATTGGCTTAAGCCATGTGGTGCTGCTCGGTTGGGGGCTTTAGGCAATGCTGTCTTACATGCGCTTCATGAGGCACACACACACGCACGCACACACACACACACACACACAGCACACACACACGAGCGCAAGGTCTCTCCCTCTCTGTCGTGCGCGCGCTGTTTGAACATACATATTATCACATAGGCAAAGCCTTTTGAAAACCGGGACATTTTCACGTAGCCTTTCCCGGGACAGGTTGTTAAAAAGAAGGACAATCCCGGGAAAACCGGGACGGGTGGCAACAATAATGCTGTGCCACATACAAGTCCTGCCATTTATGTCGATGTGTGTGTCAGTTCTGATGTGTATAACTCAGTACCTGTTGTGTGGTCCTCCCAAGCCTCAGTTGTGTTCAGGCTTCTCCCAGCGAACACAGCAGCGCAACTCTGCGGCCGAGAGTCCTCGAACAAGCTCTCCAGATCCAGCGGGAACTTTACAGACATGATGTCGGATTGACACGGTCTCTGACTGTTGTTTATAGCGGTGAACTGCGTTTGCAAACCTCGTCCGTTAGTGACTGAACTACTGTTATGATCAGAAGATTCCGTCAAAGTAACTCAATATTGTATAATATATATTGAATGACACCGTATTCTGTCAGATTCTGAAACTCGACGAGCTGTGTAGACGTGCCTGTTGTTTAAAGCGGTAAACTGCGTTTGTAACACTTTGTCCGTTAGTGAATCTCGACTCTGATCATCGCTGTTGAACTCAGTCTGTGACGTCACATGGAACTCGCGCTGCCTGTGGCGTCACGGCTGATGCTCTGCTAGCGCTCGAGCACGCATAATTAAAGGGATAGTTCACACAAAAATGTAGAGAAAAAAATAATGTCACAATTCACTCACCCTCATGTCGTTCCAAACCTGTAAGACTTTTAATCATCTTTGGAACACAAATGAAGATATTCTAAACGAAATCTGAGAGATGTCTGTCCGTCCATTGAAACTCATTCACCCAGATTCTCAGAAGAGACTCGATCACTTTATATAATGAACAGATTGAATTTGGGCTTTTATTCTTTATTTTTTTTATTCTATGCTACAAAACAAATAAACATTCTAAATTCAAATGGTTAAAGTGAATTGTATTGTTTTTATGGCCAAAACGCACTGCATTTGTTTATTAATCAGCATTTATTCAGTGTTACACACACATTTTACACACACATTTTACACACACACACACACACACACACACACACACACACACACACACACACACACACACACACACACACACACACACACACAAACACACACACACACACACAGACACACAGACACACACACGTGGTTTATGAGGTCAACGTGACTTTTTAGTGGTTTACGGGGACACACCTTTCCCAACATCCAATCGCCATGAAAGTCATGTAAAAAAATTTCATTTGATCTACAAAAAACAAACCATGCTTCAAAATAGCAATTTCACTTTTACAACAAACACATAATAATTATGTGACATTTCACAGGCTTATGGGGTCCGGGCCAAATAGTGGTTTATGAGGTGTCTCTACACAGTGGCGCAAAAAGTGGGTATGCGCGTTCACGAGTCCGCAGTGACGCTGATGACGTGTATCTGGTGTATACACGTCACGTCATGTGACGCTCGTGTATCCGTGTATTCGGGTTCAAATAAATATGGCTGGGCAAAAAAATGCAAGTCTTCGTCTGTGTGGAAATCCTTAGACATGTTTGTGAAGATTGTTTTGTTTCCAGCGTGCGTCTCCCTCAGACTGTAAACGAAGCTCGGGCGCACCAGACACACGTCAGCAGCGTCACTGAACGCGGATCCACAAAAGAACCGGAAGACAATACAATGCTGAATAAAGTCCTAGTTTTTGTTATTTTTGGACCAAAATGTATTTTCGATGCTTCAAAACATTCTAACTAACCCACTGATGTCACATGGACTACTTTGATGATGTCTTTATTTCCTTTCTGGACAAGGACAGTATACCGTTCACACATTTCAATGGAGGGTCACTTATTGCAACTTTGTTTATTGAGTGAATAAAATCCATGTCAAATCTGCAATCGTGCTGATATTCGAGAAACAACACTACTGGCGGTCTCATGTTGCTTAACTAGGCTACATCATAAACTATAAATGTAAAAGCTAAATGTTTACAGCAGTGTTTGTTCTATATGTTTCTTTGTCAGTACTAATTTGTTCTGATTTCTCCATGAGATTCTCTCACCTCAACTGGTGTGGCTGTTACTGTCAATACATTATTCATGATCAACTGAGGCAGTTCAGGTGTTTGTATTTCTGTATTTGTTTTTCTTTTTTAAATTGCTGATTGGTTTTTTTTCTTGGTGTTTAACAAAACCTTTAAAAAAATCAACAGCATCAGTAGGAGAGTAAAAACGTTCAAAGAAAAATTCATTTTTTGAAATGGGTAAAAAAACAAACATTATCACTCAGTGAGTTTTTTGTTTTTTTTAAATATTGTAAAAACAACAATAATATTACATTCTAGTGCTGTCAAACGATTAATCGCATCCAAAATAAAAGTTTTTGTTTACATAATATATGAGTGTGTACTGCGTATATTTATGTATACATAAATACAAACACATGCATGTATACATTTAAGAAGAATATGCTGTTTATACATTAAATATAATATAAAATGTAATAATAAAAATATGTAAATGTATACACATGCAGTTTTTAAATATATATTAATACTGTATCTGTATTTATATGTACATAAAGTACGTAAACAAAAACATATTTTGGATGTGATTAATGGCGACAGTAAAGGATAGCAGATGCAGGCAGATGGATGTTGTCAGATGTTGCTGACCCAGAGCACAACCAGGACAATAGCCCACGGCGGATTGAATGGAGGTAGGAGCCATGAGGGTGGTTTAAGGGGCATCATCCTGGTGACGATCGACGAACAGGCAGCCGCTGGAAGAGACTCCTTCACAAACGTAGAGCCGAGGAAGCGATGAAGTGCCGATGACCCTGGCGACCCACCGACGGAGCCGCAGCGACGACCCCCGAGAAGGAAGCGAGGATCCTGAGGGCTGAAGACGGGCCGATGTGACTGAGGGCGGAGGTGACAACTGGGGGAAGGCGGAGCTAGCCGGAGCCGAAGAGATGGAGGGTCGGAGGGCAGTGGACCACCCGCAAGTCCGCAGCAGAGGCGTGGCGAGGTCTGACCCAGGCGAGGTTGAGCGGCCGAAGGTCAACGCTACAGTCGAGGGATGAAGGAGTGCAGGAGCCAGGGCGACGGGTCGAGGTGAGTCTGAGCACTCCAAGGCTGGAGGCGGAGCCACGGGCTCAGACCACTCAGGAGGGATTGGCTCCTTGCAGGTCCAAGCTGGAACCATGCCACTGAGTTATGACGACTGATGACTATTGTATGTGACTCAGCGGTAGACTATTGTTTTACAACACTTGTGTGTTTTACTCATGGTACTGTTAACACACACGAGTGTTTTTAACAATAGTGTACTGCTAAATCACATTTAGTAGCAATAAGATAATTTTATGACGTTTGAAACTTAATTGATAAAAGTATTAACGAACCTCTTCAGGAGACGTGACTTCACTTCCTGTTAAGGCTGGAGCGACAGGCTCATGGACAAGCTAGAAGACAGAAACAAAGAGAAAGGAGCAATAATGTGACTCAGCGGTAGATTATTGTTTTACAACACCTGTGTGTGTGTGTTTACTCATGGTTTATGAGGACATAATTTGGTTTATGACGACTCATCACTATTGTATGTGACTCAGTGGTAGACTATTGTTACTCGTTCAAAATAAACAAATCTTTTTTAGAGTCATTTCGTTCGTTGAATGAACAGAATGACTCGAAAAAAGATTTGTTCATTTTGATGATCGAGTTCGAACAGGAGAGTCACGAACGTGCATCACAGAACAGAGCAAGGCGAGCATTTGAGCTTATAAAACTTAAACGTTTTTTATTTATTTTTGAAGTGACCGATCGTTTCGCAAGATAAGACCCTTATGCATCGTCTGGTGTCGTTTAAAGCCATTCGAAGCTGCACTGAAACTGTCATTTGGTCCTTGAACCGTTTGGTACCCAGTGAAGTCTATTATATGGAGAAAAATCCTGGAATGTTTTCATCAAAAACCTTAATTTCTTTTCGACTGAAGAAAGAAAGACATGGACATCTTGGATGACATGGGGGTGAGTAAATTATCAGCAAAAGTTTTTTAAAAATTGAACTACTCCTCTAATTTAGAAATTGTTTGAGATCAGAAAAAGATCAGAGATCGGTGTTTTACAAGTAAAGCCCTGTTTTAAGATCGTTTCTGATGAAATCGAACGGTTGAGATTAAAATTTGGACACATGCTGCTGTCCCGAGAATTTTAGGTTTCTGTGTTAGGTCATGGGGCACTGGAACAATCATTCATATAAACGCATTAAACTTTAGTTTACAGAGACGTGAAACTCACCGAGTGGTCTGGAGTGTGCACTGATATGCTCACGCAAAAATCGCTGCAAAAGATGCTTAGTGTTCACACAAACACCTGTCAAACACAGCGATAGGGACATTGATCTATTGTTTTCTTTCTGACAATGAGTGGCGTTTTAATATATCAATACGGATGATTCTGTATCGATACAGTAGCAAATGCATTGATGCAGTTTTGAAAAAGAAACCGAACAGAAAAGACAAATTTTAAAACGTTTAAAAGTTTAAAAAAATAATTAATGTGCAGTGTGCACCTATTAATAACTCTGGGATTAGAAACTGAAGTATCTTAATTTGACCCAACCTGATGGCTTTTTCTTCTCTGTTATACAGAATAATAAAGAACAGCTGTTATAGTAAACTGTGTAGGACAAAATCAACGTGGCCCATGTTTCGTACAGTATAGTTTTATTTAATGCCATATCAGCATCTGTGGCTATTTTCATGGCATAAACTGATTTACACAAATACAAGAGTTACATTTATACAATGAAAATAAAAACAAAGCAAACAGAAACAGCAAATAATACTTTACAAGATGTTTTACATTAATGTGATACCTGTTCTGGTACATTCTTACTAAAGTCAAAGTGAGTTTGCTGCCTTTGCTGTTGTTGTTGATGTTGTTGTTACTGCTGGAGCTGATCTGAGACTGTAGACATTAAAACAAACATATAGAGATATATTAGCTGATTAAATCATTTTTATGTGACTATGACAAGATGTAAAGACAGCTGACAGTGTTTGGCACCTTCACTAGCTCACTGACCTGCTGTAAAGCTGCAGATCCTGCCCAGGCTGCTATAATATAATAATATAATAATAATAGTAGCCTAATAGTATTAGGGGAGATGTTCACAGAGGTTTCTGCACACAAAACATAAGATATTGGTAAGCCTAACGGTAACTTATGTGATTATAAGCCTAAACTCTTACCAGATTTGTGATCATTTTTATGGCACTATTTTTTTAAATAAATACTGTAATAATAATAATAGTTTAAAGTAAAAATAATAGTTTTTAGTGAAATAACATAAAAAGACCAGACCCCTCGACGCCCGTGAAACTTTTCTCCCTCAAACAGCAAGCTAACGTTACTTCTACAGCCTACACACAGCAATACAAACAACATCTCTGCATGCTCTCTTCACGTCGTTCTTGTAAAATAATAATAATAAGTAAACAAACATCAAAATCACTTCGCTGAGAATAAAACACCACTTACCAGCAGCCGCAGAGTTGAAGATATCCTCTGGTAGTGCGCGTAGTCGCGCGAAATTAAAAAATGCGCGTGCAGCGTGAGGAATCGTCCCGGATGCGATATTTTTTTTCACAGGATGGTAGGGGAAGACTCATGAATATTCATTAGGGAACTCATGTCTGATTGGTCTGATGACCTAGCCCCTAACCCCGCCCCTAAACCTACCCGTCACTGGGGTTAAGACCAATCAGGCATGAGTTCCCTAATGAATATTCATGAGTCTTCCCCTACCATCCTGTGAAAAAAAAATATCGCGTCCCGGATGAGTTCGTCAGGTGAAAGGTCATCATGTGGGTCATTTTATTTACGGCTAAATTATTATTCATTAATTTTACTAATAGTTAGATTGGGAAGGCATCCACAAAAGGGCCTTTAATTACAAAAAAAGGAGAGGAAATTTTGCCTTGACAAAAGGGCACTTTGGGCACCAAGGGGCAAAAGGGCAGGAGCTCAAGCAACAAAAGCCCCCCCCCCCCCCCTCCCTGCAAGTGCCTGGATGCCAGCAAAAGTGCCATTGTGCCTGTGCAGTGTGTGCATCTCTACAGCTCTGATTAGGACCACTAACACCATGTAATAATGTCTTCAGTTGTTGTCCCTTCTTGCTATTCTACATGATGGCAAGATTTTGAAAAGACTTTAGCTTGTTTCCTAATGTTATCCGGGCTAGCATCAGGCTAACCTAGGCTAGCTCTAGCTACTCACCAGGAAACCTGGCCAAGCCTCCACTAATTTTCCTCACACCAAGCATTAATAACTCTTTGAGGGCCATGATTTCTGACAATTTCCTCCCCTCTCTCACGCCTGACTGGTTCAAAATTGTAGGGCTGTGGTCCATCAAGAATTTGATGGTTTCCCTCCTCTTCAGTCTCCCAGTCGTTCTCCATAGTCAAACCGCAAACAGAAGGAATCTAGCCGAGTACGGGTTGCTACTCCCTGTTATGACGTCATCACCCAGTTACGGTAAAAAACATGCTACCTTCGAAGAAACCCCAATAAATGTTATTTTAACGTATTTTAAGACAGAAATTATTAAAATATATATATATATATATATATATATTGAGCACTTAAATTAACACATTAATTGATTGTGGTGGTTAACCTGCAATTTACACTTTAACAAAGCCTCTAAATATTTTCACGTTTTGATCTATGACATAAAACACACCAGTTATAACCTGCTCGTGGTTTTTTAAACTTTGTGTCTGCTTGTGGTTTTTTAAACTTTATATAGGCTTCAAAATGTATTAATTTTGGATTAACTTGTAAAGATTATCTTGATAGACAAAACGTGTAAGGGTCACAACTCTTTGTTGAACACAGATCTTATTTTTTGAGATTTTCCAAAAGTCTATGGGGAAAATGCATAGCTTTTCGATCGAGGGAACCCATGCGCCGCTAACTTCCGAGTTGTCCTACAAAGTGACGTCATAACTTCGGCACTCTATATGATGATTTGCTGCTCAGAAATTCTGATTATTATCAATGATAAAAATAGTTCTGCTGCTTCATATTTTTGTGGTTGCTGAAAAAACTACTTTGCATTACAGGGATTGATTACATTTTAAAACATAATTCAAACAGGAAACAGTTAAAGTATAAAAGTATTTCACAACATTTACTCTTTTTTTTATCAAATAAATGCTGACTTGGTGAGCATTAGATAGCCTACTTTCAAATTCATTAAATTATCTTAAATACTACAAACTTTTGACAGCTGTGTGTTTACACAAATAGGTTTAAAACAAGTTTAGCTCAGTCAACAGCATTAATATCACAATGTCACATAGTTAATTAAAAATAACTTTGAAACGTCATATTCTAGCTACACAGACAAAACAAGCTAAAAGCTTTATGAATTAGTTTTATTTATCAACAAGAAGTGTGATTAGTTATAAAACTAATCCCAACAAAAATGCATAAAAATACATCTAACTACAACGTGAGCAGATCTAAATAAACCTTTTGATGGCCTTAAAGCCAGGACATTCTCACTGCAGACTTTTAATACTTGAGCGGGACTGTTGCCTAACGTTAGCTGCAGAAGTAACTTAAATTAAAGGCAACCTTTTTTAACGTTAGCCCTTGCCTTCAAAAGCAGAATTCTTACGTGTTTAACTTAGACACTCATCTTATGTCGGATACCCTAAAAATTCAGAATTATGCCATTAAAAGTTCTTATTATAAATTGTGTTATCATCGGCTGCTGTGGAAAGTTTCATGTTTCAGGACCCCAGGAGTGAAGGACTTGTTTATTTACACTCTTCCGGTGGCGCTGCTCTGTTGCGACCCGGGCTACCTTGTGCTGCTGTCTGTGTTTGTTTTTTATTTATTTATTATTCCTCAATCTGGGCACAAGATGTACACGATGCTGTTTTTATTAAGAGGACTGATGCTGATTTTAACCGTATGGCTGATTACATGCGATTCCATGTTGGTGAATCAGGACTTGTTGATGTCGGAGGCGGTTCTGTGCTATACCCGTGACCAACTTTTACTGCTCCAGCCTAGTCACACACTCGCCCCCCAGCTACCGAGGGAATTACAGGCGAGAACAGTGGGGGAAAGCCGTCGGAGACGGACGCGGAAGAGGGGAAAACGTGGCGGTGTAAGGCAGAGATTACGGAGAAGGGCAGTAAGACCACCACTACCCTCAATGCTTCTCTGCAACACCCGCTCCCTGAGAAACAAAGTTGAGGAGTTAAGAGTCAATACCAGAGTTCGACATGAGTACCGGGATTCATGCCTGCTTGTGTTCACGGAGACGTGGTTACGAGAAGACGTGCCGGACTCGTTCATTGCCCTGGAAGGCTTTTCTCTGGTACGCTCTGATAGGAATGACAACTCAGGCAAGAGCAAAGGGGGCGGTATTTGTGTTTACGTTAACCAAAAGTGGTGCTCGCAATTCTCCGTGAGGGAGCGGCTCTGTAACTCCGACATGGAACTGGTATGTGTAAGCCTTAGGCCTTTTTATCTTCCACGCGAATTCGGAAACATTTTAATATGTATCGTTTATATTCCACCTAGTGGGAATGCTGCAAATGCAGCTAAACTTACAGCAGACTGTATTCATAGACAATTAAGTCGTACCCCTGAAGCACCTTGTTTCATTTTAGGGGATTTTAATCATTGTAAACTTGATGCTGTGTTGCCTGGATTCCATCAATATGTGGACTGTAATACGAGAGGCAAAAACATCTTGGACAAATGTTATGGGAATGTTAAGAATGCCTATATAGCTAAGGTTAAATCGCCATTAGGCTCCTCTGATCATAATGCTGTCCATTTAATTCCGACATATAAGTCCATGCTTAAGAGCAGTAAACCACAAACTAAAACTGTATATGTGTGGAATGATGATGGAATTGAAACGTTAAAAGGATGCTTCTCTTGCACTGACTGGAACGTCTTTCAAAGTTTGGATCTAGAGGAGGCCGTAGAGACTATGACAGATTATATACTTTTCTGCAAAGATAATGTGTTAGACCAAAAAATAATAACTATATATCCGAATAATAAATCCTATATCTCTAAGGAAATTAAGGAGTGCATAGTACAGAAAAAAATGGCTTTTAGGAGAGGAGACCTTGCAGCTATGAAAGATGTACAGAAGGAACTGAATTATAAACTAAGGAATGCTAGGAGAAAGGAGAGGGAGAAATTTGAGGCCCATTGTTCGACTATGAATACCAAAAAATTATGGGATTCTATGAAACATATGACAAACATGGCTCCAGCCAAAAGATCTATCAATGTGATAGATGAGGGGGCAAAGGCAAATGAGTTGAATGACTTTTATTGTAGATTTGATGTAAGAGACTTCTCACAGGAGCAGGCAAATGCACTGGATGCCTTGTCTATATTGGATAATCCTAAAATAATTATTGACCAGAACATGGTGGAGAGACTGTTTTCACAGGTCTGTCCTAATAAGGCTTCTGGGCCGGACGGCATCTCTGGGCGGTTACTAAAATCTTGTAGTAGAGAGTTGGCCGAAGCCTGGTGCCCTATTTATCAGAAATCTATGGACACGAATACAGTTCCCTCTATGTGGAAGAGCTCCACTATTATCCCTGTCCCAAAAAAGGCTAGCTGTAAGGAGAATAATGATTATCGTCCTGTAGCACTTACTTCAATAATAATGAAGTGTTTGGAGAAAATTATGATTAATTTTGTTAAAACAGACGTGAGTGGTCTATCAGACCAACTTCAGTTTGCTTATAGGAGCAATAGAAGTACAGACGATGCTGTTATAGCTATAACACATTTTATAAATAGGCATTTAGATGATCCAGGCTCGTATGCACGTCTTTTATTTGTAGATTTTAGTTCAGCTTTTAATATCTTGCAACCACATCTTTTAATTGCAAGGCTGAATGATTTTAAAGTCAATCCACTTATTATAAAATGGTATTATTCTTTTTTGACCAATCGTAGGCAGCAGGTTAGTGTTAATGGGACACTATCTGAATTCAGAACGTTAAGCACAGGAGCCCCTCAGGGCTGTGTTAGCTCACCGGTTTTGTTCACTTTGTATACAGATGATTGCAGAAGGCGTTATTCTAATAACCACATCATTAAGTTCTCAGATGATACTGCAATTTTAGGGTTATTGAAAAAGACAGAGGACTTGTCTGAATATCTGTCAGAGATTGAACAGTTTGTGAATTGGTGCAAGGATAACCACCTAGCTCTGAATGTCAATAAGACATTGGAGTTGGTGATCACAGGCCTGTGATTATCCACAATGAAACCATCATACAGGTCCCTTCACATAAATATCTTGGGGTCTTGTTTGATAATTTATTGACATGGAATATCCATGTAGATAGTCTTTGCAGTAGATTACAACAACGGTTGCACTTTTTACGGCGTCTTAGACTTTATGGTGTGGATCAGAGGTTTATGATAATTTTTTATCAGGCAGTCTTCGAGAGTTTAATTAGATATAGTATTGTAGTCTGGTTTGGTAATCTGTCCGTAGCACGTAGAACTAAACTGGTACGGATGATCCACACTGCTTGGAAAATCATTGGAGTAAAAGAACAGACATCATTGCAGACCCTCTATGAACAGGCTACTTTAACGCAAGCTAAAAAGATTGTGTGTGATCCGTCGCATATCCTGTACACAGAGTACGAGTTGCTGCCTTCTGGGAGGAGGTTTAGAGTTCCTCGCTGCAGATTGAACAGATACAAAAACTCATTTATCCCAGTGTCTGTAAAGTTGTTAAATGAGGGCGGTACGGAGTTGTAATTTATGCCATTTTTATTATTAATATTGTCTGGTTTGTAAATTTGTTGTATGTTAACTGTATACTGACGGCAGCATGGGTGATGGCCCAACACAAATTTCCCTCCGTGGGACAATAAAGTTTTTACTACTACTACTTTTTTTTTTTTTGTTACATTACCTCAGGTGAATGCGGCTATACAGCCACAAAAAGCATCATTAAAGCATAAAATCTATAAAAATGGGAATGTCACTTGATTAATGACATGCAAAAACAAAAGTACACCTTACTGTCAAAAGAAATGACCTCAATTTTAAGCCCCACAAACATAATAGGCATAATTTACTGTTACGCGCCTAAAAACAAAAAGACAACTTAACGGCTAAATTTGTTTAAAGGTCATTTCAGTTGCCAAAACAAAGTTCCCTATGGTTTAAAACACAGATAATACAGACATGTTTAGAAAATATTCATTTTACCTCCTTACTTTATCCACGACCTCGTCGTATATCCAGAAACGATTATGAAGTCGTCGCTCGCTTCGCCCGTTCGCCGGCGCCACCGCTCTACGTTTGGTTTGAAAGAAACTGTATCCTTGCGCCTGGGGGGGAATTCTTGTAGTTTGAATATTTCAAATCTTTATAGCTGTATTTTAAATTTCCGATTATTTTCGGGAAATATTATATGACATATGATATAATGATATGTGAAAAAAAAATCGTAATTAAAAACATTCGAAGCAGGACTACTTTGTCAAGCGTAATGTGTCGTCAGTCAGTGACTAGGTCATGTTGAACCCGTAGGTCTCATATGGGACCCACTTCATTTCTGACATTTCTTAATTTCTCTCATTCCCAGCTTTGCAAATTGGAAATAAAATACATGTTTGATAAATTCATAGGCAGGTGAACGTTGTAATAATGATAATTCAAACAAAACGAAATGTCACAATAGAAAATAATGCATTTATATTTAAAACAGTTGTTATACTGATCCGATGCTATCTATGATATTAGTTATTTGTATAAAAGTGACTACCAACCAAATGTTATCATTTCAAAATTTTAAACGTATAAATATATATATATATATATATATATATATATATATATATATATATATATATATATATATATATATATATATATTTTAAGCATGAAATTATTTTGCCCACATAGGTCCTATGAAGGTCCCATATTATCATCCAACATGGGCATACCTATATGTGACCCACATTGTGAAACCCACATGGGACCCACATCAATTGCCCATGTTCAGCCCATGCCCACAAGGAACCCATGCTGCCTGGATATAACCCACATGGGGCCCACATATCAATGTTGGCTGGGTACCCAGTCATATTGTGAGTAAAACCCCAATAATTGATGTTTGAAGCTCGTCTGATGAAGATTGCTGTGACCATTTTGCACCGAATTCATAACAAATAGAAACTAAGAACTAATTGCCAGTGTACTAGCCATAGCTCTTGGTTTTCCTTTATAGTGATGTGATTTATTCAGGATGTAGTGCGTAATGATTGGTGTGGGTATTTGTGTGCGCAATTGAGTGGTAATAGGCTAACGTTAGCTTTTATTTGCATTGGACTAGAGATACTGGTAGTTGTTTCTTCTTTTCCTTCCGGTAAACTACTGTCTGGATCTGTGGAGATCGACGTGCGGTGGGACCAACCCAGGACATTTATTCATTGACCATAAGGACATCATACCAGACTGTGCTAAGGACTGCAGCTTTTTTTGACAATGTGTTTTAATAATTAGATCATCTTGATTTTATGGTAATAAATGATTTTGTAATTCAATCTACTACTGTTTGAGTGTCAATAGTGTCCAGCCCTCAGTGAGAATTATTTAATTGGGTGAATTTGGGTCCTGGGTTTCAGTAAATAACCTAGGTGGCGTAGTCGGCTACTTTTTAACTGGGTTCAATACCAATAGTATTGCTCCTTTTCGTAGGAAGAGGTGTTATAAGAGAACAACCCTTTCATCTCCATTGAACAATGGACAATCATCTCCATTTGCTGTGCCGTATCGCGCCACATATCTATCAATGCAAACAAATATCATTTGGGAATTACCCGTCTTTCGAATATCTGGATATTGTGTTAAAAGGTGCTCCACGCATTTTACTTATCATTGTTTACAGGCCTCCAAAATACTCTCCAGCCTTTGCTGAGGACTTTACAGAACTGTTATCAACAATTGCCTCAGAGTTTGACTGTTTTGCCATTGCTGGAGATTTTAACATTCACATAAATAACGCAGAAACCAATATGGCAAAAGAAATCAAAACTGTTTTAAAAACTTGATCTGACTCAGCATGTACATGGACCCACACATAATCGTGGACACACTCTAGATTTACTTATCAGTAAGGGTCTAAACATTTCATCGATTGTTATTAAGGACGTAGCACTGTCTGATTATTTTTGTATTCGCTTTGATATATTGATCTCTCCTGCCATTGAAGCTAGATCTTTGTCTGTCAAGAAGAGATACTTAAATGAGAACACTAGTGTACTATTCATGAAGGCTATATCTTTAACACCAAGCATATCTGCTGACTGTTGATTTTCTCCTTGATTCTTTTAACTCAAAAATTAAGAGTGTAATTAATGATATTGCTCCTGTGAAAGTCAGGAAGAAGAATGGCACACAAAAAGCACCTTGGAGAAACTCAGCAGCAGTGAAAAATATGCAGAGTGCATGTGGCGGAAGACAAAACTTGTAGTCCATTATAACATCTACAAAGACAGCATCCATGCTTTCAATAAGAAACTAGGCAAAGCTAGACAGACTTTCTTCTGGAATATTATAAACAGCAATATAAACAACACGCGCACTCTTTTTGCTACTGTAGAGAGACTGACAAACCCCCCAAGCCAGATTCCCAGTGAAATGCTCTCAGAGAGCAAGTGCAGTGAGTTTACTTCTTTCTTCTCTGAGAAAATCAATAATATCAGAAAGGTGATCAGATCATCCTTGAGTTGCGCTGGGGTCAGACAGATCAGACCGCAACCTGAGAAAGTAGTCACTATGTCTGATTTCGAAGAAATTGATGGCAAAATTTTGGAAGAAACCGCACAGCACCTTAAAACATCAACCTGCACCCTATTGAAATGATATTCGCTTAAATACTGATACAGGCAAATTATCAGTGCTGGTACTACTCGACCTCAGTGCTGCATTTGACACTGTCGATCACAACATACTTCTTGATAGGCTGGAAAACTGGGTCGGGCTTTCTGGGATAGTCCAAAAATGGTTCAGGTCATACTTGGTAGGGAGAGGTTATTATGTGAGTATAGGAGACCATAAGTCTGAGTGGACATCCAGGACATGCGGAGTCCCTCAAGGCTCAATTCTTGCGCCACTCCTATTCAACCTGTACATGCTCCCAATGAGCCAAATAATGAGAAAGAACCAAATCGCTTACCACAGCTATGCAGACGACACACAGCTCTACTTATCCCTATCGCCTAACGATTACAGCCCCATTAACTCCCTCTGCCAATGCATTGATGAAGTAAACAATTGGATGTGCCAAAACTTTCTTCAGTTAAACAAAGACAAAACTGAAGTCATTGCATTTGGAAACAAAGATGAAGTTCTCAAGGTGAACGCATACCTTCAGTCTAGGGGTCAAACAACGAAAAATCAAGTCAGGAATCTGGGTGTGTCTCTGGAGTCAGACCTTAGTTTCAGTAGTCATGTCAAAGCAATAACTAAATCAGCATACTATCACCTGAAAAATAATGCAAGAATTAGATGCTTTGTTTCTGTTACAGGCCCCACGCGGAAGGCTCAATATACAGATAAGACAGTTCTGCAAAATAACAGGAAAAATTTATGAGACAGGAGCCACAGTGTCACGTCGCACTAAATCCTCAGCAGATGTGAGGGCGCAGGTGCACACAGCTCCTATATGAGAGTCCTCCTTTCACTTTTCATAATACGAGTCCCGTCTTCTCACTACAACAACAAACTATATTTCTACACCGATCCTGTACTGATTCACTTTCAAGTTCCACAATTCTTTTTAGTTCACATAAATAACAATCCAATTTTGCTTAATGAATTAACACTTTACCGAAAATGTGCACATACTTTGGGGTGTCACATTTCCAGTCAAGACTTAGAGAAACTTGTGCATGCTTTCATCACCAGCAGGGTGGATTATTGTAATGGACTTCTCACTGGCCTTCCCAAAAACACCATAAGACAGTTGCAGCTCATACAGAATGCTGAGCAGAACCAGAACATATGAACACATCACACCAGTCCTTAAGTCTTTAGAGTCAAGCTAGAGTCTTTAACCCTCTGGCAAGTTTATCCAGAAATGCAGCAATGTTGGCAAAGCACTGCAATTCAGTTCATGCTAGAATTAACCAAACATTAAAGTAACACTGACCTGCAGTACATGACCTTTAAAGTAACACTTTAGTGCAATGTATGGGATTCTATGGCACTTGGAATTTCAAGTCATGACATTTCAGAAAAAATGGACATGTTGATTGAATCGGATTCAACTGAATTTCACGCAATAACATGTTGTGATGTTTACCGGAAGAAGATGCAGTAGAATTTCATGGCAAGGATTCTTGGAAATTTCTTGGAATGAAATGTCATGGGTTTGGGGGCATGGGGTGGAGTGTCATGACACAAGTTTCAAGGAATGTCATGTAAAACATTACATTAGCATTAACAAGACATGCCATTAGAATGAAAGAATGATATAAGCCTTAACAAAACATTGTAACAACACTGACACATATGACATGAATATGAGAGTAATACTATTACTGCATTTGTTCAACATTAGTCTTAAAAAAACACTGGATTTCAATTACAGTGCATATGAAGAAATGGACAAAGGCATAAAAGGGAATACAGAAAGCAGCTCATTAATTTACACGGTCCCGTGTATCAAAAAGCACCATTCTGCCCCATGTGAGGCTCGAACTCACAACCTTCAGATTATGAGACTGACGCGCTGCCTAACTGCGCCAACGAGGCATGTGCTCTGACTCGGGTGAGCGGTGAAGCCCTACCTTCTAGATCATCTGCCATTCGGTGTAGGTCCAAAAATGCTGCTCAACACCGGCCGTCATGTCAGGATGGACATGTCATGTCAACCAAGGACAATCTCAGGAGTTTTGGAACAAAGACTCCAACCAACAAAGACTCCAACCAACAACGACTCCAATCACCCATCCTTCCGACTTCCTCACTTCTCCTGGGTGCTCGGCGTGGCCTCAACAGAGTCCCAGGCCTTCACCAAACCAGTCATGCGTTCCTGGAGAAAGAGAACGCTCAACCAACTTCCACTTGACACTGCCGGAACCATCAACGACTCCAATTTTCAACAACTTCAAGAATTGTTCCCATTACAAATGCAAGTATTCAATTCAATGAAATGTGCAAATGAAATTCTGATGGTTCTTCTCATAGACCCTCTTCCGGTTTCCAATTTCATCCTATCACTAACCTATTTATGTATTCATGTGTGTATGTTATTTAGTTTATTTATATTCATATAAATATCTATATTTAGTTAATAAAACTTGTACATAATATGTATTTGGTTCTGTTTTGTTTGCAATACAAGTCACTTTACGATCACGGTTTTTGCTACTGGCTCAAAGTACTGTACAGGCGAAGAAATAATTATTCTTCGGTGGCCATGGAAGATACCCTTTATTAGAATAAATTAATAATCAAAATAGTTCGTTGGAAGAACTGATTAATTGATTGTAATATTAATTCAGCCACATCAAGTTAATCCAATTAACTGACCCAAATATTTATAATTAATAATAACAAGATATTATTGATTATTAATATTTCCAAAAAGCTGAGTTCCTTACATAGCTCACCATTACCTGCAGTGTGTTTCGAGCTGTGGCCTTCCGGCTCGTCTTAGGACAGACTGTGGGACAGAAAATGGAGACATGGCTGCCATCCACTGTTCTTTAAGAGAGGACCACACCGATGACTTTGCAGGTTCTCTCAGCCACATGTATGGCACTTCAACTGCCAATCAAAGGATTGAAAGTTGGTGGTCCTTTTTCAGGAAACAGAGGTATGTTTAACAATACTGTTACTCACATATTTTTCAATACTGTTTCATATTTCTGTAATCTTTTCGTAATATTATGCTGGGTTGGAACCATACAATGCTGACTTTGAAAATGTAGGCTTATTTATATGAGCGTCATACATGGATCAGGCTGTGTACTGCCGATTGTGCAATAGTTATGATAAGTAAAAGGATTAGTGTGCATGGTTGACTGTTTCAAATTGTAATAAGTGTTTACAGTCCATTCTGCACTGGTGAATGCAGTGCAGAATGTTGTTTTCCAAGACTGTCACATAATTTAAGTATTTGTATTAGAAACATTTATACAAAACTAAAATCACTGTACTCCATTATTAGGACACAGTTCTGGATGGATTTATTCAGTGACCTGAGAGAGAGACACTACTTCAATGGCACCCATGAACACAAGTGCCTTGTACGGTATGTGTTCCTGGGCATCTTTCAGAAAGAGCTTGATGAACACCGAGAGCTTTGGAATAACCATACCATCAGACCCGTCCGGCAGTCTCTCTGTCCATCTGGGAAACCTGATACCATTTACAACCTGCCTCACAGGTTTGTATGTAACACCTGTATTGTCATTTTCAATAAATGTTTGGTTGGTTTCCCTTTGAGATTTAAACACTATTCAAAATGAGTTCACTGTTGTGCTTTCTGTGCGGCCTTAGGTTTGGTGGAAGGGATTGTGGATTCCCAGTGGATCCCCAAGTGTTACAGGAGTTCAAAGACCTTCTGCCACCCACAAACAGTTTGTGTGGAGATGCTAACCTCCAAGCATATTTTGCCAACTTGGAGAGACAGAGCCAGCTCGCTCCACCCATCAACTGGCCAGCTGCTGTTGACAACTACATTAGACTTAAGGAAATGGCTGGTCTTTGAGAGAGAGAACTAACAGACGTGTAGGCAATTTATTTTCTTTCAGACAGCATTGCCTCCAGTGTGGTGTACTGATATGGACACCTTAAATTAAAGGTTAAATTAAAAGCAAAGATATTAATCGATTGCAATGACTTCCCTTACTTTTTCCACCATCACAATGTATGCTTTTGGTGTTAACAGTGTTGATAAATACGGTATGCTGAAGCTAATGGTGACTTTCATGCTAGATCGGTAACATTTCATGACCAATTTATGCAACAACAAATAAACTTCATTCTGATGGCTCTTGCAAAATGTTTCAGAATAGACAAACTTACATTTTCTTATAAAAATTATTTTATTTCTTTTAACTGTTAAAATACTGACAAACAGTAAAGTGCGAACAGTAACAGCAATGTAAATCTGTCACGGAAAGTTTCCAAATAGAGAAACTTGCACCTTTTCTTATACAAAAAATCATTGGACTTCTGTAAACCATGTAACCATACAAATAGTAAAGTGCGAACAGTAACAGCAATGTAAATCTGCCATGAAAAGTTTCCAAATAGAGAAATTTCTTATAAAAAAAAAATGGATTTCTGTAAACAATGTAACAGTGCAAAGTGCAATGCAAACAGTAACAACAGTAATGCAAATTTGCCACTGATAATTAATTTCTGATTGACACCTCAATGGAGCCCAAATCCTGGAGCGTTCTTGATTCCATAATTCATGGCTTCCTCAAAGATTTCATATGAGGGTAAGATCGGGAGTTTTAATGTGTTCGCGCAGACATTAGCCTCAGGAAACCTTGAGTGTTTCTGGAATGTGAGTTGAGGCTGTGGTATTAATTTTGCTGCTGGGATTTCTTTCAGGCCTGTGGCGAACATCAGAATGTCCTGCAAGGACATCCCTGACCCTTCCTCTGTGGGGGTTGGGAGTAAAGAAACACATTGAGATTTATCATCCATTTGTGAACTTCACTTCAAACAACATACAGAAAATTATACCTTTTACAGCGATTAAGTAGTCCAGCCAGTAGCCAAGCACTCTCTCCTCCTCATGGCGATTTGAGCTACCAGTTGGGCTCATTTCTGGACGGAACAGTGACTCTACACTCTCGGCTGTCAGGTCTGACGCACTGTAACACATGTAGGGCAGGAAAATGGAGGGATGCTGTTCCAGAGCGTTGAAAAAGTTGAGGGTAGCCAGGCCATCCTTGAACCTATTACCGGGTTGGGTTGTGGGTGAGGGGAAGAGGCAGATCATGGTAAGTTCTTAATGCTATTGCCAGTAGGACTCACATTTGTTAGACACTCATTTGAGTTTCATTCAAATTCTCGTTTGAATTCTTACAAAGTAGTCAGAGTGACCTACCTCTGGAAGGAAACATGGTTGCGGTAGGTGAAGTACCACTGGATGTAACCATCCACAACTTTTTCCTTATCCTCCAGTGTCCTCAGGCATTATAGCATCCTGCTGTCTGAAGCATGCTGGAGTGCTTATCTGCGAGTTCCACGAGTTCTTCCAGTGTCCTAGCATTCTTAATCTAGAGTAAAATAAAAACACTGTCTGTACACTCTAAAAAATGTTGGGTTATTTTGTGTACCCAATACCATTTCTTCTGGTGAGAAAATCCTGCACAACAGCTCTGTACTTTCATGTCAAGTTATAATATTTTGTCTATGATATAATGCACTTGTTTAAAGATTAATCCATTGTTCTTTCTGTTTTATGTAAAGACACTCTTGGAGATGTTGCTTTAAAAACCCTGCCAGCTATCCTTCCTCCATTGCCACACAAAACAGGCTGCAAGATGGCTCGGCCCTCTTACCATGAGGCAAAACAAGCATTTGTTGATTTACAGCCTGTAGGTACATCATTTATGACAACACATTTGGGGTAATATTTGATCCATTTGTGCATATTTACCATTTAAAATTTCTATTTAAAGGTTGGAACAAACATCATCAAGTATTTGGAGGAGGAGGAGCAACGGAGGCAATTCCCTCATGTCCTGCAGCTTGGGGACAAATTCAACTGCTCACAAGCCTTCGTCATTGTGGGAGGAGCGGCACTAGAGCAAGACAGCCTTTTACAAGCTGTGGATACATGCTTTAAATTATTTTATGTTTTAGACATTGAGTATCCAACGCCTGCGGCAGCTGTTTGGCAGTTGCTACAACACACAATATTTCACGAGTTCACACTTACATACAATTAAAGGGAATAAAGTATAATGCGTATTTGGCGTGCTGTACGGGGGGAGGGCTCCGAGCTCGGAATTCGGCCCGAACCCAGAGTACTCCCCCCTGTATGTAAAGTGGTTTAGGACTAGAAGAGTGGAGAAGGGGTGGTGGAGGGACGCTGCTAAACTGTCAGAGAAATGAGGTGAGAGTGCTGAGTCTATATATACACGTTTTAATCATGATTGCTGAGTGCTCTCCACCCGTGTTAATTATCTGAACGTGCTTCTCCCGAACTTTGTTAATAAAACATCATATTCTGTGCCAGGAGGAGTTCCATCAACTCATTGTCGCCTACTTAGGCAGTTTATAATTGGATAAGCTGGACAAGCTTTGGTTTGTTTTGTTTGTGTATTTGTATTCCATGTTTCTTAGAACTTAAAACATAATTGTAATTAAATTAATTTTAGCATTCTGTGGCAGGAGCTGTTCCCTCAACACACTGTCGCCTTATGAGGCAGTTTATAATTGCATTATTTCTATTTATTTATTTATTTATTTATTGAAATAATTTCTTATTTTAAGGAAGTAAATGAAAGCAATTGCAAACAATAACTTAATGAAAATGTTTACAACTTGTAATGTTTACAACTGTTTATTTGTGTTTTTGTGATCCATGTTTCTTAGAACTTAAAACATAACTCTAAATTAATTAATTTTAACATTAATATTCTGTGCCTGGAGGTGTTCCCTTCAACACGTTGCCTTATGAGGCAGTTTATAATTGCATTACTTTTTTTTATTTTATTTATTGAAACACTTGCAACAATAACTTTTGAATGCAATGTCTAATTGGATGTAAATAAAGCATTGTTAATATACTTAAGTTGTGAGTGAGTGAGTTATTTTCATGGAAATAATAGTAATTATAATTAATATTAATAATAGTTTGATTAAAGCATTTTGGCCAAATAACCCAACAGATTCGTTTTTTGAAACCCAATTTATTGGGTAAAACTAGTTACCTAATTTATTGGGTTAAAATAACCCAACAATAGGTCGGTGCTATATCAACCCACCATTGGATTAGCTGTTGGGTTGATTTTAACCCAACTTTTTTAAGTGAGTATTGGTTGGAATTTAGACTACATATTAGTGACAAAGCATGGAAGTCACTGGTTTTATTCCAATATCACACTGGTTTTTCAAGCTACTGGGGTGTCCAAATTGTTGATTGTTCATCAAAATATATATAAAAAAAATTCTTGAATATTCTTAGAAACACATAATTACAATTACCTCAAGGAGAACATTCCTGACTTCAGTATCAGGTATATCCTCAATTGGTGCCTCAATGGTCTTAACTTTACCAACCAGGTACTGGTAGAAGCTTGGGGAAAAGCATCGAGGCCCTGGACCACCATGTACAATGGAGACGGCAACCATTCTTCCAACATGGAAATACTCATCACCTTCTGCAGCTAACAATGGCAATGTTCCACGGTTAGTACAAATTGATTTATAATACTGTCAAAATGTGACAAAAAGTGAATTACCTTTGCTATCAAATGACAGGTATTTGCCATCTTCTTTGCCTTCAAAAAATCGACTGGTTTTAATGGCGTCCATCAAGAGTGTCAGAAATTCCCGTGTAGGCCCTCCTGTGTCCACAGCCTCCTCTGTTTGCCCGATGTCATCAGTGAATTTGACCAAAAGGCTACAGGTGGGGTCAAATGAGGAACGTTTGAATCCCCTCAGAGCACCATCCCAGACATTAGCACGGTTTATATTTAACCTGCTACAGCTTTTTGTGTTAATGTTGTATGACAGATTTGACAGAACGTCTGCAGCCGTCAGTCCAATATCTGCGTCTCTGCAACACAAGAAAGAGAAACATTAACACTGCCTTTTATTTGGATAATTAAAATATAAATCTTTTATGGTCCCATTACAGTGAGAACACCATATGTGTGTGATGAAATGTGATGGGCATAAGCATGAAGCACACATTGCAAGCTTTCAATAATTTCTGCCAGATTTTGTTTCGGTTTAGGGGTAAGTAAAAAAATATATACAATTTGAATATTTGCTTTAATAATTGTATGGCAACAGAAACCAGGTAAAATGCCAAATGTAGCTTGAACTATGTAATATATCTGAGGAAACAAACAAAAAAAACAACAACAAAGGTTGACAGCATTATTTCTATCAAAGTACCTGTCTTCCTCCTGAAAATTGTCTACGTCCTCAACATCAGAGCAACTGCTGTCAATGACAACTGGTGCATAGATCTTGGTATATGTGCTGTGGATTAAAGGAACAATGAAATACTAAAACAAGATGGTTGTGAAATTACAGTAAAAAGTGTTATACTTGGTACTGTAATGCATTACATTCAGCAGTCAATATTTCATGCTAAACCCAGAGCCAAAAGTATTAGTGCAATGAACGAACAATTTGAATCCATTGTGACTTACTTGTAGAAGTCACATGATGTGGTGTTTTTGGGTCCTGGTCCTGCTCCATTGGCCTGTTTATGAAAGTAGAGATAACACCAAACAAATTAACAATAATTACATCATTAACATAAACTTAATAACATTACAGAATAATACATACTTGCCCATCAGATGGCCTGGACACTGTTGGTGGACATTGTTTTGGTAAACTAAAACAAACAAATAATTTGAATAATTTAATTTAAATCATATTATAGATATTTGTTTATATGATTTAAAGAGCACAACATGCTCGATCTATTCCTTTCAGTGGAAGGCTAGCAAATGCCTCATCATCGGATTCTGAAGAGGAGTCATCTCCATGACTTTGGAAAGAGAAAATGATGCATCATTATTAGGCTAGGTATATGCAAAATATATGGCAATTTTACAACCAGCTCAAATTAAATTAAGAACTCACTTAATTACCAACCATTATCAATTATTATTATTATTATTTTACATACATGTACTTCAATACTTACTCGAATCCTGAAGGGGGCAGATGTACAGTACGATCCTCTGGTAAGACTTTCCAATGGCCTCTTTATAATGTTCAAGGACAAAGGGTTTGTCTGTGCCTGGTATATTTTGTACCTGAGAGCCATCAGGATATACCAGGACATATTCTCCATCGTACATCATGTCTTGATTAAAATCTCGCTGTTTTTTTATAGCAGCTGGCAAAATTTGTTTTGATGACCACAGGGGTTCAACATTTAATGGCAAAGTTTTCCCTCTTATAGGTTTTAACCCATATTTTGTTCTGGTCATTATGCCAATTGAAATCTACAGAAATAAGAAAAGAAGAAAAACAAACATGTTTAAGACTGTGTACTGTGTAATAGTCACATTGTGACCTAAACCTCCATATTAGTTTATCTTGACCATAATGTTTGGTTTCTTTTTAGCCTTTGAAAAGGTCCTCCTCTCAGCCTCTTTAACTTCCCTGAACCTCATGAATTGACCTGCTCTTCCTTGGATACTTGTCTCATTCACTAACACACACACACTGATTCATTATAGCTATGCTTTGTGATTGGTTGATAAATTGCCACCTTTCTGACAGCTAAAACCATGGGACAATTCAATGCAGCACAGTAACGTTAAAATGGGAGCACAGTAAGGGGATATTACCTGTAGGCCCACGGCCTAGGCTTGATGACGTGGATGGACACACCGTAAGGAACCCCACGTTCAGACCACACGACGGGCAAAACTTGGGAGCGTCCCCCAGTTGCTCGGCACAATACGGACAGAACATTTCAAACTAAAAATTAAATAAATAGTTCAGATATCAGGACAACATTGTACAAACGCCAGTAATGCATCTATTTAATGGCCAGACACGAGCTAGCCAGCTAACTTAGTTTCCAGCTAACAACGTTGGCAGACTAATACGTTATGGGGACAATAACTTAATATGTTAAAAACACACAAAACCACTTCGGTATCAGAGCACATCGACAAGTCTGTCATAATGAAAGAGAAACACTTACCTCTTGAGACAAGAAAAGCACAGCACACATTCAAAAAATAGCGCTAAGACAACCGGATGGATGCGGGTCCGTCACTGATTATGGCCCCCCCGGAAACATTTCCGTTGTGTTTTTGCAGTTTGCAGTTTGTTTCCCTATTTGCTCGTGCTGCAAATATTTGCAGCGAATGTGAAATCGACAAAGTTGTTTTCTGAATTTGCATGTGTTTTCTGAATTTGTATGTGTTTTCTGAATTTGTATGTGTTTTCTGAATGTGTAGTTGTTGTGGCGTTGTTTGCATGTGTTTTCTGAATTTGTATGTGTTTTCTGAATATGTAGTTGTTGTGGGGTTTGTATGTGTTGTGACCCTTCTCGGCCACCGTACTTTACAAATATGAATATATAATTCATGAAAATCTTTCTGGATTTTGTCTTTCAGATCAGCTGAAAGCATAGCAGAGATTGCTTTCCATTTCTCCCAGCTGAGACAGAATTTAGATGTATTGTAACTGGAGGTTCCAAAAACATTTCAGACACAAGTATTGAGAGTTTCAGATATCCCCTCTTTCTTCAACAGAGCCCTGAATGCCCCCCGGGTTTTGGAAATAATCCCCTAACCTCTTTCATGATGTAATCAGCTATTTTCCTGACCTGCTACCTCTTTTAGACTTTTTATGCCAACACATTGTAGAAGGTTCAGCAAGTGGCGCTGTGGCTTAGTTTGTCAAAGTGCCTGTCTTGTAAACAGGAGATCCTGGGTTCGAATCCCAGCAGTGCCTATGCCACAGGATGTGGGCACCGCTCACTTAATCTTTTACATAGGTAAATCTTTGCATGCTGAACAGTGTGCATCTGCACAAAATGTGGAAATCTAAGAAGTGATGTGCATGCAATAGCGTCTTAAAGTTTGTCTTTTGTGGCTCTGTGGCACAATGGATAGCGCATTGGACTTCTAGATTGTGAATGGAGATATTCAAAGGTTGTGGGTTTGAGTCCCACCAGAGTCGTGCATACCCTCTTTTGCTCAGATGTCTTTGTGTTGGACAAGCATATGCTTAAAACTTGAATCCATAAACTACTTCAGAAGCATACCCTTCACGTTCTGCTTATTTCCCTCTTTGGACACACCCAACTCAGATCACAGAGTACTCTACTAATTAACTTAAGTCACCTATTTAAATAAGAATAGGTTGAAATCCACTGGTCTAGGCCAAAATCTGCAACAACCTATTGTTGGCCACCTACCTAGAAAAAAAAGAAGAAAAAAAAAACACGCTTTCCATTTCTCCAAGCTGAAACAGCATTTAGATGTATCGTAACTGGAGGTTCCCGAAACATTTGAGACACGAGTACTGAGAGTTTCGATCCAGAAATAAATGGCTTGAGATATTCCCTTGTCCCTCAACAGAAGCCTGCACACCTTTCAGGTTTTGGAAATAATCCTGTAACTTCAAAGGGACCTATTCATGATGTAATCAGCTATTCTCCTGACATGCTACCTCTTTTAGACTTTGTATACAAAAGCATCGAACCAGTGACAGTAACTTTTGTGTGGCTTAGTTGGTTAAAGCGCCTGTCTAGTAAACAGGAGATCCTGGGTTCGAATCCCAGCAGTGTCTTATCTGTGGCTTCTAAGAGTAGTCATTCAATCATCTCTGATGTGAAAGTCTTGGCAGGAAAGACAATCTGGTCTTTTCGGTTGCAAATGAAGGTTTTAAAAAGTGTCCCGTTTTTTGGGTCCCACCAGAGTCACGAATGGTGTCCCTTTGCACAGACGTCTTTACCAGACTGACATTTGCTTAAAGCTGGGGTTTTCCAACTTTTTCAGAAGCCTACGCAGCACATTTTTCTTCTTTTCCTTATTGAGCACACCCAAGTCAGATCGTCCAGTACGTTACTTATCAATCAATTATTTGATTCACCTGTATTAAATGAGAGAGATAATAAAAAAAATATATATATGTGGTGCAGATGCGCTTCAAGAATGGTTTGCAAGTTCCTGGCTTAGGCCTGAAATCTGCTACTACCGATTGATATGGTCAAGCCTATGGATATTTGTACAAACAAAGTCTTTACATATATGAAGAATAATACATGGATATCTTTCTGGATTTTGCCCTTTCATATCAGAAGAAGGCTCAGGAAACATTTTAGGCATGACTATCGAGAGTGTAGAGCCAAAATTAAATGAGTTCAGACATTCCCTTGAGGCGTGAAAGGCCCTCGTGTTTTGGAAACAATCCTCTTACCTCTAAGGGACCTCGTTCATGACGTGATCAGCTGTTTTCCTGATGTGGTACCTCTTTTAGACTTGTTTTACCAACAAATTTCACAGTATCTGGCGCTGTGGCTTAGCTGGTCAAAGCGCCTGTCTCGTAAACAGGAGATCCTGGGTCCAAATCCCAGCAGTGCCTTTGGCACAGGATATGGGAGAGCTTAACCTTTTCACATATGAAAGTCTTTGCATGACGAACTGTGTTTACCTGCACAAAACTGGAAAAACTAAGAAGTGCTGCGCATGCAACACTTCCCTGAAGTGAGTAATTTTATGGTACAATGGATAGAACTTTGGACTTCTAGGATGCGAATGGAGAAATTCCCTGGTTGTGAGTCCCACCAGAATAGTCAGTGGCCTCTTTTGCTCTGATGTCTCTGTGAGTCAGACATATGTTTAAAACTGGGGTCCACAAACTACTTCAGAAGCCTACCCTTCACATTCTGCTCATCTCCCTTATTGGACACACCCACGTCAGATCATAGAGTACTCTACTAAGT
Source organism: Siphateles boraxobius (assembly GCF_051911475.1). Lineage (NCBI taxonomy): Eukaryota > Metazoa > Chordata > Actinopteri > Cypriniformes > Leuciscidae > Siphateles > Siphateles boraxobius. Next base: position 64,264 of record NW_027509053.1, read on the forward strand.
AGCTCAATTAACCCTTTTGAAATAAGGTAAATAACGAAAATGTATAGCGTCTGGGAGGTTTCGAGAATGTTTTGAAAACCACTGGCTTAGGCCAGAATCTGCTACTTCCTATTGTTGAGATCCAGCCTCTGGATGTATTCAAAACAGTCTTTACAAATATGAATATATAATTCATGAAAAGCTTTCTGGATTTTGTCTTTCAGATCAGCTGAAAGCATAGCAGAGATTGCTTTCCATTTCTCCTAGCTGAGACAGAGTTTAGATGTATTGTAACTGGAGGTTCCAAAAACCTTTCAGAAACACGTATTGAGAGTTTCAGATATTCCCTCTTTCTTCAACAGAGCCCTGAATGCCCCTCGGGTTTTGGAAATAATCCCCTAACCTCTTTCATGATGTAATCAGCTATTTTTCTGACCTGCTACCTCTTTTAGACTTTTTATAGCAACACATTGTAGAAGGTTCAGCAAGTGGCGCTGTGGCTTAGTTGGTCAAAGTGCCTGTCTTGTAAACAGGAGATCCTGGGTTCGAATCTCAGCAGTGCCTATGCCACAGGATGTGGGCACCACTCACTCAATCTTTTACATATGTAAATCTTTGCATGCTGAACAGTGTGCATCTGCACAAAATGTGGAAATCTAAGAAGTGATGTGCATGGAATAGCGTCTTAAAGCTTGTCTTTTGTGGCTCTGTGGCGCAATGGATAGCGCATTGGACTTCTAGATTGTGAATGGAGATATTCAAAGGTTGTGGGTTCGAGTCCCACCAGACTCGTGCATACCCTCTATTGCTCAGATGTTTTGGAAACAATCCTCTTACCTCTAAGGGACCTCGTTCATGACTTGATCAGCTGTTTTCCTGATGTGGTACCTCTTTTAGACTTGTTTTACCAACAAATTTCACAGTATCTGGCGCTGTGGCTTAGCTGGTCAAAGCGCCTGTCTCGTAAACAGGAGATCCTGGGTTCAAATCCCAGCAGTGTCTTTGGCACAGGATATGGGAGTGCTTAACCTTTTCACATATGAAAGTCTTTGCATATGAAAGTCTTTGCGTGACGAACTGTGTTTACCTGCACAAAACTGGAAAAACTAAGAAGTGCTGCGCATGCAACACTTCCCTGAAGTGTGTCATTTTATGGTACAATGGATACAACTTTGGACTTCTAGGATGCGAATGGAGAAATTCCCTGGTTGTGAGTCCCACCAGAATAGTCAGTGGCCTCTTTTGCTCTGATGTCTCTGTGAGTCAGACATATGCTTAAAACTTGAATCCACAAACTACTTCAGAAGCATACCCTTCACGTTCTGCTTATTTCCCTTATTGGACACACCCAACTCAGATCACAGAGTACTCTACTAATTAACTTAAGTCACCTATTTAAATAAGAATAGGTTGAAATCCACTGGCCTAGGCCAAAATCTGCAACAACCTATTGTTGGCCACCTACCTAGAAGAAAAAGAAGGAAAAAAAACACGCTTTCCATTTCTCCAAGCTGAAACAGCATTTAGATGTATCGTAACTGGAGGTTCCCGAAACATTTGAGACACGAGTACTGAGAGTTTCGATCCAGAAATAAATGGCTTGAGATATTCCCTTGTCCCTCAACAGAAGCCTGCACACATTTCAGGTTTTGTAAATAATCCTGTAACTTCAAAGGGACCTATTCATGATGTAATCAGCTATTCTCCTGACATGCTACCTCTTTTAGACTTTGTATACAAAAGCATCGAACCAGTGACAGTAACTGGCGCTGTGGCTTAGTTGGTCAAAGCGCCTGTCTAGTAAACAGGAGATCCTGGGTTCGAATCCCAGCAGTGCCTAATCTGTGGCTTCTAAAAGTAGTCATTTAACCTTCTCTGACGTGAAAGTCTTGGCAGGAAAGACAATCTGGACTTCTCGGTTGCAAATGAAGGTTTTAAAAAGGTTGTCGTTTTTTGGGTCCCACCAGAGTCACGAATGGTGTCCCTTTGCACAGACGTCTTTACCAGACTGACATTTGCTTAAAGCTGGGGTTTTCCAACTTTTTCAGAAGCCTACGCAACACATTTTTCTTCTTTTCCTTATTGAGCACACCCAAGTCAGATCGTCGAGTACGTTACTTATCAATCAATTATTTGATTCACCTGTATTAAATGAGAGAGATAATAAAATATATATATATATGTGGTGCAGATGCGCTTCAAGAATGGTTTGCAAGCTCCTGGCTTAGGCCTGAAATCTGCTACTACCTATTGATATGGTCAAGCCTATGGATATTTGTATAAACAAAGTCTTTACATATATGAAGAATAATACATGGATAACTTTCTGGATTTTGCCATTTCATATCAGAAGAAGGCTCAGGAAACATTTTAGGCATGACTATCGAGAGTGTAGAGCCAAAATTAAATGAGTTCAGACATTCCCTTGAGGCGTGAAAGGCCCTCGTGTTTTGGAAACAATCCTCTTAACTCTAAGGGACCTCTTTCATGACGTGATCAGCTGTTTTCCTGATGTGCTACCTCTTTTAGACTTGTTTTACCAACAAATTTCACTGATCTGTGGCTTAGCTGGTCAAAGCGCCTGTCTCGTAAACAGGAGATCCTGGGTTCAAATCCCAGCAGTGCCTTTGGCACAGGATATGGGAGTGCTTAACCTTTTCACATATGAAAGTCTTTGCATGACGAACTGTGTTTACCTGCACAAAACTGGAAAAACTAAGAAGTGCTGCGCATGCAATACTTCCCTGAAGTGTGTCATTTTATGGTACAATGGATAGAACTTTGGACTTCTGGGATGCGAATGGAGAAATTCCCTGGTTGTGGTTTTGAGTCCCACCAGAATAGTCAGTGGCCTCTTTTGCTCTGATGTCTCTGTGAGTCAGACATATGTTTAAAACTGGGGTCCACAAACTACTTCAGAAGCCTACCCTTCACATTCTGCTCATCTCCCTTATTGGACACACCCACGTCAGATCATAGAGTACTCTACTAAGTAGCTCAATTAACCCTTTTGAAATAAGGTAAATAACGAAAATGTATAGCGTCTGGGAGGTTTCGAGAATGGTTTGAAAACCACTGGCTTAGGCCAGAATCTGCTACTTCCTATTGTTGAGATCCAGCCTCTGGATGTATTCAAAACAGTCTTTACAAATATGAATATATAATTCATGAAAAGCTTTCTGGATTTTGTCTTTCAGATCAGCTGAAAGCATAGCAGAGATTGTTTTCCATTTCTCCTAGCTGAGACAGAGTTTAGATGTATTGTAACTGGAGGTTCCAAAAACCTTTCAGAGACACGTATTGAGAGTTTCAGATATTCCCTCTTTCTTCAACAGAGCCCTGAATGCCCCTCGGGTTTTGGAAATAATCCCCTAACCTCTTTCATGATGTAATCAGCTATTTTCCTGACCTGCTACCTCTTTTAGACTTTTTATAGCAACACATTGTAGAAGGTTCGGCAAGTGGCGCTGTGGCTTAGTTGGTCAAAGCGCCTGTCTTGTAAACAGGAGATCCTGGGTTCGAATCCCAGCAGTGCCTATGCCACAGGATGTGGGCACCACTCACTTAATCTTTTACATATGTAAATCTTTGCATGCTGAACAGTGTGCATCTGCACAAAATGTGGAAATCTAAGAAGTGATGTGCATGCAATAGCGTCTTAAAGTTTGTCTTTTGTGGCTCTGTGGCGCAATGGATAGCGCATTGGACTTCTAGATTGTGAATGGAGATATTCAAAGGTTGTGGGTTCGAGTCCCACCAGAGTCGTGCATACCCTCTATTGCTCAGATGTTTTGGAAACAATCCTCTTACCTCTAAGGGACCTCGTTCATGACGTGATCAGCTGTTTTCCTGATGTGGTACCACTTTTAGACTTGTTTTACCAACAAATTTCACAGTATCTGGCGCTGTGGCTTAGCTGGTCAAAGCGCCTGTCTCGTAAACAGGAGATCCTGGGTTCAAATCCCAGCAGTGTCTTTGGCACAGGAAATGGGAGTGCTTAACCTTTTCACATATGAAAGTCTTTGCATGACGAACTGTGTTTACCTGCACAAAACTGGAAAAACTAAGAAGTGCAGAGCATGCAACACTTCCCTGAAGTGTGTCATTTTATGGTACAATGGATACAACTTTGGACTACTAGGATGCGAATGGAGAAATTCCCTGGTTGTGAGTCCCACCAGAATAGTCAGTGGCCTCTTTTGCTCTGATGTCTCTGTGAGTCAGACATATGCTTAAAACTTGAATCCACAAACTACTTCAGAAGCATACCCTTCACGTTCTGCTTATTTCCCTCTTTGGACACACCCAACTCAGATCACAGAGTACTCTACTAATTAACTTAAGTCACCTATTTAAATAAGAATAGGTTGAAATCCACTGGCCTAGGCCAAAATCTGCAACAACCTATTGTTGGCCACCTACCTAGAAGAAAAAGAAGAAAAAAAAACACGCTTTCCATTTCACCAAGCTGAAACAGCATTTAGATGTATCGTAACTGGAGGTTCCCGAAACATTTGAGACACGAGTACTGAGAGTTTCGATCCAGAAATAAATGGCTTGAGATATTCCCTTGTCCCTCAACAGAAGCCTGCACACCTTTCAGGTTTTGGAAATAATCCTGTAACTTCAAAGGGACCTATTCATGATGTAATCAGCTATTCTCCTGACATGCTACCTCTTTTAGACTTTGTATACAAAAGCATCGAACCAGTGACAGTAACTGGCGCTGTGGCTTAGTTGGTCAAAGTGCCTGTCTAGTAAACAGGAGATCCTGGGTTTGAATCCCAGCAGTGCCTAATCTGTGGCTTCTAAGAGTAGTCATTTAACCTTCTCCTTCTCTGACGTGAAAGTCTTGGCAGGAAAGACAATCTGGACTTCTCGGTTGCAAATGAAGGTTTTAAAAAGGTTGTCGTTTTTTGGGTCCCACCAGAGTCACGAATGGTGTCCCTTTGCACAGACGTCTTTACCAGACTGACATTTGCTTAAAGCTGGGGTTTTCCAACTTTTTCAGAAGCCTACGCAACACATTTTTCTTCTTTTCCTTATTGAGCACACCCAAGTCAGATCGTCGAGTACGTTAATTATCAATCAATTATTTGATTCACCTGTATTAAATGAGAGAGATAATAAAAAATATATATATATGTGGTGCAGATGCGCTTCAAGAATGGTTTGCAAGCTCCTGGCTTAGGCCTGAAATCTGCTACTACCCATTGATATGGTCAAGCCTATGGATATTTGTACAAACAAAGTCTTTACATATATGAAGAATAATACATGGATAACTTTCTGGATTTTGCCATTTCATATCAGAAGAAGGCTCAGGAAACATTTTAGGCATGACTATCGAGAGTGTAGAGCCAAAATTAAATGAGTTCAGACATTCCCTTGAGGCGTGAAAGGCCCTCGTGTTTTGGAAACAATCCTCTTACCTCTAAGGGACCTCTTTCATGACGTGATCAGCTGTTTTCCTGATGTGCTACCTCTTTTAGACTTGTTTTACCAACAAATTTCACTGATCTGTGGCTTAGCTGGTCAAAGCGCCTGTCTCGTAAACAGGAGATCCTGGGTTCAAATCCCAGCAGTGCCTTTGGCACAGGATATGGGAGTGCTTAACCTTTTCACATATGAAAGTCTTTGCATGACGAACTGTGTTTACCTGCACAAAACTGGAAAAACTAAGAAGTGCTGCGCATGCAATACTTCCCTGAAGTGTGTCATTTTATGGTACAATGGATAGAACTTTGGACTTCTGGGATGCGAATGGAGAAATTCCCTGGTTGTGGTTTTGAGTCCCACCAGAATAGTCAGTGGCCTCTTTTGCTCTGATGTCTCTGTGAGTCAGACATATGTTTAAAACTGGGGTCCACAAACTACTTCAGAAGCCTACCCTTCACATTCTGCTCATCTCCCTTATTGGACACACCCACGTCAGATCATAGAGTACTCTACTAAGTAGCTCAATTAACCCTTTTGAAATAAGGTAAATAACAAAAATGTATAGCGTCTGGGAGGTTTCGAGAATGTTTTGAAAACCACTGGCTTAGGCCAGAATCTGCTACTTCCTATTGTTGAGATCCAGCCTCTGGATGTATTCAAAACAGTCTTTACAAATATGAATATATAATTCATGAAAAGCTTTCTGGATTTTGTCTTTCAGATCAGCTGAAAGCATAGCAGAGATTGCTTTCCATTTCTCCTAGCTGAGACAGAGTTTAGATGTATTGTAACTGGAGGTTCCAAAAACCTTTCAGAAACACGTATTGAGAGTTTCAGATATTCCCTCTTTCTTCAACAGAGCCCTGAATGCCCCTCGGGTTTTGGAAATAATCCCCTAACCTCTTTCATGATGTAATCAGCTATTTTCCTGACCTGCTACCTCTTTTAGACTTTTTATAGCAACACATTGTAGAAGGTTCAGCAAGTGGCGCTGTGGCTTAGTTGGTCAAAGTGCCTGTCTTGTAAACAGGAGATCCTGGGTTCGAATCTCAGCAGTGCCTATGCCACAGGATGTGGGCACCACTCACTTAATCTTTTACATATGTAAATCTTTGCATGCTGAACAGTGTGCATCTGCACAAAATGTGGAAATCTAAGAAGGGATGTCGATGCAATAGCGTCTTAAAGTTTGTCTTTTGTGGCTCTGTGGCGCAATGCATAGCGCATTGGACTTCTAGATTGTGAATGGAGATATTCAAAGGTTGTGGGTTCGAGTCCCACCAGACTAGTGCATACCCTCTATTGCTCAGATGTTTTGGAAACAATCCTCTTACCTCTAAGGGACCTCGTTCATGACTTGATCAGCAGTTTTCCTGATGTGGTACCTCTTTTAGACTTGTTTTACCAACAAATTTCACGGTATCTGGCGCTGTGGCTTAGCTGGTCAAAGCGCCTGTCTCGTAAACAGGAGATCCTGGGTTCAAATCCCAGCAGTGTCTTTGGCACAGGATATGGGAGTGCTTAACCTTTTCACATATGAAAGTCTTTGCATATGAAAGTCTTTGCATGACGAACTGTGTTTACCTGCACAAAACTGGAAAAACTAAGAAGTTCTGCGCATGCAACACTTCCCTGAAGTGTGTCATTTTATGGTACAATGGATACAACTTTGGACTTCTAGGATGCGAATGGAGAAATTCCCTGGTTGTGAGTCCCACCAGAATAGTCAGTGGCCTCTTTTGCTCTGATGTCTCTGTGAGTCAGACATATGCTTAAAACTTGAATCCACAAACTACTTCAGAAGCATACCCTTCACGTTCTGCTTATTTCCCTTATTGGACACACCCAACTCAGATCACAGAGTACTCTACTAATTAACTTAAGTCACCTATTTAAATAAGAATAGGTTGAAATCCACTGGCCTAGGCCAAAATCTGCAACAACCTATTGTTGGCCACCTACCTAGAAGAAAAAGAAGAAAAAAAAACACGCTTTCCATTTCTCCAAGCTGAAACAGCATTTAGATGTATCGTAACTGGAGGTTCCCGAAACATTTGAGACACGAGTACTGAGAGTTTCGATCCAGAAATAAATGGCTTGAGATATTCCCTTGTCCCTCAACAGAAGCCTGCACACATTTCAGGTTTTGTAAATAATCCTGTAACTTCAAAGGGACCTATTCATGATGTAATCAGCTATTCTCCTGACATGCTACCTCTTTTAGACTTTGTATACAAAAGCATCGAACCAGTGACAGTAACTTTTGTGTGGCTTAGTTGGTTAAAGCGCCTGTCTAGTAAACAGGAGATCCTGGGTTCGAATCCCAGCAGTGTCTTATCTGTGGCTTCTAAGAGTAGTCATTCAATCATCTCTGATGTGAAAGTCTTGGCAGGAAAGACAATCTGGTCTTTTCGGTTGCAAATGAAGGTTTTAAAAAGTGTCCCGTTTTTTGGGTCCCACCAGAGTCACGAATGGTGTCCCTTTGCACAGACGTCTTTACCAGACTGACATTTGCTTAAAGCTGGGGTTTTCCAACTTTTTCAGAAGCCTACGCAGCACATTTTTCTTCTTTTCCTTATTGAGCACACCCAAGTCAGATCGTCCAGTACGTTACTTATCAATCAATTATTTGATTCACCTGTATTAAATGAGAGAGATAATAAAAAAAATATATATATGTGGTGCAGATGCGCTTCAAGAATGGTTTGCAAGTTCCTGGCTTAGGCCTGAAATCTGCTACTACCGATTGATATGGTCAAGCCTATGGATATTTGTACAAACAAAGTCTTTACATATATGAAGAATAATACATGGATATCTTTCTGGATTTTGCCCTTTCATATCAGAAGAAGGCTCAGGAAACATTTTAGGCATGACTATCGAGAGTGTAGAGCCAAAATTAAATGAGTTCAGACATTCCCTTGAGGCGTGAAAGGCCCTCGTGTTTTGGAAACAATCCTCTTACCTCTAAGGGACCTCGTTCATGACGTGATCAGCTGTTTTCCTGATGTGGTACCTCTTTTAGACTTGTTTTACCAACAAATTTCACAGTATCTGGCGCTGTGGCTTAGCTGGTCAAAGCGCCTGTCTCGTAAACAGGAGATCCTGGGTCCAAATCCCAGCAGTGCCTTTGGCACAGGATATGGGAGAGCTTAACCTTTTCACATATGAAAGTCTTTGCATGACGAACTGTGTTTACCTGCACAAAACTGGAAAAACTAAGAAGTGCTGCGCATGCAACACTTCCCTGAAGTGAGTAATTTTATGGTACAATGGATAGAACTTTGGACTTCTAGGATGCGAATGGAGAAATTCCCTGGTTGTGAGTCCCACCAGAATAGTCAGTGGCCTCTTTTGCTCTGATGTCTCTGTGAGTCAGACATATGTTTAAAACTGGGGTCCACAAACTACTTCAGAAGCCTACCCTTCACATTCTGCTCATCTCCCTTATTGGACACACCCACGTCAGATCATAGAGTACTCTACTAAGTAGCTCAATTAACCCTTTTGAAATAAGGTAAATAACGAAAATGTATAGCGTCTGGGAGGTTTCGAGAATGTTTTGAAAACCACTGGCTTAGGCCAGAATCTGCTACTTCCTATTGTTGAGATCCAGCCTCTGGATGTATTCAAAACAGTCTTTACAAATATGAATATATAATTCATGAAAAGCTTTCTGGATTTTGTCTTTCAGATCAGCTGAAAGCATAGCAGAGATTGCTTTCCATTTCTCCTAGCTGAGACAGAGTTTAGATGTATTGTAACTGGAGGTTCCAAAAACCTTTCAGAAACACGTATTGAGAGTTTCAGATATTCCCTCTTTCTTCAACAGAGCCCTGAATGCCCCTCGGGTTTTGGAAATAATCCCCTAACCTCTTTCATGATGTAATCAGCTATTTTTCTGACCTGCTACCTCTTTTAGACTTTTTATAGCAACACATTGTAGAAGGTTCAGCAAGTGGCGCTGTGGCTTAGTTGGTCAAAGTGCCTGTCTTGTAAACAGGAGATCCTGGGTTCGAATCTCAGCAGTGCCTATGCCACAGGATGTGGGCACCACTCACTCAATCTTTTACATATGTAAATCTTTGCATGCTGAACAGTGTGCATCTGCACAAAATGTGGAAATCTAAGAAGTGATGTGCATGGAATAGCGTCTTAAAGCTTGTCTTTTGTGGCTCTGTGGCGCAATGGATAGCGCATTGGACTTCTAGATTGTGAATGGAGATATTCAAAGGTTGTGGGTTCGAGTCCCACCAGACTCGTGCATACCCTCTATTGCTCAGATGTTTTGGAAACAATCCTCTTACCTCTAAGGGACCTCGTTCATGACTTGATCAGCTGTTTTCCTGATGTGGTACCTCTTTTAGACTTGTTTTACCAACAAATTTCACAGTATCTGGCGCTGTGGCTTAGCTGGTCAAAGCGCCTGTCTCGTAAACAGGAGATCCTGGGTTCAAATCCCAGCAGTGTCTTTGGCACAGGATATGGGAGTGCTTAACCTTTTCACATATGAAAGTCTTTGCATATGAAAGTCTTTGCGTGACGAACTGTGTTTACCTGCACAAAACTGGAAAAACTAAGAAGTGCTGCGCATGCAACACTTCCCTGAAGTGTGTCATTTTATGGTACAATGGATACAACTTTGGACTTCTAGGATGCGAATGGAGAAATTCCCTGGTTGTGAGTCCCACCAGAATAGTCAGTGGCCTCTTTTGCTCTGATGTCTCTGTGAGTCAGACATATGCTTAAAACTTGAATCCACAAACTACTTCAGAAGCATACCCTTCACGTTCTGCTTATTTCCCTTATTGGACACACCCAACTCAGATCACAGAGTACTCTACTAATTAACTTAAGTCACCTATTTAAATAAGAATAGGTTGAAATCCACTGGCCTAGGCCAAAATCTGCAACAACCTATTGTTGGCCACCTACCTAGAAGAAAAAGAAGGAAAAAAAACACGCTTTCCATTTCTCCAAGCTGAAACAGCATTTAGATGTATCGTAACTGGAGGTTCCCGAAACATTTGAGACACGAGTACTGAGAGTTTCGATCCAGAAATAAATGGCTTGAGATATTCCCTTGTCCCTCAACAGAAGCCTGCACACATTTCAGGTTTTGTAAATAATCCTGTAACTTCAAAGGGACCTATTCATGATGTAATCAGCTATTCTCCTGACATGCTACCTCTTTTAGACTTTGTATACAAAAGCATCGAACCAGTGACAGTAACTGGCGCTGTGGCTTAGTTGGTCAAAGCGCCTGTCTAGTAAACAGGAGATCCTGGGTTCGAATCCCAGCAGTGCCTAATCTGTGGCTTCTAAAAGTAGTCATTTAACCTTCTCTGACGTGAAAGTCTTGGCAGGAAAGACAATCTGGACTTCTCGGTTGCAAATGAAGGTTTTAAAAAGGTTGTCGTTTTTTGGGTCCCACCAGAGTCACGAATGGTGTCCCTTTGCACAGACGTCTTTACCAGACTGACATTTGCTTAAAGCTGGGGTTTTCCAACTTTTTCAGAAGCCTACGCAACACATTTTTCTTCTTTTCCTTATTGAGCACACCCAAGTCAGATCGTCGAGTACGTTACTTATCAATCAATTATTTGATTCACCTGTATTAAATGAGAGAGATAATAAAATATATATATATATGTGGTGCAGATGCGCTTCAAGAATGGTTTGCAAGCTCCTGGCTTAGGCCTGAAATCTGCTACTACCTATTGATATGGTCAAGCCTATGGATATTTGTATAAACAAAGTCTTTACATATATGAAGAATAATACATGGATAACTTTCTGGATTTTGCCATTTCATATCAGAAGAAGGCTCAGGAAACATTTTAGGCATGACTATCGAGAGTGTAGAGCCAAAATTAAATGAGTTCAGACATTCCCTTGAGGCGTGAAAGGCCCTCGTGTTTTGGAAACAATCCTCTTAACTCTAAGGGACCTCTTTCATGACGTGATCAGCTGTTTTCCTGATGTGCTACCTCTTTTAGACTTGTTTTACCAACAAATTTCACTGATCTGTGGCTTAGCTGGTCAAAGCGCCTGTCTCGTAAACAGGAGATCCTGGGTTCAAATCCCAGCAGTGCCTTTGGCACAGGATATGGGAGTGCTTAACCTTTTCACATATGAAAGTCTTTGCATGACGAACTGTGTTTACCTGCACAAAACTGGAAAAACTAAGAAGTGCTGCGCATGCAATACTTCCCTGAAGTGTGTCATTTTATGGTACAATGGATAGAACTTTGGACTTCTGGGATGCGAATGGAGAAATTCCCTGGTTGTGGTTTTGAGTCCCACCAGAATAGTCAGTGGCCTCTTTTGCTCTGATGTCTCTGTGAGTCAGACATATGTTTAAAACTGGGGTCCACAAACTACTTCAGAAGCCTACCCTTCACATTCTGCTCATCTCCCTTATTGGACACACCCACGTCAGATCATAGAGTACTCTACTAAGTAGCTCAATTAACCCTTTTGAAATAAGGTAAATAACGAAAATGTATAGCGTCTGGGAGGTTTCGAGAATGGTTTGAAAACCACTGGCTTAGGCCAGAATCTGCTACTTCCTATTGTTGAGATCCAGCCTCTGGATGTATTCAAAACAGTCTTTACAAATATGAATATATAATTCATGAAAAGCTTTCTGGATTTTGTCTTTCAGATCAGCTGAAAGCATAGCAGAGATTGTTTTCCATTTCTCCTAGCTGAGACAGAGTTTAGATGTATTGTAACTGGAGGTTCCAAAAACCTTTCAGAGACACGTATTGAGAGTTTCAGATATTCCCTCTTTCTTCAACAGAGCCCTGAATGCCCCTCGGGTTTTGGAAATAATCCCCTAACCTCTTTCATGATGTAATCAGCTATTTTCCTGACCTGCTACCTCTTTTAGACTTTTTATAGCAACACATTGTAGAAGGTTCGGCAAGTGGCGCTGTGGCTTAGTTGGTCAAAGCGCCTGTCTTGTAAACAGGAGATCCTGGGTTCGAATCCCAGCAGTGCCTATGCCACAGGATGTGGGCACCACTCACTTAATCTTTTACATATGTAAATCTTTGCATGCTGAACAGTGTGCATCTGCACAAAATGTGGAAATCTAAGAAGTGATGTGCATGCAATAGCGTCTTAAAGTTTGTCTTTTGTGGCTCTGTGGCGCAATGGATAGCGCATTGGACTTCTAGATTGTGAATGGAGATATTCAAAGGTTGTGGGTTCGAGTCCCACCAGAGTCGTGCATACCCTCTATTGCTCAGATGTTTTGGAAACAATCCTCTTACCTCTAAGGGACCTCGTTCATGACGTGATCAGCTGTTTTCCTGATGTGGTACCACTTTTAGACTTGTTTTACCAACAAATTTCACAGTATCTGGCGCTGTGGCTTAGCTGGTCAAAGCGCCTGTCTCGTAAACAGGAGATCCTGGGTTCAAATCCCAGCAGTGTCTTTGGCACAGGAAATGGGAGTGCTTAACCTTTTCACATATGAAAGTCTTTGCATGACGAACTGTGTTTACCTGCACAAAACTGGAAAAACTAAGAAGTGCAGAGCATGCAACACTTCCCTGAAGTGTGTCATTTTATGGTACAATGGATACAACTTTGGACTACTAGGATGCGAATGGAGAAATTCCCTGGTTGTGAGTCCCACCAGAATAGTCAGTGGCCTCTTTTGCTCTGATGTCTCTGTGAGTCAGACATATGCTTAAAACTTGAATCCACAAACTACTTCAGAAGCATACCCTTCACGTTCTGCTTATTTCCCTCTTTGGACACACCCAACTCAGATCACAGAGTACTCTACTAATTAACTTAAGTCACCTATTTAAATAAGAATAGGTTGAAATCCACTGGCCTAGGCCAAAATCTGCAACAACCTATTGTTGGCCACCTACCTAGAAGAAAAAGAAGAAAAAAAAACACGCTTTCCATTTCACCAAGCTGAAACAGCATTTAGATGTATCGTAACTGGAGGTTCCCGAAACATTTGAGACACGAGTACTGAGAGTTTCGATCCAGAAATAAATGGCTTGAGATATTCCCTTGTCCCTCAACAGAAGCCTGCACACCTTTCAGGTTTTGGAAATAATCCTGTAACTTCAAAGGGACCTATTCATGATGTAATCAGCTATTCTCCTGACATGCTACCTCTTTTAGACTTTGTATACAAAAGCATCGAACCAGTGACAGTAACTGGCGCTGTGGCTTAGTTGGTCAAAGTGCCTGTCTAGTAAACAGGAGATCCTGGGTTTGAATCCCAGCAGTGCCTAATCTGTGGCTTCTAAGAGTAGTCATTTAACCTTCTCCTTCTCTGACGTGAAAGTCTTGGCAGGAAAGACAATCTGGACTTCTCGGTTGCAAATGAAGGTTTTAAAAAGGTTGTCGTTTTTTGGGTCCCACCAGAGTCACGAATGGTGTCCCTTTGCACAGACGTCTTTACCAGACTGACATTTGCTTAAAGCTGGGGTTTTCCAACTTTTTCAGAAGCCTACGCAACACATTTTTCTTCTTTTCCTTATTGAGCACACCCAAGTCAGATCGTCGAGTACGTTAATTATCAATCAATTATTTGATTCACCTGTATTAAATGAGAGAGATAATAAAAAATATATATATATGTGGTGCAGATGCGCTTCAAGAATGGTTTGCAAGCTCCTGGCTTAGGCCTGAAATCTGCTACTACCCATTGATATGGTCAAGCCTATGGATATTTGTACAAACAAAGTCTTTACATATATGAAGAATAATACATGGATAACTTTCTGGATTTTGCCATTTCATATCAGAAGAAGGCTCAGGAAACATTTTAGGCATGACTATCGAGAGTGTAGAGCCAAAATTAAATGAGTTCAGACATTCCCTTGAGGCGTGAAAGGCCCTCGTGTTTTGGAAACAATCCTCTTACCTCTAAGGGACCTCTTTCATGACGTGATCAGCTGTTTTCCTGATGTGCTACCTCTTTTAGACTTGTTTTACCAACAAATTTCACTGATCTGTGGCTTAGCTGGTCAAAGCGCCTGTCTCGTAAACAGGAGATCCTGGGTTCAAATCCCAGCAGTGCCTTTGGCACAGGATATGGGAGTGCTTAACCTTTTCACATATGAAAGTCTTTGCATGACGAACTGTGTTTACCTGCACAAAACTGGAAAAACTAAGAAGTGCTGCGCATGCAATACTTCCCTGAAGTGTGTCATTTTATGGTACAATGGATAGAACTTTGGACTTCTGGGATGCGAATGGAGAAATTCCCTGGTTGTGGTTTTGAGTCCCACCAGAATAGTCAGTGGCCTCTTTTGCTCTGATGTCTCTGTGAGTCAGACATATGTTTAAAACTGGGGTCCACAAACTACTTCAGAAGCCTACCCTTCACATTCTGCTCATCTCCCTTATTGGACACACCCACGTCAGATCATAGAGTACTCTACTAAGTAGCTCAATTAACCCTTTTGAAATAAGGTAAATAACAAAAATGTATAGCGTCTGGGAGGTTTCGAGAATGTTTTGAAAACCACTGGCTTAGGCCAGAATCTGCTACTTCCTATTGTTGAGATCCAGCCTCTGGATGTATTCAAAACAGTCTTTACAAATATGAATATATAATTCATGAAAAGCTTTCTGGATTTTGTCTTTCAGATCAGCTGAAAGCATAGCAGAGATTGCTTTCCATTTCTCCTAGCTGAGACAGAGTTTAGATGTATTGTAACTGGAGGTTCCAAAAACCTTTCAGAAACACGTATTGAGAGTTTCAGATATTCCCTCTTTCTTCAACAGAGCCCTGAATGCCCCTCGGGTTTTGGAAATAATCCCCTAACCTCTTTCATGATGTAATCAGCTATTTTCCTGACCTGCTACCTCTTTTAGACTTTTTATAGCAACACATTGTAGAAGGTTCAGCAAGTGGCGCTGTGGCTTAGTTGGTCAAAGTGCCTGTCTTGTAAACAGGAGATCCTGGGTTCGAATCTCAGCAGTGCCTATGCCACAGGATGTGGGCACCACTCACTTAATCTTTTACATATGTAAATCTTTGCATGCTGAACAGTGTGCATCTGCACAAAATGTGGAAATCTAAGAAGGGATGTCGATGCAATAGCGTCTTAAAGTTTGTCTTTTGTGGCTCTGTGGCGCAATGCATAGCGCATTGGACTTCTAGATTGTGAATGGAGATATTCAAAGGTTGTGGGTTCGAGTCCCACCAGACTAGTGCATACCCTCTATTGCTCAGATGTTTTGGAAACAATCCTCTTACCTCTAAGGGACCTCGTTCATGACTTGATCAGCAGTTTTCCTGATGTGGTACCTCTTTTAGACTTGTTTTACCAACAAATTTCACGGTATCTGGCGCTGTGGCTTAGCTGGTCAAAGCGCCTGTCTCGTAAACAGGAGATCCTGGGTTCAAATCCCAGCAGTGTCTTTGGCACAGGATATGGGAGTGCTTAACCTTTTCACATATGAAAGTCTTTGCATATGAAAGTCTTTGCATGACGAACTGTGTTTACCTGCACAAAACTGGAAAAACTAAGAAGTTCTGCGCATGCAACACTTCCCTGAAGTGTGTCATTTTATGGTACAATGGATACAACTTTGGACTTCTAGGATGCGAATGGAGAAATTCCCTGGTTGTGAGTCCCACCAGAATAGTCAGTGGCCTCTTTTGCTCTGATGTCTCTGTGAGTCAGACATATGCTTAAAACTTGAATCCACAAACTACTTCAGAAGCATACCCTTCACGTTCTGCTTATTTCCCTTATTGGACACACCCAACTCAGATCACAGAGTACTCTACTAATTAACTTAAGTCACCTATTTAAATAAGAATAGGTTGAAATCCACTGGCCTAGGCCAAAATCTGCAACAACCTATTGTTGGCCACCTACCTAGAAGAAAAAGAAGAAAAAAAAACACGCTTTCCATTTCTCCAAGCTGAAACAGCATTTAGATGTATCGTAACTGGAGGTTCCCGAAACATTTGAGACACGAGTACTGAGAGTTTCGATCCAGAAATAAATGGCTTGAGATATTCCCTTGTCCCTCAACAGAAGCCTGCACACATTTCAGGTTTTGTAAATAATCCTGTAACTTCAAAGGGACCTATTCATGATGTAATCAGCTATTCTCCTGACATGCTACCTCTTTTAGACTTTGTATACAAAAGCATCGAACCAGTGACAGTAACTGGCGCTGTGGCTTAGTTGGTCAAAGCGCCTGTCTAGTAAACAGGAGATCCTGGGTTCGAATCCCAGCAGTGCCTAATCTGTGGCTTCTAAGAGTAGTCATTTAACCTTCTCTGACGTGAAAGTCTTGGCAGGAAAGACAATCTGGACTTCTCGGTTGCAAATGAAGGTTTTAAAAAGGTTGTCGTTTTTTGGGTCCCACCAGAGTCACGAATGGTGTCCCTTTGCACAGACGTCTTTACCAGACTGACATTTGCTTAAAGCTGGGGTTTTCCAACTTTTTCAGAAGCCTACGCAACACATTTTTCTTCTTTTCCTTATTGAGCACACCCAAGTCAGATCGTCGAGTACGTTAATTATCAATCAATTATTTGATTCACCTGTATTAAATGAGAGAGATAATAAAAAATATATATATATGTGGTGCAGATGCGCTTCAAGAATGGTTTGCAAGCTCCTGGCTTAGGCCTGAAATCTGCTACTACCGATTGATATGGTCAAGCCTATGGATATTTGTACAAACAAAGTCTTTACATATATGAAGAATAATACATGGATAACTTTCTGGATTTTGCCATTTCATATCAGAAGAAGGCTCAGGAAACATTTTAGGCATGACTATCGAGAGTGTAAAGCCAAAATTAAATGAGTTCAGACATTCCCTTGAGGCGTGAAAGGCCCTCGTGTTTTGGAAACAATCCTCTTACCTCTAAGGGACCTCTTTCATGACGTGATCAGCTGTTTTCCTGATGTGCTACCTCTTTTAGACTTGTTTTACCAACACATTTCACTGATCTGTGGCTTAGCTGGTCAAAGCGCCTGTCTCGTAAACAGGAGATCCTGGGTTCAAATCCCAGCAGTGCCTTTGGCACAGGATATGGGAGTGCTTAACCTTTTCACATATGAAAGTCTTTGCATGACGAACTGTGTTTACCTGCACAAAACTGGAAAAACTAAGAAGTGCTGCGCATGCAATACTTCCCTGAAGTGTGTCATTTTATGGTACAATGGATAGAACTTTGGACTTCTGGGATGCGAATGGAGAAATTCCCTGGTTGTGGTTTTGAGTCCCACCAGAATAGTCAGTGGCCTCTTTTGCTCTGATGTCTCTGTGAGTCAGACATATGTTTAAAACTGGGGTCCACAAACTACTTCAGAAGCCTACCCTTCACATTCTGCTCATCTCCCTTATTGGACACACCCACGTCAGATCATAGAGTACTCTACTAAGTAGCTCAATTAACCCTTTTGAAATAAGGTAAATAACAAAAATGTATAGCGTCTGGGAGGTTTCGAGAATGTTTTGAAAACCACTGGCTTAGGCCAGAATCTGCTACTTCCTATTGTTGAGATCCAGCCTCTGGATGTATTCAAAACAGTCTTTACAAATATGAATATATAATTCATGAAAAGCTTTCTGGATTTTGTCTTTCAGATCAGCTGAAAGCATAGCAGAGATTGCTTTCCATTTCTCCTAGCTGAGACAGAGTTTAGATGTATTGTAACTGGAGGTTCCAAAAACATTTCAGAAACACGTATTGACAGTTTCAGATATTACCTCTTTCTTCAACAGAGCCCTGAATGCCCCTCGGGTTTTGGAAATAATCCCCTAACCTCTTTCATGATGTAATCAGCTATTTTCCTGACCTGCTACCTCTTTTAGACTTTTTATAGCAACACATTGTAGAAGGTTCGGCAAGTGGCGCTGTGGCTTAGTTGGTCAAAGCGCCTGTCTAGTAAACAGGAGATCCTGGGTTCGAATCCCAGCAGTGCCTATGCCAGTGGATGTGGGCACCGCTCACTTAATCTTTTACATATGTAAATCTTTGCATGCTGAACAGTGTGCATCTGCACAAAATGTGGAAATCTAAGAAGTGATGTGCATGCAATAGCGTCTTAAAGCTTGTCTTTTGTGGCTCTGTGGCGCAATGGATAGCGCATTGGACTTCTAGATTGTGAATGGAGATATTCAAAGGTTGTGGGTTCGAGTCCCACCAGAGTCGTGCATACCCTCTATTGCTCAGATGTTTTGGAAACAATCCTCTTACCTCTAAGGGACCTCGTTCATGACGTGATCAGCTGTTTTCCTGATGTGGTACCTCTTTTAGACTTGTTTTACCAACAAATTTCACAGTATCTGGCGCTGTGGCTTAGCTGGTCAAAGCGCCTGTCTCGTAAACAGGAGATCCTGGGTTCAAATCCCAGCAGTGCCTTTGGCACAGGATATGGGAGTGCTTAACCTTTTCACATATGAAAGTCTTTGCATGACGAACTGTGTTTACCTGCACAAAACTGGAAAAACTAAGAAGTGCTGCGCATGCAACACTTCCCTGAAGTGTGTCATTTTATGGTACAATGGATACAACTTTGGACTTCTAGGATGCGAATGGAGAAATTCCCTGGTTGTGAGTCCCACCAGAATAGTCAGTGGCCTCTTTTGCTCTGATGTCTCTGTGAGTCAGACATATGCTTAAAACTTGAATCCACAAACTACTTCAGAAGCATACCCTTCACGTTCTGCTTATTTCCCTTATTGGACACACCCAACTCAGATCACAGAGTACTCTACTAATTAACTTAAGTCACCTATTTAAATAAGAATAGGTTGAAATCCACTGGCCTAGGCCAAAATCTGCAACAACCTATTGTTGGCCACCTACCTAGAAGAAAAAGAAGAAAAAAAAACACGCTTTCCATTTCACCAAGCTGAAACAGCATTTAGATGTATCGTAACTGGAGGTTCCCTAAACATTTGAGACACGAGTACTGAGAGTTTCGATCCAGAAATAAATGGCTTGAGATATTCCCTTGTCCCTCAACAGAAGCCTGCACACCTTTCAGGTTTTGGAAATAATCCTGTAACTTCAAAGGGACCTATTCATGATGTAATCAGCTATTCTCTTCTTTTAGACTTTGTATACAAAAGCATCGAACCAGTGACAGTAACTGGCGCTGTGGCTTAGTTGGTCAAAGCGCCTGTCTAGTAAACAGGAGATCCTGGGTTCGAATCCCAGCAGTGCCTAATCTGTGGCTTCTAAGAGTAGTCATTTAACCTTCTCTGATGTGAAAGCTTAAAGCTTGTCTTTTGTGGCTCTGTGGCGCAATGGATAGCGCATTGGACTTCTAGATTGTGAATGGAGATATTCAAAGGTTGTGGGTTTGTCATATGGGTAATTAATAAATAAAAACGTATCGATACAAGGCCCCCACTCCAGAGCATTTTTTCACACACCGGCTTGTCTTGTGGATGTCTTGTGGATGCCATACCACCTTTGGAAGGTCAGGCTGTGCTGTCCAGTGTGTGGAGAATCAGGGTGTTCTGGTTAACCTCCACCAGCTGCATGGATGTTCCTCCCATCACCAAGCTGTTGCCCAGTACAAGCTGCCTTATCCTGCGATAGTCTTGCAGGATCAGAGACAATCTTGACAGGGCTCCCTTGCCTTTTCTTTTGGGGCTTGGGTGGACAGTGCAAAGTCTGATGAAGATGGTCTCCAGCAGACGGCAACAGTCAGGCCACTGAGCAGGTGCGCTGCTTGCACCCAGCACACATCTGGTGGTGCTCTCTACACCAGCAGGGAACTACACTAACATTTGCCACTGGTGGCACTTGCGCTACTAACTTTTTCAGTTACTAGCGCAAAACATGATTTGGTCGCACAAATTATTTATAGTAAGCCGCTCTGGATAATAATGACCAATAATGAAACTATTGCATACAGATGTGCTTTTTATTTTACTTGCCATCTTTTAAACCAAATGCCTTCTTGTTTTCTTTAAAATTGGTTGGGATAGATTTACTGCAATAGAAAATACAGTAGGCCTACACAATAAAGAATGAATTTCTTTTGGATTTCAACATGCTATGGTTGGCACAGATGGGCAGACTTCTGAACTCTTAAGGAAAAATAAAATAAATATAATCCACTTCGCGTGCTTCATACTGTCATTGTGAAGCTTCAATGATTTGTGTTTGAATTGTTTTGACGCAGTTAGAAATTTGGACAGTCCTGCAATTGAAGGCCCACAGAATTTACATTAGGGCTGCACAATATTGGTAAAAAATGACATTGCGATAGTTTATTTTTCTGCGATATATATTGCGATATAAAAACAATTTCACCAGATGACTTGAATAGCTCTATTTGGAAAGAATAAATCATTCTAGAATGACTGGGGTGGTTTTGTCATGGAGTAAATCCACATAGAAACTAATATTAATAGAATGTTTTAATGTCAAGTCAAGTCATCTTTATTTATATAGCGCTTTTCACAATACAGATTGTATCAAAGCAGCTTCACAGTGATAACATGAAAATAATTACAAGAAGTTTGTTTCTAGAATAAAGTTGCGTAATCGTCCACATGAAGTAACGCAGATCAAAAATATTGTTGAATAATTAAATGTCCCCAACTAAGCAAGCCAAAAGCCAAGGCAACAGTGGCAAGGAACCAAAACTCCATCAGGTGATAGAACGGAGAAAAAAACCTTGGGAGAACCCAGGCTCAGTCGGGGGCCAGTTCTCCTCTGGCCAACGAACGAACAGTGTATGATGTAGCTAATGTAGTTAACCAGACTTTAATAAATGGAACCTTATTGTAAAGTTTTTCTGATTTATGTCTCTTGAGTTTAGTGTTGGACAGATCAGTTGTTTTAACCATTCGTTAAAGTGAATCGGTTCAAAGGAGTCATATTAATTCGCGAATTGGACGTGTCATTAACGGACCACGGCACACGTTGTGTGATTATCCAGGCAGTTTAGGACATCGCACAAGATTTGTCTCAACACAGAAAACATTTCATCACTAGATAGATTTTTTGGTTTTGTTTATTGAAAGTGTTGTTTATGTAATCTGAATGTGTGGAAAGCTTTTCAGAGAAGATGAGGCAACGTTATTTTAGCACAATTCATAACCAGTGGTAGTTCAGGGAGAAAAAAAAAATTGGTCGTCCGACCTTTTACCATCGTGTATTCTCAAAGATGTTCAGTCAACTCAATTCATTAATATGAGCGAGAGCGGGAGAGAGAGCAAGACAGTGTTAAGACGGTGAGGGAGTGCGCGCGCGGGGGTTTCACTCTCTCTGCTCATTCTCTCAGTTAAACAAGCGCGAAGCCAACTTGATCTGTTGAATGCTCCGAGCACGTTATAAAACGTATTCTTAAAATACACATTTCTGTTTTAATAAATGCTCATAGTAAATCATAGCATATTGCCTAAAACATATAGGTAGAAAAATAATCAAACGGTGATACATTTGCGACCCATTGAAAATTAGGGTCGCAATGGCATTTCAAAAGGTCGCATATGCGACCATTTTGGTCGCAGTGTAGTTCCCTGACCAGGGTGAGTGGGCTTCTTCGGGACCTTGAAGCGTCCACTCAGCAGTCTCTTTCGGCATCGACTGTCTTACACCACCCGTTCCTTGTCCCGGTCATCCAGGTTCTGCCAAAGAGCAATTATGGTGTTGGCTTCCTGGTTGGTCAGGCTGAGGGCTGTGTGGTCCCGGAGATCCACCAGATATTCTGCCAGCTGGTCCACATGTTGATAACCCGGGATATTTTGGTAGTCAACAGCCTATTAAAAAACACAAACATGCAATACAATTATTACATCACATCTGTCTAATGCATAATTCCATAACTGATTGTGTTATTTTCCTGTTTATCACCGTAAAGCACTGTATAGTACAAAGCAGAGAGAGCGCCATTCTTGACATTTTACAAAGCACCAAATAAATAAAGATGACTTGACTTGATGTGTATTTGCAGCTTACAAATGAATTTAGGCTGTACTTTTAAATGTAAAATATGTGGAAAGTCTGGATTTAAAGCATTGGATGTTAATTCATCATAATTATTCTAGTTAATTTGAAAGACATACAAAGGAGTAGTATTTACCGTCTCTTCTTCATCATCATCCTGACCAGCATCCTCTGGCTCTGAGGGGAGAGTTGAAACAGATGTTTCAGAGGGAACAGGTGTGACAGCAGTCCCTGAGGGTCCAGGTGATGAAGGAGACTGTGTGAGGACAAGTTTGGGGTCAGGGACCAGTGAAGGGGATGTGGAGCCCAGTACAGGTGTGGCACTGCTGGTGACCAGGGTGGAAGAACCCAGTGTCAGTGTGGAAGTGGGTGGTGACAGAACAGCCTCCGGATCTGCTATTGTGTGATCCTCGCTGATGTCACAGAAGCCCTCATCTTCATCTCCCTCCTCCACACTGAGGTCCTCAATGAGCTCTGCTGTCTGCTCAGAGTCAGGATTCATGTCCTGCAGTGCCTGACCAGTCTGCTGGAACAGATACTGCACTCCAATGAGCTCACCTGAAATAAAAACAATAAACAAACGGAAATTAAATAGAATGTTGTGTATCATATTTGATACATTAGGCTTTTGTAGTAGCTCATATAGTGTGAGAATATAGAGCTCATCGTCAAGGAGAAAAAAAACAAAATAGTTTTATTAAGAGGCCAAACACGTTTAATTATGGGGGCAAAACATGAAATGAAATGCAATACAATGATGATTGAGAGAAAAGTCTGATGATCATTTTGATATTTACATGTAACATGATTTTCTAATCAAGTGAACCCAAGCTGCTTCAGTCTAGTAACTAGTCATTAAATATTACTAACAATATAAAAGTTATTCTTACAATTACTTTATAAAATCAGTAAAGGTTTTACAATGAAAAGAAACGTGAAGCACGAGCTGAAGGTGGACACTTTTACAATTATACTAAAAGACTATAATCAATCAGACGACAGAGGGCATGTTTCCTAAAAATTTTTGATCATGTTGATCATTTAGAGTCCTTTAGAAACTTGCATATCAATTATGATACAATCGACTCTATAGGGTTAAATCTGACATATAGACGGAGGTTACACAGAAATTGCAAGTTGATAAAATAAAAAATATATAAAACAATTCTCACCGGTGTAACATGCAGGGGGACAAAACGTGGGGACCACTTTCCTACCAAACAGCTTTTCATAATTGCCGTTTACACAGTGAACAAGTTCTCCTGTGTAGCTGTGGAAAGCTGATGGCTCCGATGACAGGGAAGCAGCCTCCCGGTCCTGGTTCCACCGGTGTAGACCCTCCAGCAGATAAATCTGAAAGTTCAGACTGTTTGCACTGGTCCCTGTAAATAGACACAACAGTGTTTAGGAGGTGTTAAAGGAACACACAAAAACACTTAATGCTCTTTCTTTACACCTGCACAGTGTGTGTGACAAAGACAATACCTGGGATGAAACGGTTCAGGTGTAAATGAAAGGACTCGAGAGAAGTGGAGCCTCTGGCACATCTGTAGGTCTTCAGAAGCACACCTCCCTTGTTTAGGCTCCCTGTCTCTGTATAGAGCACAACACCAGGGGGGTCTTGAATGCATTTCACATGCTTCTTCTGGACATTCCAGATGTGCTCCATCCTTTCTCGGTCCAGGAGAGGAACACCCAGGGAGTCTTTGCCCTTGCTGCTCAGGAGCTCTGTAAGCAGCCGCTCAAGGAGAAGGATGGTAGTCTCCTCTCCACAGGTCCTCCTCCGGCAATGGAGTGCCAGCTCATTCCTGGTAAGATGCTTGTTGACATCTTCATCTGTCAGCGCAGGCCAACCCTGGGATATCAACAGCTCTCTCTTTGCTTTGCGAAGCATAGAAACATCAGCCGCATCCCACTCAAAAATGCACGCTGACAGCCGTGACATGAAGATGGGATACAGCTGATGGGCATCAGTTGTACACCCCATGGCAATCCTGCGCAAAAAATGCCAGATGTCCAAGCGAATCATGAGATCAGGCCACCCTCTGAATCTGGTTTTCAGCTTGGTCTCACCCACATCAGTGCAGCAGCCACAGTCCACGTACAAAACAGCAGGTGGATCCACACTAGCCTGCTGGTACCTTTTCACCAGACCATCGACCATCATGTCCAGTCCTGCTCCTTCCTGTGCTGTCAGCACACTCATGAGCACCTGACCAAACTCATTGCCAACAGAGGTAAACCAGAGTCCCGTTCCCCTTGCCGTCCCAGCCAGCTTCTTAGTGATCTGCAGTAGATGACAGGAAGCATGCAATGCAATGAAACATCACACCATGTAGAATATGATACTCATGCTCTTATAATGATATAACAGTAAACACCATAAATTAACAAAAATCCCCTGCTAACCTTTTTAGTGGAATCTATCTTCAAGACTGAACCATACGTAGATGTTATCCTTGCATGGATTCATCCAGCCTTGTCAGGATGTCTTGGCTGTACACGGTGAGCAGCCACTTGCAGCTTGGGACCACTGTAGGCTCTGGGGGTTCCTGGAATTGTATTTGCAACACCCCGGGTCGTTTGAGGAAGTCCACACATTGGGTGGTGTACCGGGCCATACGCTGCAGCCACTCCTCACTGTGGTTCTCACGCAGCTGTTTGATGACACGGGACTGTTGCCTAGGCCACGCTCACGCAGGAGCCGAATGACTCTCATATCACAGGCATACCTTAGGAAAAGCTAAATCCACACATTCATATATTTTACACAATTGATTTGTAAAGTATTTGCAAACATATGTGATGATGGGCTATCAACTGGATGTGTAATTAAAGTGTACTTACTTCCGCGTGAGGATGACCCGAAATTCAGAGCGATTGCCCAGATCCAGCTGTTGCAGGACAGTCTGACTCCAGGACACATGCGAGGCTTTACACTTGGTACAGATGAGGGTTTCTGTGACCATGTTGTACATCCTATCGATGTCCAGAACCTGCCGTGCCCTTTTGTGCAGACCGCCTCCAGTCAGCTGATGCTGCCCGCAGGCAGAATTGGGACAGAGAGCCTTGATTTTCCAAAGCTTGTACGGCATCCACAGCAACAGAGCAAGACAAAAAAATCTGTCTGGAGCTGGAGCCTGGTTGTAAATAAGTGCTGGCTGTGGTGGGTAATACCAGAGCTGTAGGTTGTCTCGAAGCTCTGGTTTTCCCTTGGGCCCCATTTTAAAAAGCCTGCTGGCAATCCATCTGTGATCCTCTGGTGGCAAAGTGTCCGACCACAAACGATGCAGTCGAACTAGAGATGCATCTTGCAGTAATGCCCCCGAAGGAGTAGTCTGTGAATGAAAAAGACAAAACATTTAGTCTAGCAGGTCGTTTATTTAATTACCGCTTTATCTATCCAAGACTACCCTCATATAAAATAGAAAATATTGGATGTCAAAAACGTACTTAAGGTTATAGAATAAAATGTATACATTTGTTCCAATAGTTTTCAGAATTGTGTCAGCTGCTAGCACTAATTTGTGTGACTACTGAGTTGTGACAGTTAATATGCAAATTCAATTATTTTGGACCAATAAAATTTGAAATTACTTACCGAGACAACATGCAATGAAATATAATATATGTTGCATATATAACAAGAGAAAGAAACAGTCATAACTGTCCAATAATTTTAACTAATCCTAGATGGAATTATACAATACTGTTTAAAGGTCTATGTTCAGTAAGATTCTTTTTGTTTTTGAAATATGATTAAAATACAGTCAAAAACAGTAATAGTGGGAAATAATATTGCAATTTAGGATCGCCGCTTATTTGAATCTGTTTTCAAAAGTATTTACAGTTTTTTTCAATCGCTAACAAGCGCTTACCCATACTTCAGATACTTTTTCCTAAACTCTTAACACAGACTCACACCAACAAAACACAATTGGCCAAATGGATAATTTTCTTCTCAATAACACATTTTGTTACAGATTTTTATGATTGTTTACACACTAAAATAAAAATTTCCACACAATTTGCAAAATTCTACTCCAATGAGCAAAACCCCTCCGCAGATTTGCACAACATTACACACAATGTCTGCCTTACCCTTATAGCAAAACATTACACACAGTGATTTGTAAAACTCTACACACATTTTCACACCTTAGACACAGATAAGGATTGTGAGGTTACTTCCTTGTCATTACAAAGCCCCGGATTGCCATTGACCACACTAATGAATGAATTGGATATGCACATCCATCAGGCGTGGAAGCACACATGTGCTAATTTGAAAACGCATCACTCAGGAGTGCTATAAAAGGCAGCAGGTGAGTTCACCTGTCTTCAACAAAAATGGAAGGAGCTAGAAGAAGAAGAAGAAGAAGAAGAAGAGTGAGAATAAGAGGGGGGGCTCAAAGAGGAGATGAAGGAGGTAGAGGAAGAGGAGAAGGAGGTAGAGGAAGAGGTGAAGGAGGTAGATGAAGAGGAGAAGGAGGTAGAGGAAGAGGAGAAGGAGGTAGAGGAAGAGGTGAAGGAGGTAGAGGGACCATGGACTGACACCGATGGAAGCTGGACAAAGAGTTCAACCAAATCTCTGGTTGATACTGTAACTGAATAGTTACAGTATTCTTGTTGCTTTTACAGCAGTTTTTCTTCAGAGTCAAACTGTATGTACTTCATGCAGTAATTTTAATTTGTCTACAGATTTTATTTTTTTCATTGATTTCATTGTTGGTTGATTACTGTAACTGATTATGGTAAGAAATACTGTAAATAAATACTTGAAATATGAGTCTGCAGAAATCAGTGTTGTGCAGTGCTTGGTAAGTTTATAGTAGGCCTATTTGTGTACATTCTCCCTATATCTCAAACTAATCATGAAGAATGTTGTTTGTTTGTCACAATTTTTTTTTTCATCTAAATTATCCCTTACATAACAATGTCTGGCCAAAAATCTAGCACATGCTATTTCCTAAAAATAGTATTTTTACAAATGTGTTTTTTATTTATCACAACAGTGTGAAACTGGTTACAATAGTGTCTGATCATTGAGGACTGTGTTGGTTAAATGAAAACTAATAGCATTTTCACAAATATGTGTATATCTTTTGACTGAAGTGTGTATGTTTTGACAGAAGTGTGTCATTTTCCAAACAATCTAGGAATTATGCCAAATGAGTGTGGTGTTTGGATAATTGTGATTACATTTTGAAAAAAAGAACCCGGTTTTCAAAATTGCGTGTAAACAATTGAAAAAAACTGTAAATATATACTAACTCTTGTAAGGAACTCAGCTTTTTGGAAATATTAATAATCAATAATATCTTGTTATTATTAATTATAAATATTTGGGTCAGTTAATTGGATTAACTTGATGTGGCTGAATTAATATTACAATCAATTAATCAGTTCTTCCAACGAACTCTTTTGATTATTAATTTATTCTAAGAAAAGGGTATCTTCCATGGCCACCGAAGAATAATTATTTCTTCGCCTGTACTTGTACTTTGAGCCAGTAGCAAAAACCGTGATCGTAAAGTGACTTGTATTGCAAGCAAAACAGAACCAAATACATATTATGTACAAGTTTTATTAACTAAATATAGATATTTATATGAATATAAATAAACTAAACAACATACACACATGAATACATAAATAGGTTAGTGATAGGATGAAGTTGGAAACCGGAAGAGGGTCTATGAGAAGAACCATCAGAATTTCATTTTACACATTTCATTGAATTGAATACTTGCATTTGTAATGGGAACAATTCTTGAAGTTGTTGAAAATTGAAGTCGTTGATGGTTCCGGCAGTGTCAAGTGGAAGTTGGTTGAGAGTTCTCTTTCTCCAGGACCGCATGGCTGGTTTGGGCAAGGCCTGGGACTCTGTTGAGGCCACGCCGAGCACCCAGGAGAAGTGAGGAAGTCGGAAGGATGGGTGATTGGAGTCGTTGTTGGTTGGAGTCTTTGTTGGTTGGAGTCTTTGTTCCAAAACTCCTGAGATTGTCCTTGGTTCTTTGTGAGAGAGTCTTCTCTCTTTTCCATGAGGCCGGATCTGGTTGGAATCGAGGCCTGCTGGGCCCTGGGGCCCCCGTGGAGGGGGAGGGGGCTCCCCAGTCTCACCAGAACAGTGTTGCGGCTGGATGAAAAACTAAGAGAGGCAGGTCACATGTGGACTGTCTCTAATAAGGCCTGGAGAAGATCCTCCCCTAAGGGTTGAACTCGACCAATCAGAAAGGGGACATGTCTGAGAGGGAAAGTGGCTCTTAGTTGATTTATGGATCTTTGTCCCTAGGAAGATTATACCTTCATTAATGCTAAAATAGCTATAACACATCCACACTGCATTCTAGAAGAAGGTGATGTACATCAAAGTGTGAGTCATTAAATGAGGATTAGTTAGGTAGGAGGCACTATACAGGTGAGGTTACATTGATCGTTAGTTTGTTGTATACCAGGATACATACCATAATATATACCTAATAGTACACGAGACAGTAAACCATTTACACTGTTTCTTTCACAGTTTTATGCATGTTCATTTATAGATCAGTTAGTCTATGATTAATGCAGCAAAGTCTGTTTTAAAGAGGGTTTCTGTTTCATAGTCTCTCTCTTGAGTATGTGGCCACATTCCTCGGAGGTCGTAAAATCTCCTTGTCATGCCCTGTAACATGACACTGTTTCTGCCCTTGTGTTTGTTCATTTGGGCTGTGTGAGGAGTTTCATAAACCTTTGTATATAATGAATAATTAGTATGTGTCTAATTGGTCCATACCCTACAGATCCCCCCTCTCGATCGTTGTTGTCCCCCCTCAAGGACAACCACGAGCGAAGTTGGAAGTGCAGAGAGATCGGACACGCACTTGTCATAGAAGGCTGGAAGGCCATGGTGGCCTCTGGTTGCTCGTGTCTTCTGGAGCGGTGGTCGTTCCACGGCTGGTGATGTGGACAGTAGCCAAGTCCAGGTCTCTGCAGCAGGTGTTGAGGCAGCAGGTGTTGGGACATTCTGAAGTTCATTAGTTTTGGGGCAGGTGTTTCCTTGTGGTTGCAGGAAGTGGTTAGGCCTCTATGTAGCATAGAGAGGTTTTCAAGCTGACATGGTGCTGGTGGCCGGAGGTCAGAAGGTGGTTGTTAGCCTCTCAGTCACGAGAGGTCTGAAGGATTGAAGTGTTGTTCTGTCCTTATGGTGGTGCCGACGCAAGCTTGCCTAAGCTGGGGTGGGCAAGGAGTCGGAAGCTTGTACCTTACAGGACTCCTCGGGTGAGTCCTGTGCAGGGAGCTATTTTGCGTGTGTCAGCGGCTCCAGTAACTCTGAGGCAGGTGCGTCCAGCTGTCCTTGCGGAGCCTCAGATTGACACCTGTGTGAAGGGTATGGAAGAGGATGCTGTCGTTGACAGCCGTGGTCTTCCTGTGGTGTTTGCAGGTTGAGGGTGCTGTCCTCCATGGCTTCTCCAAGGGGCTTGGCTGGTACCTGGGTTGTTGCCATGGTGACAGTTCTGTGCTGGTCCTGGGCATGCTCAGTCCAGCTGCATTGAATCTGGTTCGAACCTCAGTGTCTAGCTGGTCTGTAAGGCTTTGGGCACAGGTCCGCTCCTTGTGGGACGCTGTGATCTATTATGTGAGGTTGTTTACCTTCTGTTTTATACCCATAAGGTGGGGTAAGGAGATGAGAATCTTGATCACCCCGGTGTGGCTGTAACTCTGGCTTGGGTCATGGGTCGTTTGTCCTCTTCTCTCATGGTGCAGTTCCGTTGGCTCCGGTGCCGTCGGATGTCAGCAGCCATGGGTGGAACAGTGTTCCTCGCGATGGCTTGTCAGTCTTTTCGTTCTCCTAACCGGTTAAGGTCAGGTTAAGCAGAGGATCTGCAACATTTTGGCACACCTGTGGTGAGAGACTAATGCATGACCCTAGAAAGTTCAGAGCCACGGTTTAATGGGTTCGCTAGATATGTAGCATAAAGCTAGGTATTTCATGTGTAGCTAGCTAGTGAAGTGTGTATTGTATCCTTATCATCTTAGCTGTGAATGTTAGGAGGCTAAGACTTGTGTGGTTCCAAGAGTATTTCCTGGAAATAAATGACTTAAGATGGTTCTTATGACTAAAATATTTCTCTGGACTTAACTGGTGGTTCACTACGGCTTGACGAAGTGAAGAATAGGAGGAAAAAGGACAGCTTTCCTATTCAAATTATGCTTATTATCAATCCTCAGGACTATAGTTATGCCCTAGTAATCGTTGAAGTTACTTGTGTTGCAGGGTCATAAAAATTAGTGCACTTGTTGAAAATAAACAAAATCACAAATAAAGGTGTCTCTGGTTCCTTTCTGGGCCCTATGGGAAATGGAACCACATTTGAACAAGAGAAGAAATGGAATTAAATCATATACATGACAGTATAGACAAGTGAATAGCTGACTGCTATTATTATCGAAGTAAAATAAAAATAAAAAGGACTTAAGTAAGTGATCAAAACAGCCGGAATGATCTGAAATTGAGAGTAATCAATAGCACTAGTGACTAACCTTTAGATTTGCCTGGACCAAAACTCCATAGTGAGTCACAGCTGTTGCGTGTTTAAGACCACACCGTGTGTGTCCCTCCAAAGGTTTAGTCAACATGCTGATGAAAATTCTCATAACTATAAGAATTCTTCTCTAGCTACACAGCTTACATGTAATTAAACTTGGGTTTAATTGACAGGGCATCTGCAAATTTAGCCTACAGCGCTCAGCAAGGACTATGCCTAAACTAGTGAAGGTGAAATTCAGCTGAGAAGAATTGAAAGTAAGGAAAGAGAAAAATTAGAAACCCTAAATGGGGTTAAAGAAAGTATTTTAGAATACTTTGCGCTGTATACATAAAAGCTGTAATTAAGGCTTCAAGTAAATGATGCTAACCGCTAACTGTAGAAGTTATTATGTAGCTTAGCCTAAGCTGGATGGATGCTAGGTTAGCTTAGCTTAGCCTAAACTGGATGGACGCTAGGTTAAGTTAGCTTAGCCACCTAGGCTGGTTTGTTTACAAGATGACGTCACGAGTTAGCACTTCCTGTGACAAGTCGTTGTCATGGGAACAAGTGCATGTCAGAACAATTCAACAGTCCATGAAGAATGTCCGCACATTTTAAATGAGTTATGCATGTTTAAACGGGTTAAAAGGGTGCGCCTATACTTTAAATCTTTCAAGAACTTGATGTTACATTCAGTAAAATGCAAATGTGGTTTGGCATTTGCAAATTTTACTCATGGAACTCTTCTCTTTACTGTACGCAACTTATTCTATTTGTTTACAGAGTAAGGAAATAGATTTGCTGTAAGTCAAAGCTTGTCTAAGCCTATATAGTTACGTCCATCTCGTGCATAAATACTGACTTTTCAGCGAGTAAACAGTTTTGATCGCTAGGTAGCTCTCTGCTTGTAGATGCAGCCAAAATTTAGGTGAATTTACATCAACCTAACAATAATTTGTAAGGTCTTTACTTTGTAGAAAGGGGAGCATCACCCAAGTCTACGTGTATATAACACTGTACTGAGATTCCTTCGTCAGAAACAGATTAAGCAATACTGCAATTTGGATTCCTTCAACCAAAGCAGACTAATAAATACCGGTACAGTTTGCATGCCGCTGAGATGAGATTCCTTTGTCAAACAGACTTACGCTTTAATGCTGAAATTACCGATACCAGTTAAGACCCCTTTTTTTTTATTTTTTATTATTATTATTTTAAGTAGAGATGTCAATTCCAGCTATCGTTTTATCTGCATTTAGACAAGCCAGCAGCTAGTGATCAAAATGTGTATCGCATATCATGTCCCGTTTGGATCGGAATGATCAAATAAGCACTTTTTTAGGATAACAGTAGTTACGAAGGGGCTCTAGGTCATGCTAGTTTTCCTGTAACCCTTCATTGTCATGGAAACTAATGTGTAGCAGTGCCAATTCAACCAGCATGTAGCAAATGTTTGTTTCAAAAGAGTCGTGCATAGTCTGTTGGCAGGTGAGGCTTACACGTCCATTCAAGATTTCCTTTATATCAGTAAAATTCTACTTTTACTAATGCAGAGTCTTGCTGCTCTTTGAGCACACATTTTCATCTATTTTAAAAGTTTTATGTCCTATGTTGACCAGGGACTTTTTAGCAGAGTCTTGCATTGTTTTCATGCTGTGTGCCTTCTGGCTTTGCAGTTCAGAATCAATGGGGTCTTAGGAACCTTTTCTGGGGAGGCCTTCTGTGTTAGAGGCCTTCTGCATCAGGTCACGCATCGTTGAGTGGGCATTGCGTGGGGGCAGGTGAAAATATGGTGACTAACTGGTTTTGGAGGAAAAGTTTCTTGAAGCTGGTGTCCTCCTCCGTCACAGGTTCGTTGTAAGTTCCACAGAAAACTCGTTCGGAGTCGGTGGTGGTAGCACAGGCCCTTCTAGGTCTGTCCTGCTTGGTGTTTGGGCAGGGCCCAGCTGGGCTAGATGTGTCTAGATCAGATGGAGTCTGTCTCGGTGTGCCACACCGGCTGCAGGTGCAGACTGCAGGTGAAAATCAATGTCTCGTGGATTGGCAGGGATGTCTCTGACCTTTCACTTGAGATTGTTGAGTGTCACTTCATGTGCCATTTCAGGGATTGTCTGAGTTACCTTTTCCTCCTGCAGCTGCAGGGGCTCTCAGGACACTGTCTGGTGAAGTGTTAAGCCGAGGGCTTTGGCTCCTCCCCCCCTTTGTGCAGGGCTGGGGAAGCTTACGCTGCTAATGTGAAGGTCAGCAGGGTCCATCTTTCTTGTGTGGTCCATTTGCAGTGGGTTGGACTGTTGCAGCTCTCTTTGGACCACATGGAGTGCGTCAATAATGTTACAGCATCGCTAAGTCAGTGTTCGGACTTCCGCTGCACATTGATGGCTTTAGCTCTCTTTGAGTTCAACCATTTCTTTAAGTTCTTTGAGTGAAACAGTTCTTTACCCGTCGGTTTGCAGGTGCTCAGAGCTGTCGTCCGCCTGAAAACTGATGATCTCTTTCAGTTGCTCTGCTCTGTCAGGGTCCTTGCATCTGTCCTGTGCCTTCTCCCGTTGAGCAGGGTTCGTTCTCTGTGGAGTCCTGTGGCTGGCAGCGTTAGTTCATTTACCTCCTGTTTGAGGCCTGCGGGAGCATGGCCAAGGAGAAGATAATGCTGGTCAGCTCTTGGTGGCTCAGGCTGGGTGTCAGACGTCTGCTTTCATTGTTGCCTAACTGTTC
This sequence comes from Siphateles boraxobius, assembly GCF_051911475.1. Classification (NCBI taxonomy): domain Eukaryota; kingdom Metazoa; phylum Chordata; class Actinopteri; order Cypriniformes; family Leuciscidae; genus Siphateles; species Siphateles boraxobius. The sequence goes on from NW_027509053.1 coordinate 97,837, forward strand.
CTTCCTCTGCCGTGGCAGGTCGTTGCCTGCTTCAGGCTGAAGGATGTCCATGACACTGCTCTGCCGGGTCTTCAGGTGGTCCTGGTGGCAGGGCTGGGTGTCTGAGGCCTACTGGAACACTTGTGGGAACACGAGAGAGAAATGGCAAAGGCAAATGCAAGTTTCTACAGAGGTGGTGAGCTATCTGTGTGGGAGAATGGCTATGTGGAGCAGCTAAAATTTAGTGTTGGTGAGCACACACAACAAAAAAAAAAAGTTTTGAGTATCTTAGTTGACGTGCTTTAAGCAGCATCGACTGATGACTGGGCTCTTACATGTCATAACCTATTACTCAAAAATGCTGATGGTTCTTCTCACATGTTGTGCTACGAGAGTAACAGATAGAGCAAAACCAAAATAAAACAATGGGATGAAACCAGAAAAGAAGAGGAAGAAAGGAGTGTTTTACCTATTTAGGTTTAGCAAGGAGACATAGGTAAACAGGAGTAGCTTATGGGTTATGCTGGTGTTAGACTAAGCTACCAGGGACACATCAGACATCTCAAGGTCCAAAAGAAGAAGAAGAAACAATGGGAAGTGTTTCCAGTTCTGTCTGGGGCCTACTGTGCGTTTGTGTTTAGCCGTACTTCATGTACTTAGCTTGGTGCTAAGGAGTGAGGATGGGTAAAACACAGACAGGAAATAGGATATTAATGACCTGTGTAACTCGCTATGGAAACAACAGTCGCTAGATATTGTAATCCTATAGAGAGAGAGAAGATGAGGATAGTGACTAGTGATCTAAAATAAGGTAAAGGTAAAGTTAGAACGTCCTTATAGCTCTAAGAAAACTAAAAGGAAAGGGAAGCGTATCAAGTAATTTAATTAAATTTCAAATTTAGTTAAGCCCTTCTTTTTTTCTTTAGCTGAATATAAGAATTCAGGCTGAAACAAACGTAAATAACTAAATTGAAATAAAATAAAAAAAAATAAAAAAAATGTATGTAAACATTGTGTGTTCTCATAGCTCTGGTAACTAGAGGGGAACTTGACTAAGCAAATTGATTTAATTAAATTCCCAATTTAATTAAATTCAATTTAACTGAATAGGACTATTCAGGCTCAACAGGTGTAAATACACAAAATAAAATAGGGGTAGATTTAAGTAAAAATAAAAGAAACACAAATAAAAACCCAAAGTATCTGGGTTTCAATCTGAAAGTGAAACCAAGAGGAAGGGGTCGAGAGAGAGAAAGAGAGAGAGAAGAGGGTGGTTTAACCCTCTTATGAGACGTGCTTCGTGAAGCTCTGACACCAGGGTGAATCATTCGTCTCAAATCATTCGGAGTGTATCACTGCTAAGGTCACGTGATTTTATTAAACTGGGCTTCGTTACGCGTCATAGCTGTTTCGAAATTGTTTTAAATTTCAACGGTTCGTGAACCATTGTGTATCTGGTCTCTATGTTATCTCGTATCACTTTATAGATTCGTACACATTTAATGACGCATTTGATAAAGGGTCTGATTGACTTTCAAGTCAAGCTTTCATAAAACGAGCCCTACGGTTTACTAAGATATTATGCCTTGAAAGACACCTCATATTAAACGATATTAGGTAGCTCGCGGATTGCCATTACCTGATTACACCTTTTGATAAAACCTTTGCGATTGGTTTGTAAAAGGTGTTCCGTTGATTTGAGTTTCCGCTACACTTCCACTGTTTTGACCAGCAGGGGTCGCCAGCGAGGGCGCTTCAAACAAAGAGTCATTTGTGACTCAGTTGACTCCTTTGATTCAAAGCCTCGAAGAGCTTTGACTCTCATTACTCGTGTTCAAATCACTCAGTTCAAATCACGCAAAATCTATAGTCTTTGGTTTAAGGTTACACTTTACGCTCTAACGTGTCTAAGTTTTTAGGCGGTGCTAAAACTATCACTCGAGGTAGAGGGTTTTACTTGTAAGTCATGCGTGTAAGTTAGGATTGAGGGAGCTATTGGCTACAACCGTCGCTTGTTTACACGAGGGTCTGTGAGATTGGTGCTGTTGTCAGAGAAACTAGATAGGAACGCCTGCTCGCGTTCCGGACGCAATGCCAACCAACAACACAGATCGTTCGGAGCAGCGATCGAGCTGTGCTGACAGTTTGCACTGAGTCTCTCGCTTAGACACGACGTTGCGTGTGAGTGACTTTTTTTAACAAATCAAAACAGCACCGTTCTTTCACAGACAATGGCAAATTACTAGTTAGCTAAGCTAGAATTTATACCACTAATTCGACGCGATTGTTTCATATTAGCGCTTCAGCGGTTTAATATGAATACAATGACGTAACGCATAATAAGGCCTTAATCGGTGATTGAGGAACATCGCTCAGATCACATTCAAAAATGCTGAAAATGGAGATTTCTTCGTCCATATCAGGTTAATTTGTTCTGGTACCATTTATGCGTGCGGCTAATCTGAGATTTCTTCGTCAGAGAAGGCTTATGCTCGATTTATATCTGAAATTAGGCTTTCTTCGCTAATATCAGGAGTTTCTTATCGTACGATTTAAATATGCATTATAGCATTTGTGAACTTTCTGCCATTCGTAGGAAGGCATATTCAAGCTATAGTTTTGCTGATTTACCCAGAAACTTGTACGTGCATGTATGAGATGTTAATAAAACTTATGGGACAACATATGATTGATTACTGTCTGCTTGCATACAATGTTTAATACGATGCCTTAAAATTCTCCACCATATATGTAAGGAACTCAGCTTTTTGGAAATATTAATAATCAATAATATCTTGTTATTATTAATTATAAATATTTGGGTCAGTTAATTGGATTAACTTGATGTGGCTGAATTAATATTACAATCAATTAATCAGTTCTTCCAACGAACTCTTTTGATTATTAATTTATTCTAAGAAAAGGGTATCTTCCATGGCCACCGAAGAATAATTATTTCTTCGCCTGTACTTGTACTTTGAGCCAGTAGCAAAAACCGTGATCGTAAAGTGACTTGTATTGCAAGCAAAACAGAACCAAATACATATTATGTACAAGTTTTATTAACTAAATATAGATATTTATATGAATATAAATAAACTAAACAACATACACACATGAATACATAAATAGGTTAGTGATAGGATGAAGTTGGAAACCGGAAGAGGGTCTATGAGAAGAACCATCAGAATTTCATTTTACACATTTCATTGAATTGAATACTTGCATTTGTAATGGGAACAATTCTTGAAGTTGTTGAAAATTGAAGTCGTTGATGGTTCCGGCAGTGTCAAGTGGAAGTTGGTTGAGAGTTCTCTTTCTCCAGGACCGCATGGCTGGTTTGGGCAAGGCCTGGGACTCTGTTGAGGCCACGCCGAGCACCCAGGAGAAGTGAGGAAGTCGGAAGGATGGGTGATTGGAGTCGTTGTTGGTTGGAGTCTTTGTTGGTTGGAGTCTTTGTTCCAAAACTCCTGAGATTGTCCTTGGTTCTTTGTGAGAGAGTCTTCTCTCTTTTCCATGAGGCCGGATCTGGTTGGAATCGAGGCCTGCTGGGCCCTGGGGCCCCCGTGGAGGGGGAGGGGGCTCCCCAGTCTCACCAGAACAGTGTTGCGGCTGGATGAAAAACTAAGAGAGGCAGGTCACATGTGGACTGTCTCTAATAAGGCCTGGAGAAGATCCTCCCCTAAGGGTTGAACTCGACCAATCAGAAAGGGGACATGTCTGAGAGGGAAAGTGGCTCTTAGTTGATTTATGGATCTTTGTCCCTAGGAAGATTATACCTTCATTAATGCTAAAATAGCTATAACACATCCACACTGCATTCTAGAAGAAGGCGATGTACATCAAAGTGTGAGTCATTAAATGAGGATTAGTTAGGTAGGAGGCACTATACAGGTGAGGTTACATTGATTGTTAGTTTGTTGTATACCAGGATACATACCATAATATATACCTAATAGTACACGAGACAGAAAACAGTTTACACTGTTTCTTTCACAGTTTTATGCATGTTCATTTATAGATCAGTTAGTCTATGATTAATGCAGCAAAGTCTGTTTTAAAGAGGGTTTCTGTTTCATAGTCTCTCTCTTGAGTATGTGGCCACATTCCTCGGAAGTCGTAAAATCTCCTTGTCATGCCCTGTAACATGACACTGTTTCTGCCCTTGTGTTTGTTCATTTGGGCTGTGTGAGGAGTTTCATAAACCTTTGTATATAATGAATAATTAGTATGTGTCTGATTGGTCCATACCCTACACTCTTCATTTCAAAATAGAACACATCTTTCTCTGCACACACTAACTTTACCAAAACACTGGAAATCTGACTCAGAATGAAATTATTCTGTCAAAGAATAACACTTGTTTTCACTTCACAAGGTACATGCAGTCAATCAAAGTACAACAAGTTTCAAAATACTGGCTATTGTATTACAAAAACTTCATAGACTTTTGTGTTTCAGTTTTACAGGTATTTGCATACAAAACATGCAATCCACCATTTTTACACTAAATTTATTGGTTGGGAACTGTATGTCCACATGTACAGTATTCCAGTAAAAAGCAAATCAGTTTTTTTTCCCTTTACTGTTTACCAGCCTCTCTTAGTGAAAGACCGTGGTTGATTACATGGTCAATGATAGTGGCACGAATTTCATCACTGACTACTGTTCTTGCAGCCCTTGGAGTGCCACCACCACACATTCTTACACCTCTACCTTGCCCTCTCCTTAGGCCTGCTCTTCTCCCTGGCCCTGCTCCTCTCACTGCACATCTCACTGCACATCTCACTGCACATCTCACTGCACATCTCACTGCATCTCTGACTGCACCTCTCACTGCACCTCTCACTGCATCTCTCACTTCACATCTCACTGCACCTCTCACTGCATCTCTCACTGCACCTCTCACTGCATCTCTCACTGCACCTCTCACTGCACCTCTCACTGCACCTCTCACTGCACATCTCACTGCACCTCTCACTGCACATCTCACTGCACATCTCACTGCACCTCTCACTGCACATCTCACTGCACCTCTCACTGCACATCTCACTGCACATCTCACTGCACATCTCACTGCACATCTCACTGCATCTCTGACTGCACCTCTCACTGCACATCTCACTGCACATCTCACTGCACCTCTCACTGCATCTCTCACTGGGCCTGCTCTTCTCCCTGGGCCCCTTGCTCTTACTCTTCCTCGTCCAGACATTACAGTGTTTGTCTTTTTCTGTTTCCAAAAACATCCCTCCTCAAAGTCCTCCTTTTACTGTATAAGTGTCAATGTAACAGAAAAAAACAACCCCTGCCACTGAGTCTAAGCCAGACTGGAATCAGCTATGGTTGGCCCAATTTACACAACATAAATCAGGTGTTTGTCAATTATTCAATTGTTTGTTTATTATCAGCTGAGATATATTGTTTTTGAACTGATATCATTGAAGAAGCCGAGGTTTTTATACTGTATCTAAGGTTTGGAATATTGTTTTTGCTATTGTGGGGTGGTGTGTGTTAACATTTGTAAATACTACAAAAACAATCCATAATTTTGTTGGGAGGTATAGCTTGTCTGTTACGAAAATGTAAGCATTGTGGAAATGTGTTCACTGACTGCATATTGTGTGAAAACTGTATAGTATTGCTCTTAATTCATTATGATAAGATTTCCTGCATACAAAATATATTTCTAAAAAGTGCACAGATGTGGAATGTGTCTTAGAATGCAAGTTTCTAAAAAGTGCACAGATGTGGAATTTGTCTTAGAATGCAATGTGGATTATGCCAGTACTTACAGAGACAGTGGTGCTTGGTGTAGGGGCACTGGACACTGCTGCGCTGGGTTGGTCAACAGCCTGAGATGGTCTCCTAGCCACACTCAGATTTGGCTTTGCAGCAGCAATGTGGGACCCACCAAATCTTGGCTTGGTAAACTAAAAAAGGGCAAAACAATTTCAATGAAAAGACAAATTGAATTGTAACAGCACATTGGCCAAAAATATAATAAAATGTAAAATGAGAAAATATCTATTGATCCTATCATTCATTATATAACTAAAGGACCTGCTTTCTTTCTTTAACTTATTTTTTTGTCTGTGTATTACCACACTCTACTACTTATACAGATTTAAATAAGCACCGTTAGAATAGAAAAATGTGTGGGAAGGTATTGCTAGAATGTGAGTATATAATATTTAACAAGTACCTTTTAAAAATGACTTAAAATCAAAAATAGTTTGCACATAGTTTGTAAGAGAAAGCGTTTATTAACAGTAATGAAGGTTACCCTTGAAATGGCAACAAAGCAGATTCATGATGACTTAATTAATAATACGTGTATAATTAATTGTGCATAAGTGGAATGTTACCTGAGAAATACAGAATGAAAGACGTAGCTTCAGTAGCCAGTTAGAAAAATCAAGAGAGATGCCATGAAGGACGCGAGTGTCCTTTAACCCATAATGGCAAAGCCCAATTAGAGAGGAAGAGGAGAATGCAAGAGCAGAGCCCAGAGAAGAAAGAGAGATCACATAGGTTACATTGTTCTTTCACCATTTTACTTGATCTAAACCAACCTGAGACAGTGAAACTGACCAATAAGCAGACTACAGCCGCCCCTGTACAAGGTGTCATAGCTGGCAGGTAGGTGTAAAAACATACCAGCCATTTCCACTGAACTTAAACCTTTATACTAAACGTATATTAAAACTGCAATTATATATATATATAATAAAAATGTTATTACCTTTGACAAACTTGGTATAATTTTAGAAGTAGGCTGGGGTGGGAGCTGACGCTGACTCTGCGCCATGACCTCCTGTGCTGGTCCAGTAGCGGCAGACTGTTGTTCAACAACCCTTGGTGCTTGTCCAATAGAGGCTGTGGCCTGCTTAAGACAACCACAAAAATACATAGGCTACAATAATTGTTGAACGAGAAGAATTTGTTCAGTAAATTATATATATATAAAAAAAATACAAGTTACATCTTTACATTTTTACCTTTTGAGTGTGAAAACCACATATGCACTTTGGGACCGCTCCGAGCAAGGTTGTCTGGCCGCGAGACTGCATCGGACATCTTTCAATCTGTAAACATTATCACACATATAATATAGAATACATGCATTTCTAACTTATCAGTATGAATGCCACATTAATTTATTGTAGTCTGTCATTTATTTTTATTCATGTTCTTTGAAGGGGAGATACAAACTGTAAAATTAGAGATAAAGAGTGAGTAAAGTTTGTATCCTCCTTTAAAAGAACAAGAGAGGAACATTTCACACCTTCAAAAAAACATCCATTCACTCAATATCCCCACCCCCACTGCCTCAAATCTCTGAATCTCCCAGTGCAAAAAAAAGTTTTTTTTTTTACATAAATAAACATAAATCTCAAATACCTGCAACATTATCTACATACATATCCATAAATAATGATGACATTGATTTAAATGATTAGGATTACAATTATTACATCATGCAAAGGTGACAAAAGCACACTCACCCTTTGGTACACGTCATGCCACTTTTTCTGTCGAGGAGCTGGCCTGTTACCCTCATTTGATGGCCAAACTCCTGTGCTGGCAAACTTTTTTAGCCTTGCAATCCAGTCAGTATCTGACATGGCTTTATGGGATTTTTTGCCAGACATTTTTTTGTTGGGGGGCTAACGGTTAGGTTATATCGTTTTGAACAAAACTACTATAATACAAATTATTTCTTTAAAAAAAGCACACACGATATTTACAATTATAATATATACAATTATATACAAATATAAAATTACATTGTCCGAAAATACAGTTAAAGTTACCGAAAAATAAGTTTCGCAGTCCTCCGTTAAAATGATGCTGCCTGACCTCCGTGACAGTGATACTCGACATCTGAACTTTTTGACCTCTGACACGCCCCTCAGGATATGTCATTACTTCGTACACCTTCGGCTCAGTTCGGCAACTTGATTGACACTCGGCTAGCTTCCTGACTCCTCCTCCTAGCGGTGCTAAGCGTAAACGTGCCATCGACATTTCCTTGTACTCTGATTGGTCAAATGTCGAAAATGATAAGGAAAAAGTCAAGAATGGCGCTCTCTGATTGGCTGCAAATGTTATAATGTCGAGAATGGCCCTCTCTAATTGGCTGCAAATGTTATAGCGCGTCGACGTGATTGGCTGTGGCGTTCAACATTGTTCAACATTAACCCCATTTTGACGGACTATCCTTCGGCAGCTGGCGTTCAGGTCGCAGTCTCCCCTGGAGGCGTGGGTTCGAATCCCACTTCTGACAAACCTAACCTTTGGCTGCAGGCTCAAGCTAGAGTCTTTAACCCTCTGGCAAGTTTATCCAGAAATGCAGTAATGTTGACAAAGCACTGCAATTCAGTTCATGCTAGAATTAACCAAACATTAAAGTAACACTGACCTGCAGTACATGACCTTTAAAGTAACACTTTAGTGCAATTTACGGGATTCTATGGCACTTGGAATTTCAAGTCATGACATTTCAGAAAAATTGTAAAGCAAACGTGTTATCCACTACACTACGGAAACCTATTGATGAGACGCATGTGTTTTTTAGAAGATGGCTCCTTCCCATAATCTGCCCTGCAAGCAGTGTGACAGTCTGTAAATTCCACAAACAACAGAACAGAGGTCATTCAGCATGGCAGTCTGCCTACAGCTCCTTGGTACGATGGCCTTCACCTGTCTCAAAAGTAAGGGTTTTGTAGCGAATTGCTGGATTACAGCGAAACACAGGAAACCTCAATGGTCATTTGTTTTATTTTTGTCCTTTTCTAAAGAGATTAAACCACAAACATTCCTGCAAGTGTACCGACCTGCTCAACAGAAAATCACATACGATATTTTTGCAAAAACCACCCACAGTTTCCGCCCAGTTTCGAACTGGGGACCTTTCGCGTGTGAGGCAACGTGATAACCACTACACTACGGAAACAGTCTTCATGTTGCAGACATAAATCTTTAGTTGCACGCTTATTAAAAACCATATAAAGGAAATGAGTGCTCCACCCACCTAGCGTGGCAAACAGTTTCTGTCAGAATCCAACCGCGATTGAATTTAAACCACAAACGTCCCTGCAAGTGTACTGACCTACTCAACAGAAAATCGCATATGATATTTTTGCAAAAATCACCCACAGTTTCCGCCCAGTTTCGAACTGGGGACCTTTTGCGTGTGAGGCGAACGTGAAAACCACTACACTACGGAAAAATGTCTTCAAGTTGCACACAAAAAATCTTTAGGTGCACGCTTATTAAAAAGCATATAAAAGAAATGAGCGCTGCACCCACCTAGCGTGGCAAACAGTTTCTGTCAGAATCCAACCGCTGTTTCTGCTCGGTTGCGAACCGAGGACCTTTCACGTGTTAGGCGAACGTGATGACCAATACACTACAGAAACCTATTGATGAGACACATGTGCTTTTTAGAAGATGGCTCCTTCCCATAATCTGCTCTGCAAGCAGTGTGACAGTCTGTAAATTCCACAAACAACAGAACAGAGGTCATTCGGCATGGCAGTCTGCCTACAGCTCCTTGGTACGATGGCCTTCACCTGTCTCAAAAGTAAGGGTTTGTAGCGAATTGCAGCATTTATATTTAAAATGCCTCCACTTGTTTCCGGACAGTTTTGAACTGAGCACCTTTCGCGTGTAAAGCGAACGTGATAACCACTACAATACGGAAACTTGATTTGGACGTCAGTCCCACCTCTTCTCAAGCACAATCAGCACCTACACCTGCACCAATGCCGTCTGCACTGACTGAAACAGCTGTTCCCAGCTACTCGAAGAAAAAAAGTAAAGACAGTTAAACACACGTGCATTAAATGTGTTATACACGCAGATATATATATATATATATATATGCATTTATTTCCTTTGCTTTGTGTTCCGTGCAGTTCTGCCACAGCCTTCACCGACATCACATGCAGTCTCTAGTTCTCCCAGTCCACCAGCTCCTGTGTGTAGACCTTCTTCACAGACTGATGGCTCTGTACCACCTCCTGCAGCACAATCAGCACCTACAGCTCCTGCATCAATGACGTCTGCACAGACGGAAGCACCTGTTACTAGCTACTTGCAAGATGTTATGGAGTAAAGATGGAGGCTTTTGGAGTCCAGATGGAGGATGTATTGACTTGCATTATTTTATCTTGCTCAGATGTGTAAACACTAAATGTTAATAACTGTTATCATTAAACACTACATAATTATTGATTTAAAAAATCTTTTTTTTCCCATGTTCTCCACAGCTTTATATTTTATTATTATTATTATTAATGTTATTTTTGTTTAATCTATAAGTATTTAATACATTACCTTTTTCAGTTTTACATAATAATATGTATATTTTTGTACTATAAATAAAACGAGAAACTTATTATTTGGTGTTTACTGGTTATATTTCATATATATATTGGATTTGTGTACATAGTTAAACAAATATAATGTAAATATCTCAATGTAAAATGTAAAGGTCTAAAACATTATCAAAATGTTCTTTACAATTATTCACATTAAAATATTTTCTATATTAAAGAAAACTATACCCTATTATAATGTAAATGTTTATTAAGGTAATTGCACATTTTGTACATCCTACACAATAACAAATCTTACACGTTTTATTCTATTTTGTGCACAAAGTTAGTTTATTATATGTAAATCATACTTAACATGAGTTTCTAATCATTTTTGAATCTACAGTAGATACACTTTATGGTATTTGTGGTCGAGACGGGAATCGAACCTGTTATTTCGTGTATTTTTTCAGTCCCCCCTCCCTGGAATTTCCTGCGTTCTTATTGGCTAGCAACGCTCTACACCTACATGCGACTGGCCGTTGCGTGTAAAGCGAACGTGATAACCACTACACAACGGAAACTTGATTTGGACGTCAGTCCCACCTCTTCTAGGGTACGCTTGTTCAAGAGCGACTGAAACTATAGACTGCCCAGTGTTTTTAACATGGCAAAAAGCTGCTAATTTAACTGCAGGGCATAGTCTGCCACCGTAGAACAGCCCTGACGTTAACATAGCAGCTGATCGTGGATGGAAACCGCATTCGAGGTTTGTGCGAAGACAACTTGAAAGTGTTCCAGAAAGCAACTCAACGATTGTAGAGCAGGTTAGAAACCCATAGCTCATTCCTGTACCCATAGGATATCTTGGCTCTTTCAGAGATGAATTGGTGGGCGTGGATCTCCATGTAAAGTCGACACTGCAAAAGGAATCCACTGCAAGTCTCGTCTCCCGAATATGAAGCGGGTCGGGCCATGGGGCTACTGGATGCCGGTCGGAGACTCTGTAGAGTGCGACTAAGTTCAGCGAGGGTTTCTTGAAGTGAGGTAGGTGGACTGGATGATGCAGCGTCCGCTTCGAAGAGAGGCGAATGTACTGTGGCAGTCGATGCGGTGGCGCCCTGAGTGGTCTCAGCACCGGAATGTAGAACATTATGAGCCGATGAAGCTTGCATAGTATGGTCCGGTCTTCTGTCAGGCTTGTACTGATGGACGAAGACACAAAGATAGAGTGACAATGTTTATTTAAACAAGTATAAGCAACTTCAGAATACTTGAAGGCTCGTGATGTCCCGGGGAATTGACCTTTCGCCGGCCCCTCCCCCAAAACGGCCATTGACCAATCACACATCATAGCAACCGTTACTATGTGAGCAGGTCCGTCAAACATTGACTCCAAGCAAGATGGTGAAGCGGTGCCCACGGCGTTTGTAAATCGGACACTAGATACCCCGAGAGATTGTCTGGAGGAGTTGTGTTCTATCCGTTTCCAAAGCCGAAAACACAACGTGAGCGGTGCCTACAATGGATAAAAACAGTGTGGACGGCCCCACTCCCAGTTACATGTGTTGAACATGGTTAACTCGCGTGCAGCGTGCGTGAGACTGACACTGAGATTAGTCAAAGAAACATGGAGAAAGCAGATCAAGAGGATCCACAAAGGAATTACGTTTTCTAAAGGTTTGTTGTTAACATGATATTTTCGGGGAGAAATGAGCAACAGTCACTAGCAGTGCAGCACCTGTAGGCTAACGTTACAATTTAGAGGAGTGCAGGTTCGCAACGGGGAAAGCATGAAGCTTGCTTGACAACATCAGTTAATATCAATATCGTAACGAATAGAAATAACCTTTAATAATGTATGATTATCTGCATCTTTCTGTCTCTTATGTATAGTTACTTTATAAACACGAAAATCGCATTCAGCATGACACGCAAGCGGTTGCCGTGGTAATGAACAACCTGCTCGTTAAAGAGAATGTATAATCCTGTATCGGAGGCAAAATTACTAAATATGCAGCGTGAGTTATATATTTCTAACTCCAAACAATTGGCCACTGAACCAGCTTATAAAATCTTCTTAAAGGCTGTGCTGGTTGCATTTGAGTCACAGGTCATAGGGTTTCTCAGATTTCGCTTGAGACAGTATAAGCATTAGCCTCGATAGTAGTCGTGTCTCCTTCATTGCGTATTTTATATTTGGAATATATCCCTCCTCTGCATACTGTAACCCATTTTGCCTCGATCTGGAGGATATCGCGGAGGTATTGATCCAAAAAAGGTCACTGACACGCACGGGTACACCTCTTCCCGTCATGGCAATCTGTCCCGCTGGTCGTGTTTGACCATTTGTTTGTCGGTCGTAGCAACAGTAACTAAGGGGGGCGGGGCTCGGCGAAAGGCTAATTCCCAAGTCCCAGAGGATTCCGTGAACAGGAGTGATACAGAAAGAGCTCGACTTGATCAGCTGGATCTTACTGAAGGACACTTGAACAGTCGTAGATCAGTGCAGGTGAAACACAGGAAGGTGATCGTGAGTATCAAGAAACCCAATTCACGGCCGCCGCAGAGGAGATATAAATAGGACATTAGCATGGAGTGAAAACCACTTGAAGTCAGGCAATAACTGGAACCAGGCGATGAACACAAGGAACCAGTGAGTCACAGGTAACGGATAGACGAGACCGGACGCTGAGTGAGAGGAGACTGAAGCTTATGAATGGTGTGCAACAAGGTGTGTAATGATGATGAGCAGGTGGAAGCGATTAGAATTCCGGGGATGTTGAGCGAGACCAGGTGCGCTGAGTTGCGATTGATGAAGTGGTGTCATTGATGAATGAATCGGTGACAATAGGAGGACCGAACCTGCAGAAATTAAAACTGAATAAATAAATATGTAAATGAATAAAAAGATAATTGGTGATAATATGTGATAATAGGAAAATAAATAAAGGATTAAATGGATTGATAAAATAAATATGATTTATTCTTAATCAAAGAATAAATTGTAGTTTTTTTCCTTAATTTATTTTCTTTTTTACATTTTTACATACAAAATATTTTTTAACTTTTATTTATTCTGTAATTCATTTTTATATTTGGTAAGCAAGACCAACCCACATTATTATTATGCACGGCAAAGACATGTAAGAATAAATATAAAAAGAAAGAAAGAAAATGTAAATAAATAAAGGTTAAAAATAAATAAATGTGGAAATAAATACATATTGGAATAAATGCATATAAAAATAAATGAATGCATAAATAAATATAAGAATAAATGGAAAAAATTAATTCAAAACAATAAAAATACATTAAAATATAAAAGCAAATAATAATTAATTAGGGGACAAATAATACAAAAATACATTTGATTAAAAATTAATGATATTTATTTTATTATAGTCGTTGATTCATTTATTTATTTTCCTATTATCATATTTATTTATTTATCTATTTATTCATTTATTTATTCATTTTTAAATTCTGCAGGTTTGGTCCTCCATACTACTGCACATTACATCTTACTTCACTTTTAACATATTTTAAACATATTATTTGAGTGCATCATATAATGAAACATTCAATGATGAAATCAATGATGAAACATTCACCTTTACAAACAAAGATACCATTGTAAAATAACAGCTGTATTTAAACCCAGGAGTTTGGTTTGCTGTTTCTTAACGTCACAAACCATTCAACACGATAACAATACGATTACATGATAATATACATGCAATTTAAATGATAAAATATTTGAATAATGATGTAAATGCAGTTACCTGAGTATAAATCTGTCTGCAGGTAAGGTAGTTTAGACAGTAACAAAACAAAACAAGTTTCCTAACAAGTTGGTAAACAAATATCTCTCCGATATTGGCACAAAATCCAAGATGGCGCCGGGGGTGGCTGCCTCGGTGTGGAGCTCTCCAGCTATTGTGTTGTTTTTGTTCGTTTGTTCTGCGTTTAGTCATTCTTTTCCTATCAGTTTAACTAAAGACGAACTACTGGACATTAGGAAACACACACCAGAAACCTTTTCTACAGCTTTTGATTATTCAGACGTTTTGCTGGACATTCTCGTCGGAGGTGCAGCGGTGTTGTTCAAACGCGCCAGTATTCATCTCGCGAATCTCCGATCCCTTCCTAACAAAACGGATGAACTACTTCTCCTCACCCACACTAACAAGGATTTTTTAAACTCTGCTGCTTTGTGCTTCACTGAAACCTGGCTGAGTGAAGCCATACCGGACAACGCAATACATCTGCCGGGCTTCCAGCTGTTCCGAGCGGATCGCATCGCGGAGCTAACGGGGAAAACGAGAGGTGGTGGATTGTGTTTCTACATTAACGAAAGTTGGTGTTCAGATGTAACAACACTGAAGAAGATGTGCTCTCCTAATTTAGAGGCACATTTCATAAACTGTAAACCCTTCTACTCGCCTCGGGAATTTTCCTCTTTCATTCTCGTGAATGTTTACATCCCTCCAGACGCGTGCGTGAGCGTGCCGCTACAACAGCTGGCTGAACAAATATCTGAAACGGAACAAAGGTACCCAGACTCTCTTTTAATCATTCTTGGGGATTTTAACAAAGCAAATCTTTCCCGTGAACTACCAAAATACAGACAGCACGTTACATGTCCCACCAGAGACAGTAATATACTGGACCACTGTTACACCACAATAAGAAATGCGTATCACTCCGTTCCACGGGCAGCTTTGGGGCTCTCTGATCACTGTTTGGTTCATCTCATACCGACCTACAGGCAGAAACTGAAATCAGCTAAACCTGGAATAAGGACTGTAAAAAGATGGACTAATGAAGCAGAGCAGAATCTACAGGCCTGCTTTGATTGCACTGATCGGACTGTTTTTGAAGCTGCTACCAATGATCTGGATGAGCTCACAGATACTGTAACATCATATATAAGTTTCTGTGAGGATACATGCATTCCTACCAGGACATTCTTATCATTCACTAATGATAAACCATGGTTTACTGGGAAACTCAAACACCTTCGTCATGCCAAAGAGGATGCTTACAGAAGTGGGGATAAAATCTTGTATAACCAGGCCAGAAACAGATTGACAAAGGAGATCAGAGTTGCTAAAAGGAACTACTCTGATAAACTGAAAAAACTGTTTTCATCCAACGACCCATCATCAGTCTGGAATGGCCTGAGGAACATCACCAACTACAAGTCACCATCCCCTCGATCTGTGGACAATCAACACCTGGCTGACGATTTAAATTCATTTTACTGCCGGTTTGAAAAGCCCTCATTCACAACACACACCCGGTCTGATCTGCACTTCACACATTCACCATCACCTCCTGCACTCCAATTATCACTCCCCCCTCCTGCCATCCAACCTGAGCTTAAGGTCTGTGTGGAGGACGTGAGCCGAGTCTTCAAAAAACAGAAGACTAGGAAAGATTCAGGCCCAGACGGCATCTCATCTGCTTGTTTAAAAGCCTGCGCTGACCAACTGGCCCTAGTCTTCACGCAGATCTTCAACAGATCATTGGAGCAGTGTGAAGTTCCCTGCTGCTTCAAACGCTCCACTATCATTCCTGTCCCCAAAAAACCCAAAATCACTGGACTTAATGACTACAGACCTGTCGCTCTCACGTCTGTGGTCATGAAGTCGTTTGAAAGACTGGTGCTGGCCCACCTGAAGGACATCACTGGACCCCTGCTGGATCCCTTTCAGTTTGCTTACAGAGCAAACAGTTCTGTGGATGATGCAGTTAACATGGGACTGCATTATATCCTGCAACATCTCGACAGACCAGGGACTTATGCAAGGATCCTCTTTGTGGACTTCAGTTTGGCCCTCAATACCATCATGCCTGGTCTTCTCACAGCCAAACTGACCCAGCTCTCCATACCATCCTCGATCTGTCAGTGGATCACCAGCTTCCTGACGGACCGGCAGCAGCGAGGGAGACTGGGGAAAAACACATCCAAGACACTCACAATCAGCACCGGAGCCCCCCAAGGGTGCGTTCTCTCCCCACTGCTCTTCTCCCTGTACACTAATGACTGCACTTCTAAAGACCCCACTGTCAAGCTCCTGAAATTTGCAGACGACACCAATGTCATCGGTCTCATCAAAAACGGTGACGAGTCTGCTTACAGACTGGAGGTTGAACAGCTGGCTGCCTGGTGCAGTTATAACAACCTTGAGCTGAACACGCTCAAAACAGTGGAGATGATCGTGGACTTCAGGAGGAACAGCTCAGCACTCCCCCCACTCACCATCATGAACAGCACTGTGGAAGCAGTGGAGTCATTCAGGTTCCTGGGCACTATCATCTCTCAGGACCTGAAGTGGGACAATCACATTGACTCCACTGTGAAAAAGGCCCAGCAGAGACTGTACTTCCTTCGCCAGCTGAGGAAGTTCAACCTGCCACAGGATCTGCTGATTCAGTTCTACTCAGCCGTCATTGAGTCTGTCTTGTGCGCTTCCATCACTGTCTGGTTTGGTTCAGCTACCAAATCAGACATCAGGAGACTACAACGGACAGTCCGGACTGCGGAGAGGATCATTGGTGCCCCCCTGCCAAACCTCCAGGACCGGTACTCTTCCAGAGTGAGGAAGAGAGCAGGTAAAATCATCACAGACTCCACTCACCCTGGACACCACCTGTTCGAACTGTTACCGTCAAGACGGAGACTCAGATCACTGGCCACAAGAACATCTCGGCACAGGAACAGTTTCTTCCCACAGGCCATTTCCCTCCTGAACAGTTAACACTCCTCCCAAGGCATATGCCTGTAAGTGCAATACTCCCACTGTTTAGTGCAATATCCTACAACTCAGGTGATACTTATATGTAGATTTATTTATTTATAATATTCAAAACACTGTAAATAGGTTCATAATCTGTAAATCTGAAACTGTCTATTCTGACTAAACCCAACTGTGATAGTTTTATTCTCATATATTTATATTTTTATTTTTTATTCTTATAATTTGTAGTATTATGTTTCATGTTGTATTTGTATTTGTATATGTCCACTGGAAGCCTCAGTACCAAAACAAATTCCTTGTGTGTGCAAGCACACTTGGCAATAAAGCTCTTTCTGATTCTGATTCTGATTCTGATCGTAAAACGGGTCTCCCCCCTCCACTGCGAATGATTGATTGACAGATGACACTACGCTTTTTAAATTCCCCGCCACAGAAAAGCGAAACAGCGCCAGGAAGTCTACGTTTGGCCAAAGGTATATTGCATCCGTAGTGTTAAGCACTACCATAGAGAATGAATAGGAAAAGTTAAGGGAAGTTAAGCTTAACCATTTTTTAAGTGCCAGGTCCAAACCAAGAGAGTTTCAAATTCATCTGCACCTGCCAGCTGCTAATGTATTGCGAAAATTCTTGCTGACCTCACAACCGGGCTTCCAGTCTACGTTCAAATGCCTGCGTTGGTGGTATAGTGTTGAGCATAGCTACCTTCCAAGCAGTTGACCTGGGTTTGATTCCTGGCCAACGCATCACATTTTTAAATTAAAGACCTTGATTACGAGCATTCTTGCTGTATGGGTTCGATTCCTGGGTCTGTCCATTCTTGCTGTATGGGTTCGATTCCCAGCCAACGCATTGCATTTTTCTCAAGCTGTCTTTAAAACAGTCATCCGGGTCCCCTTGCCAACTTCTCCTGTAACTTGTTTGCTGGAGCGAAACTTTTGTTAAGGTCTTTTGGCAGCAGTAAAGGACTGGATCTCCCCATCAGGGAATCGAACCCCGGTCTTGCGCGTGACAGGCGAAGATACTTTCCACTATACTAATGAGGAGTTGCAGAGACAGGTAGTTGTATCCGATCAGCTCAACTTCCAGGAACGGCGTCATGCGTCATTTTAGCTCAACGCTTCACAGAAGCCAGTGAATCCAAAAAATAATCTAATACCGTTTGAAGTGTCTGTATAAAACGTGTTACATTATTAAATTAGAGACCTTGTTTTTTAATATGGTGCCTGGTAGGTCAGGTCAATAAGTTCATGCAATTTTTTTAAGTGCCAGGTCCAAACAAAGAGAGTTTCAGTTCATCTGCACCTGCCAGCTGCTAATGTATTGCGAAAATTCTTGCTGACCGCACAACCGGGCTTCCAGTCTACGTTCAAATACCTGCGTTGGTGGTATAGTGTTGAGCATAGCTACCTTCCAAGCAGTTGACCTGGGTTTGATTCTTGGCCAACGCATCACATTTTTAAATTAAAGACCTTGATTACGAGCATTCTCGCTGCATGGGTTGGATTCCTGGGTCTGTCCATTCTTGCTGTATGGGTTCGATTCCCGGCCAACGCATTGCATTTTTCTCAAGCTGTCTTTAAAACAGTCATCCGGGTCCCCTTGCCAACTTCTCCTGTAACTTGTTTGCTGGAGCAAAACTTTTGTTAAGGTCTTTTGGCAGCAGTAAAGGACTGGATCTCCCCGTCGGGGAATCGAAACCTGGTCTTTCGCGTGACAGGTGGAGACACTTTCCACTATACTAATGAGGATGATGAGGAGTTGCAGAGACGGGTAGTTGTATCCGATCAGCTCGACTTCCAGGAACGGCGTCATGCGTCATTTTAGCTCAACGCTTCACAGAAGCCAGTGAATCCAAAAAATAATCTAATACCGTTTAAATATGAAGTTTCTGTATAAAACGTGTTACATTATTAAATTAGAGACCTTGTTTTTTAGTATTGTGCCTGGTAGGTCAGGTCAATAAGTTCATGCAATTTTTTTAAGTGCCAGGTCCAAACAAAGAGAGTTTTAGTTCATCTGCACCTGCCAGCTGCTAATGTATTGCGAAAATTTTTGCTGACCGCACAAGCGGTCTTCCACTCTACGTTCAAAGGCCTGCGTTGGTGGTATAGTGGTGCGCATAGCTACCTTCCAAGCAGTTGACCCGGGTTTGATTCCTGGCCAAAGCATCACATTTTTAAATTAAAGACCTTGATTACGAGCATTCTTGCTGTGTGGGTTCGATTCCTGGGTCAGTCCATTCTTGCTGTATGGGTTCGATTCCCGGCCAGCACATTGCATTTTTCTCAAGCTGTCTTTAAAACAGTCCTCCGGGGGCCCTTGCCAACTTCTCCTGTAACTTGTTTGCTGGAGCAAAACTTTTGTTAAGGTCTTTTGGCAGCAGTAAAGGACTGGATCTCCCCGTCGGGGAATCGAACCCCGGTCTTTCGTGTGACAGGCGGAGATACTTTCCACTATACTAACGAGGAGTTGCAGAGACAGGTAGTTGTCCCCGATCAGGGCTACTTCCAGGAACGGCTTCATGCGTCATTTTAGCTCAACGCTTCACAGAAGCCAGTGAATCCAAAAAAATGATCTAATACCATTTAAATATGAAGTGTCTGTATAAAACGTGTCACATTTTTAAATTAAAGACCTTGATTACGAGCATTCTTGCTGACCGCAAAACCGGGCTTCCAGTCTACTTTCAAAGGCCTGCGTTGTTGGTATAGTGGTGAGCATAGCTGCCTTCCAAGCAGTGGCCAGCCGCACGTAGGTGTAGAGTGCTGCTAGCCAATAAGGAGCTGAGGAAATTACATGGAGGAGAGCCAGAAATAATACACAAAATTAGAGGTTCGATTCCCGCCTCGGCCACAAATGCCATAAAATTACCATTCATATTTTTATCTAGATACACGTTAAGTACGATTAACATATAATAAACAAACTTTGTGCACAAAAATAAAATAAAACTCGTAAGATTTGTTCTTGTGTAGGATGTACAAAATGTGCATTTATCTTAATAAATATTTACATTATAATAGGGTAGCTATCTTTAATATAGAAAATATTTGAATGTGAATAATTGAAAAGAACAATTTGATAATGTTTTAGACCTTTATTTTTTAGAGATATTCACAGAAATCCAATATATATGAAATATAACCAATACACACCAAATAGTAAGTTTCTCATTTTATTTATAGTACATATTATATAAATCTGAAAAAGGTAATGTATTAAATACTTATAGATTAAACAACAACACCATTAATAATAAAAATAATAAAATCTAAAGTTTTGGAAAACACAGGAAAAAAAAGAAAAATATTTTAAATTAAATAATTATGTGTAGAGTTTTAGAAGTTACAGTTATTAACATTTAGTGTTTACACATCTGAGCAAGATAAAATAATGCAAGTTAATAAAATAAACTTTAAAAACATTAAAATACAATGTAAACAGGCTTCCGGGTGGACTGAGAGACAAGATGGCTGTGTGATCTTGAGCTCCCGATAGCAAGTTCGAATTAGCCCCCCTGAATTCACTAAATGCAAACAACTCGTAGTAATTTTATTTTGGAATGAATAGGGGAGCGATGACTAGAAGTCAAAAGAAACGTGACGCACAGAAAAGGAAGAATAAACCAGAGATGGACGACGCTCAGAGCCCCGACGGTAACCCCGCGGGAGACATGTGCTCAGTGCTTCGAAGTATCAGTAGAGAAATACGCAACTTCAGGACCGAACACAAAGCGGATCTAAATAGTCTCAAAGCAGAACTCAAGGAAGACATGAAAAACGAACTCAAAGAGCTTAAGCAGGAAATTTACCAAAAACTTTCCGCTAATTCCGCCCAGACATAGGCAAATGAAGCCAGGCTGAATGAAGCGGAAACGCGGATCAACGAGACCGAGTTGGCTAGTACGGCTATGAAGGAGGCGCTCATTAAGTCCATGGAAAAACAGAAAATAATGCAGGAAAAATTGACTGATTTAGAGGGTCGGAATAGGCGGAACAACATTCGCATCTATGGCGTACCTTAAGGTAAGGAAGGCAACCTCGTGTCTGATTTTGTGGAGCACCTTTTGAAAAGCGAACTTGAACTGACAGCGGACACTAGCTTGCGGTTTCAACGTGCCCATAGAGCATTAGCTCGCAAACCAGAGCAGAATGAGCCACCCAGGTCCATAGTGGTACATTATCTGGAGTTTACCACCAAAGAAACAGTACTGAAAAAAGCCTGGGGAAAGAAAATAATGATTGATGGACGACGCCTGATGTTTGACCATGATTATGCTACGGAGATCGTTTAGAAGCGCAAGGCGTATGCGGGAATAAAGAGGCTTTTGAAAGAGAAGGGAATACGATTCCAGACACCGCTGGATAAGATACGCATCCACTGGGAATCTGGACCACGTATTTACGAGAGTGCACAAGAAGCAGCGCAGGAGCTGAGGAAGAGAGGGTACTCGGTGGAGACACCTGGCCGCAGCACCGCGAATCCGAACCGGAAGGTGGAGCAGTTTCTTCAGGCCCTGACATCGCAGCGAGCCGGAGTGTGGAGCGCTGAGGACACAGCGATCCGTGCAAGGGAAAGACTACAGGAGTTTGGGCGGTCCCCCTCTAACTAATTTCCATTCCCTATTTTGTCAGGGTATGTGAAACTTTCTTGGCCCTTAATGAAACCAGCTGTGAGAAGTTAACGTTAAACGACTATTACATCACTTTTGCCTGTGAGGTGAGCTTTAAATCTTTCTATGCATATTCTTACGCCACCCTTGAGACTATCTTATTGATACTACATGAAAAGCAACTTTACTACAATTTTGAGTGATATATCGTTTCACTTTATTCTATTCAATTTTTTATTTTATTCTATTTTTATTTAGTTATTCAGTTATTTATGTATGTATGTATGTGTGTATGTATGTATATGTATATATATATATATATATATATATATATATATATTAGTGCTGTGCGTTAAACGCGTTATTAACGGCGTTAACGCAAACACATTTTAACGGCGTCAATTTTTTTATCGCGAGATTAACGCTCTTTTTGGCCTAGCAAACAACATCACACCGGATAGCTAGACCGGAAACAAAACAACAGGCACGCCGCACGTACTTGTTTGGGCTTGCGCGCCGGCCAAAGAGTAGTAGGCTAACGGTACGTTTTGAGTGGATGGCGCGAGCGCGAGACGCCGATCTAGAGACGTGCACTCTCAACGCAGTAGAGTGCGGCGCGGGACTAGATTTGATGGCCGAGTGCGAGGGCGGGCTCGAGCGGTAATGCACTCACTCTGTGTGCGGATACGGGAGAATAAAACGATTCGCGGGACTCCCGCAAACTAGAAATATCTATGAATAAAACATAAAAACTAATACATTTTTATTCATGTTGCAGAAAAGCAACAAGAACAACTAAAACAAAATAGAAACGATTTACAGGCCAGAGTTTCTTTTTATAACATGTTTGCAGCGTTGAGGGATGTAGCCAATCACAGACATATGAAGAAGCATCAGAAGCATTTAAAATAGACTCCCCTCACCGCTCAAAACAGACTTTTTGTTCAGTGCTGAATTCTGTAAGCTGGCAAATCCTCAAATTATAACAAACAAAGTGTATATATTATGAAAGATGCATTGTGCAGTCAGCTTCACTGATAATAACAGATGTGTGAGATTGCGATGAACTGATGTCAGCTTTTTAGGAATTATTAAGGGAGCGCACTTTACGCGCATTCAGTCATGCCAAACCATGCACTCAGTAGCCTGCTTGCTTTTATGTTATAACAGTGGTTTGTGTGTTAATGCTTTAATAACAAATAATTTATCAGGAGCATTTATGCTGATGTGTATGGTGGCGACACGTAGGCGAAAGTATTTGGAGGTAGCCTACAAAAAAGATTCTATTTGCGGGCGGGAGCGGGACAAAAATGTTGCGGGCGGGAGAAAGTAACATAGAAAATAGTTGAGAACGTCAGTTATAACGACCCACGTATGAAAAAAATTGACGGGTTTAAATCGGGCTTGGGCTCATAATTACAGTTTATGTGTCGGGCCGGGCTCGGACACAATGCGCACGGGCTCGGGTCGGGCTTGATTTTTTGGGCCCGATCTAAGCTCTACAATGGATGACTTCAGACAGAAGCACATGGATACCACAGCTAAGAACAAACTTACTGCTGATCCACTTTTCCATGTTGATAAGAGCATTAAAATTAGAAAAAATAATGAGACAAATAGAAATGAAGGGACATTTAGAATAGATAAAAATGTGCGATTAATCGCGAGTTAACTATGGCATTAATGCGATTAATCGCGATTAAATATTTTAATCGTTTGACAGCACTAATATATATATATATATATATATATATATATATATATATATATATGTATGTATGTATGTGTGTATATATATTTTTATTATTATTTTTT
This sequence comes from Siphateles boraxobius, assembly GCF_051911475.1. NCBI lineage: Eukaryota > Metazoa > Chordata > Actinopteri > Cypriniformes > Leuciscidae > Siphateles > Siphateles boraxobius. Next base: position 121,335 of record NW_027509053.1, read on the forward strand.
TTATATTTTATATATATATATATATTTTTTTTTTTATATCTCTATTTAACTTTAACGCTGGTGAAGGGGGGCCAAAATACTTAAGACTAATGCTGACGACTTCAATAGGAATAAAATAAACGCTATCGGACGACGTTGGACTACTAAGATGTGTGAAACGAGGGTTTTCACAACTAGTGAGGGGCCCTCCCGGAGGAGGCTCCCCCCTCTGCCTACCAATGGGGACTTAGGGTGGCAAAGGCTCACCCTATCTTGGAGGTTAATTGTTTCCTTTTTGTTCTTTTTAGTTAGCACAAGTTGTCCAGATGTTCAGGTCTGTGCAGTTTTAAGCTGTCTGGAGGTGAAAGAATGTAACATGGGTTTGGATCACTTAAATGCCATATAACAATATAAAACTAGTGTCACTTAATGTCAATGGGATGAATAATCCAAGTAAAAGAAGTAAGGTTCTGGCTAAACTAAAGAAAGAAAGGGCTCAGGTACTATTTCTACAAGAAACCCATCTGCCCCAAAAAGAACACGAAAAGCTAAAACGCTTTGGATTTAGGAATAAATTTTACAGTTCGTACAAACCTGGACGGAGGAGAGGAGTAGCTATTCTCATCACAAATACGGTTCAATTTGAATGCCTTAAAGAAGTTCGGGACACTGAAGGGAGATATGTACTAATTAAAGGGAAGCTAGAAAACAGAATGGTGACACTGGTCAATGTATATGCCCCCCCAGAGGTACCAAATGTTTTCTCAGAGCTCTGTTTAACACTATTGCTATAAAACTGAAGGTATTTTGATATGTGGAGGAGACTATAATGTGGTCATGAACCATAACTTAGATACAACAAGCCGAAAAGGAAGTAAGATGTATTTAACCAAGTTTATTAATACATTAGTCCAGGAAATGGGACTAATTGACGTATGGAGAGAACTTCACCCACAAGAAAGGGATTATACACACTACTCAGCACCTCATTCTGTCTGCTCCCGAATCGACTACTTTTTAATCAATGCAATTGAATGCCACAGGGTAACAGAGAGTAAAATTGTTGTGGCGGATGTATCAGACCACAGTGGGATCAGCTTGACAATACACCTCAATAATAGGAAAATAAACACTGTCTGGAGGGTAAATGTGGGTATCTTGAATAATAAGGGGTATGTGAGATACTCAGGACAGATATAGAAAAGAGGGCAAGATTTGTAAAGCAGACCTACTACGAATCAGGCACAAAAGCAACAAGACTTTTAGCTAGGCGCTTACGGAAACAACAGGCAGTTAACACGATTCATAAAATTAGGAACCCTCAAACCAACCAAATATCACATGACCCAGATGAAATTGAAAGAATATTTGAAGATTACTACAAGAAGCTCTATTCTAAACCTCTATCAGCAGATGAAAAAACAATAAGGGGCTTTGTAGACTCACTTGATCTGCCGTCTATTGGTAAGACACAGAATGACACTATTATGTCACAACTCACAGTTAAGGAGCTGGGAGCTGCAATAACTAGGCTAAAGGCTAGTAAATCTCCAGGTAACGATGGTTTTCCACCGGAATGGTACAAGGCCTTTCAGAAGGAGCTAAAACCTTTGCTTCTGCCCTGTTTTAACTGGACTCTTAATAAAGGTTGGGCCCCCCCATCGTGGAAGGAAGCAATCATTACAGTTCTACCTAAAGAAGGCAAAGATAAAAAGAACTGCAAAAATTATAGGCCAATTTCACTTCTAAATGTAGACTGCAAACTATTTACATCAATTATATGTAAAAGATTAGAGGCCTTCATTCCAGATTTGATCGACGAGGATCAAACTGGGTTCATTAAAGGACGCCAAACGCACGATAATATTAGAAGAACCCTTCATATTTTAGATAACGCTCGAAAAAGTGGTATAAGTACAATTCTTGTAAGTTTAGACGGCGAAAAGGCATTTGATAGTGTTAGTTGGTTATTCTTATATGAGGCAATAAAGAGATTTGGCTTCAACGACGGCGTAATTCAATGTATCAAAACTATTTATCAAGAGCCCACAGCGAGGATCAGAGTGAATGGAAGCCTGTCCAATACAATCCAGCTGGAGAGGGGGACAAGACAGGGTTGTTGTCTGTCTCCTACTCTTTTTGCTTTATATGCTGAGCTTTTAGCGCAGGCAATACGGCAGAATGGGGAACTGCTGGGTGTTAATATAGGGGGAACAGAACATGTAATTGGCATTTTCGCGGATGATGTCATTATTTTCCTGCAACAACCAGATATATGTTTCCCACACCTAATGTATTAACTGGAAAAGTATGAATACTATTCAGGATATAAACTGAATATATCAAAAACACAGATTCTCTCTCTAAATTATTCTCCAGCCCGACAAATAAGAGAGGCATATAATTTGGAATGGAATTCTAAGACAATGAAGTACCTTGGAGTAACTCTTACTAAAACCCTTAGTGATATGTACGAAAACAACTATAGTGAAATTGAGGAAAACATCCAAAAATATATTGAAAGGTGGTCTACCCTTCAGTTAGGCTTTAGTGCTAGAATACAAGCTGTCAAAATGAATATTCTACCTAAACTGTTATATTTATTTCAATCTCTTCCAATTAATATCCCCCAAAACAAATGTATTGCTTGGGACAAGATGATCTCTAGATTCATTTGGAATGGTAAAAAACCAAGAATAAAACTTAATACACTCCGACTACCTAGAAGTAAGGGTGGAATGGCTTTACCTAATCTTATAGAATATTTTTATGCAGCTCAGCTCAGACCTCTGGCCTGTTGGTGTAGTCCTGACTATGAGTCTAAATGGAAAGAAATAGAAAAGGGCATACAGGGCTATCCGACCCAGATACTGGTCGGGGATGAACATTTGATAGGTGCTTTAAGGCACGCTATGAACCCAATAATAGCATTTACACTAGAAATATGGAGTGCTGTAGTAAGAAAATACAAACTTAAGAGGGATACGTGCATATTGCAGTGGTTTGCGTATGACTCAAATTTTAAGCCGGGGATGTATGATCCAGTATTCAAAGAATGGGCACAAAAAGGTATGACAGCAATATGTACAGTTTCGACAGGTAGAGAATTTCCAACCTTCAAAGATCTTAAGGCAAAATACGACCTAGAAAACAAAGATTTTTATAGATACATGCAGTTAAGAGACTATTTCACAAAAGAGATAAAGCCACTTGAAATGACAAATAAGGTGATTAGAGTCATTGTGGACTTGTACAAACAGAAGGGGTCTCGGCTCATCTCTGCTTTCTATCAAGCCCTGGGTGAGAGTAGGCAGGATACGACACTCTATATAAAAGCAAAATGGGAAGCAGAACTACAAATTCAGATACAAGAGGAGGCATGGAATCGCATGTGCGAGACACAATGTACTTCTACAAGTTCCTTAATATGGAGAGAGTTCTGCTGGAAAAACTTAGTTCGCTATTCCATAACACCGAAAATAAAATCGAGGCAACTCGCTAAACAACAAAAATGCTGGAGATTGTGCGGGAATGTGGAATCAGACCATGCACACATCTTCTGGAACTGTACAAAAATGGGGACATACTGGCAAAATGTTCACCTAGTTGTTAAAAATGTTTTGGGATATGAAATCCCAAACACTTGTCTAGTGATGTACCTAGGGAATATTGAGGAGGTTGTAAGGAAAGAAGATCTGTATTTGACTAAAGTATTACTTGCATCCAGTAAGAAAGCGGTCACAAGAAATTGGCTCAATATCAATATCCCAAAACAGGAACAGTGGTTGGAAATTGTCCAGGAAATCTTTGAGATGGAAAAATTGACATACCTTTTGAGAGTCAAACAGAATGTCTTTGAAAAGAACTGGGAAAAATATGACACGTGACACAAACTGAACAAATGCCAAATAGAACAGTGGACTGTGTAGCACATCATCTCCAGACAGATTGTTAGTGTTATTACTATTGTTATTTTGATTTATGTATCATTTACTGTATTATTTTGTTGATATACATGTGAAAATTTAATAAAAATGAAAGTTATAAAAAAATTTTTTTTTAAATTATTAAAAAAAAATACAATGTAAACAAGGACAAAACTTTTGGTACAGTATTTTAATGAACAAATGGAAATTAGTAAACTACAATTATAATAAAATTTAAAGTTCAGGAGAGCACAGGAAAAAACAAGATCTTTATTTTAAATTAAATAATTATGTACAGAGTTTAATTGTAAAAAATAATTAACATTTAGAGTTTTTTTAAGTCTGAGAAAGATAAAATAACAATGCAAGTCAATAAATTAACTTTAAAAAACAATAAAATACAGATTCAGATTATTTTATTTAATGCCATGTCAGCATTCAAAGCTATTTTTATGGCAAAAATTCAATTACAAAAATACAAATATCATATAAATACAATAAAAACAAAACAAATATAAGCTACAAGTCATTAAATAAATTAATCTGAATCTGTATTTTATTGTTTTTTAAAGTTAATTTATTGACTTGCATTGCTATTTTATCTTTCTCAGACCTAAAAAACACTAAATGTTAATTATTTTTACAATTAAACTCTGTACATAATTATTTAATTTAAAATAAAAATCTTGTTTTTCCTGTGCTCTCCACAACTTTAGATTTTATTATAATTGTTCTTTACTAATTTCAATTTGTTCATTAAAATACTGTACCAAAAGTTTTGTCCTTGTTTACATTGTATTTTAATTTTTTTAAAGTTTATTTTATTGACTCGCATTATTTTATCTTGCTCAGATGTTAATAACTGTAACTTTTAAAACTCTACACATAATTATTTAATTTAAAAATTTTTACTTTTTTTTCCTGTGTTCTCCAAAACTTTAGATTTTATTATTTTTATTATTAATGTTGTTGTTGTTTAATCTATAAGTATTTAATACATTACCTTTTTCAGATTTATATAATATGTACTATAAATAAAATGAGAAACTTACTATTTGGTGTGTATTGGTTATATTTCATATATATTGGATTTCTGTACATAATTGTACAAATATAATGTGAATATCTCTAAAAAATAAAGGTCTAAAACATTATCAAAATGTTCTTTTCAATTATTCACATTCAAATATTTTCTATATTAAAGATAGCTATACCCTATTATAATGTATATGTTTATTAAGATAAATGCACATTTTGTACATCCTACACAAGAACAAATCTTACAAGTTTTATTTTAATTTTGTGCACAAAGTTTGTTTATTATATGTTAATCGTACTTAAAGTGTATCTAGATTAAAAAATGAATGGTAATTTGGTATTTGTGGCCGAGACGGGAATCGAACCTCTAAATTTGTGTATTATTTCTGGCCCGCCTCCATGTAATTTCCTCAGCTCCTATTGGCTAGCAGCGCTCTACACCTACGTGCGGCTGGCCTCCGCGTGTGAGGCGAACGTGATAACCACTACACTACAGAAACCTATTGATGAGGCACATGTGCTTTTTAGAAGATGGCTCCTTCCCATAATGTGCTCTGCAAGCAGTGTGACAGTCTGTGAATTCCGCAAACAACAGAACAGAGGTCATTCGGCATGGCAGTCTGCCTACAGCTCCTTGGTACGATGGCCTTCACCTGTCTCAAAAGTAAGGGTTTTGTAGCGAATTGCAGCATTTATATTTAAAACACATCCACTTGTTTCCGCCCAGTTTTGAACTAAGGACCTTTCGCGTGTAAAGCAAACGTGATAACCACTACACTACGGAAACTTGATTTGGATGTCAGTCCCACCGCTTCTAGCGTACGCTTGTTCAAAAGCGACTGAAACTATAGACTACCGAGTGTTTTTAACATGGCAAAAAGCTGCTAATTTTGTTGGCAGACCGAACATTTTATATTATTGGACAGGAAACTTCAATGGTCATTTGTTTTATTTTTGTCCTTTTCTAAGAGATTAAACCACAAACATCCCTGCAAGTGTACTGACCTGCTCAACAGAAAATCGCATACGAAATTTTTGCAAAAATCACCCACAGTTTCCACCCAGTTTCAAACTGGGGACTTTTCGCGTGTGAGGCGAACGTGATAACCACTACACTACAAACACGTCCTCATGTTGCAGACATAAATCTTTAGGTGCACGCTTATTAAAAAGCATATAAAGGAAATGAGCACTGCACCCACCTAGCGTGGCAAAGAGTTTAAATTTTCCGTCAGAATCCAACCACTGTTTCTGCTCGGTTTCGAACCGAGGACCTTTCGCGTGTTAGGCGAATGTGATGACCACTACACTACAGAAACCTATTATTAAGACGGATGTGCTTTTTAGAAGATGGCTGCTTCCCATAATCTGCCCTGCAGGCAGTGTGACAGTCTGTAAATTCCACAAACAACAGAACAGAGGTCATTCGGCACCCACCTAGTGTCATTCGGCATGGCAGTCTGCCTACAGCTCCTTGGTACGATGGCCTTCACCTGTCTCAAAAGTAAGGGTTTTGTAGCGAATTGCAGCATTTATATTTAAAATGCATCCACTTGTTTCCGCCCAGTTTTGAACTGAGGACCTGTCGCGTGTAAAGCAAACGTGATAACCACTACACTTCCGAAACTTGATTTGGACGTCAGTCCCACCGCTTCTAGCGTACGCTTGTTAAAAGGCGACTGAAACTATAGACTGCCCAGTGTTTTTAACATGGCAAAAAGCTGCTAATTTTGTTGGCAGACCGAACATTTTATATTACTGTACAGGAAACCTCAATGGTCATTTGTTTTATTTTTGTCCTTTTCTAAGAGATTAAACCACAAACATCCCTGCAAGTGTACTGACCTGCTCAACAGAAAATCGCATACGAAATTTTTGCAAAAATCACCCACAGTTTCCGCCCAGTTTCGAACTGGGGACCTTTCGCGTGTGAGGCAAACGTGATAACCACTACACTACGGAAACAAGTCTTCAGGTTGCAGACATAAATCTTTAGGTGCACGCTTATTAAAAAGCATATAAAGGAAATGAGCACTGCACCCACCTAGTGTGGCAAACAGTTTAAATTTTCTGTCAGAATCCAACCACTGTTTCTGCTCGGTTTCGAACCGAGGACCTTTCGCGTGTTAGGCGAATGTGATGACCACTAAACTACAGAAACCTATTGATGAGGTGCATGTGCTTTTTAGAAGATGGCTCCTTCCCATAATCTGCTCTGCAAGCAGTGTGACAGTCTGTAAATTCCACAAACAACAGAACAGAGGTCATTCGGCATTGCAGTCTGCCTACAGCTCCTTGGTACGATGGCCTTCACCTGTCTCAAAAGTAAGGGTTTTGTAGCAAATTGCAGCATTTATATTTAACATGCCACCACTTGTTTCCGCCCAGTTTTGAACTGAGCACCTTTCGCGTGTAAAGCGAACGTGATAACCACTACACTACGGAATCTTGATTTGGAAGTCAGTCCCACCTCTTCTAGGGTACGCTTGTTCAAAAGCGACTGAAACTATAGACTGCCCAGTTTTTTTAACATGGCAAAAAGCTGCTAATTTTGTTGGCAGACCGAACATTTTATATTACTGTACAGGAAACCTCAATGGTCATTTGTTTTATTTTTGTCCTTTTCTAAAGAGATTAAACAACAAACATCCCTGCAAGTGTACTGACCTGCTCTACAGAAAATCGCATACGAAATTTTTGCAAAAATCACCCACAGTTTCCGCCCAGTTTCGAACTGGGGACTTTTCGCATGTGAGGCGAACGTGATAACCACTACACTACAAACACGTCTTCAGGTTGCAGACATAAATCTTTAGGTGCACGCTTATTAAAAAGCATATAAAGGAAATGGGCGCTGCACCCACCTAGCGTGCCAAAGAGTTTAAATTTTCTGTCAGAATCCAACCACTGTTTCTGCTCGGTTTCGAACCAAGGACCTTTCACGTGTTGGGCGAATGTGATGACCACTACACTACAGAAACCTAATGTTGAGAGGGATGTGCTTTTTAGAAGATGGCTCCTTCCCATAATCTGCCCTGCAAGCAGTGTGACAGTCTGTAAATTCCACAAACAACAGAACAGAGGTTATTCGGCATGGCAATCTTCCTACAGCTCCTTGGTACGATGGCCTTCACAAGGGTTTTGTAGCGAATTGCAGCATTTATATTTAACATGCCTCCACTTGTTTCCACCCAGTTTTGAACTGAGGACCTGTCGCGTGTAAAGCGAACGTGATAACCACTACACTACGGAAACTTGATGTGGACGTCAGTCCCACCTCTTCTAGGGTACGCTTGTTCAAAAACGACTGAAACTATAGACTGCCCAGTGTTTTTAACATGGCAAAATGCTGCTAATTTTGTTGGCAGACCGAACATTTTATATTACTGTACAGGAAACCTCAATGGTCATTTGTTTTATTTTTGTCCTTTTCTAAAGAGATTAAACCACAAACATCCCTGCAAGTGTACTGACCTGCTCAACAGAAAATCGCATACGAAATTTTTGCAAAAACCACCCACAGTTTCCGCCCAGTTTCGAACTGGGGACCTTTCGCGTGTGAGGCGAACGTGATAACCACTTCACTACGGAAACACATCTTCAGGTTGCAGACATGAATCTTTAGGTGCACGCTTATTAAAAAGCATATAAAGCAGTGGTCTCAAACTCAATTCCTGGAGGGCCAGAGCTCTGCACAGTTTTGCTCCAACCCTAATCAAGCACACCTGATTCAGCTAATCAAGGTCTTCAGGATTGCTAGAAACTTCCTTGCAGGTGTGAGTTTGAGCTGGTTGGAGCTAAACTGTTCAGAGCTGTGGCCCTCCAGGAATTGAGTTTGAGACCACTGATATAAAGGAAATGAGCGCTTCACCCACCTAGTTTGGCAAACAGTTTAAATTTTCTGTCAGAATCAAACCACTGTTTCTGCTCGGTTTCGAACCGAGGACCTTTCGCCCTTTAGGCCACCGGGTTAGGGAAGGGGACCCCCGCGCGACGCCCCCTAGGTGATTTTTCGGGGACCGGCCGACGGCGCCGACGAAATCCGGCCCCCTCGCCCGCGATCCGGGCATCGGCCACAGGGGGGCGACTCGCCGACCGCCCTCAGTCGATTCGACACGCGCCGAACAGGTTGCGGGCGGGCGTCCACGGAGCGCACGCGCGTCCCCCTGACCGCCCTTTCGCGAAATTCCCTGACCGCACCCACCGACCACGGAGCGCCCGTCCGTCCCACCTTTGACCTGCGAACAGCCCCCTGGCCACGCCCACTGACACGAACAGCCTATTCGTCCCACCGACCGCCTGTGTGACCACGAACGGCCTTTTCGCCCACGGCCAACCTGGGTGACGGCCCCTGGCCCCGCCCACTGACACGAACAGCCTATTCGTCCCCCTAACCGCCTGTGTGACCACGAACGGCCTTTTCGCCCACGGCCAACCTAAGTGACGGCCCCTGGCCACGCCCACTGACACGAACAGCCTATTCGTCCCCCTAACCGCCTGTGTGACCACGGACAGCCTATTCATCCCACTGACCACCTATGTGACCACGAACGGCCTATTCATCCCACCGACCGCCCAGTGACCACGGACAGCCTATTCGTCCCACTGACAGCCTATGTGACCACGAACGGCCCGTCCGTCCACGGCCAATCTAAGTGACGGCCCGTGGCCCCGCCCAGTGACTACGGACAGCCTATTCGTCCCACTGACAGCCTGTTTGACCACGAACGGCCCGTCTGTCCACGGCTAATCTAAGTGACGGCCCGTGTCCCTGCCCAGTGACCACGGACAGCTTATTCATCCCACTGACAGCCTGTTTGACCGCGAACAGCCCGTCTGTCCACGGCCAATCTAAGTGACGGCCCGTGGCCCCGCCCAGTGACCACGGACAGCCTATTCGTCCCACTGACAGCCTGTTTGACCACGAACGGCCCGTCTGTCCACGGCCAATTTAAGTGACGGCCCGTGGCCCCGCCCAGTGACCACGGACAGCCTATTCGTCCCACTGACAGCCTGTTTGACCACGAACGGCCCATCTGTCCACGGCCAATCTAAGTGACGGCCCGTGGCCCCGCCCAGTGACCACGGACAGCCTATTCGTCCCACTGACAGCCTGTTTGACCACGAACCGCCTATTTATCCCACTGACCGCCTGTCTGGCCACGGACAGCCTGTTCGTCCCACTGACAGCCTGCTTGACCACGAACGGCCTGTCCGTCCACGGCCAATCTAAGTGATGGCCGGTGGCCCCGCCCAGTGACCACGGACAGCCTATTCGTCCCACTGAAAGCCTGTTTGACCACGAACGGCCCGTCTGTCCATGGCCAATCTAACTGATGGCCCGTGGCCCCGCCCAGTGACCACGGACAGCCTATTCATCCCCCTAACCGCCTGTGTGACCACGAACAGCCATTTTCATCCCACTGTGCACCTATGTGACCACGAACGGCCTATTCATCCCACTGACCGCCTGTGTGGCTACGAATGGCCTATGTGTCCCATCAGAAGAACTATGCATTATTAGACTTAAAATGGCATGTCCATGGACAGCCTATTTGGACTCTGTCAAATAAGTTACAGGTCGGCAAAGTAAGGGCCCACCTGTAACTTATTTGACAGGGTCCAAATAGGCTGTCCGTGGTCAATGCATTAGTAGGTCATATTTCATAATTACAGTGGTTTTATTAGGTGAAACCTACTGTACACCACACAGGGGCCACAATACAACACACTGATGTACATTAAAGCTATCAATTATGCATAATTAGCCTAAAAATGGACTGTCCACGAACAGCCTATTTGGACCCTGTCAAATAAGTTGCAGGTGGGCAAAGTAAGGAACCACCTGTAACTTATTTGACTGGGTCCAAATAGGCTGAGCGTGGTCAATTCATTAATAGGTCATATTTCATAATTACAGTGGTTTTATTAGGTGAAACCTAATGTACACCACACAGGGGCCACAATACTACACACTGATGTACATTAAAGCTATCAATTATGCATAATTAGCCTAAAAATGGACTGTCCACGAACAGCCTATTTGGACCCTGTCAAATAAGTTGCATGTGGGCAAAGTAAGGGCCCACCTGTAACTTATTTGACGGGGTCCAAATAGGCTGTCCGTGGTCAATGCATTAATAGGTCATATTTCATAATTACAGTGGTTTTATTAGGTGAAACCTACTGTACACCACACTGGGGACACAATACAACACACTGATGTACATTAAAGCTATTAATTATGCATAATTAGCCTAAAAAATTACTGTGCACGAACAGCCTATTTGGACACTGTCAAATAAGTTACAGGTGGGCAAATTAAGGGCCCACTGTAGCCTAAAACTGGACTGTCCATGAACAGCCTATTTGGACCCTGTCAAATAAGTTACAGGTGGGCAAAGTAAGGGCCCACCTGTAACTTATTTGACGGGGTCCAAATAGGCTGTCCGTGGTCAATGCATTAATAGGTCATATTTCATAATTACAGTGGTTTTATTAGGTGAAACCTACTGTACACCACACTGGGGACACAATACAACACACTGATGTACATTAAAGCTATTAATTATGCATAATTAGCCTAAATATGGACTGTCCACAGACAGCCTATTTGGACCCTGTCAAATAAGTTACAGGTGGGCAAATTAAGGGCCCACTGTAGCCTAAAAATGGACTGTCCACGAATAGCCTATTTGGACCCTGTCAAATAAGTTACAGGTGGGCAAATTAAGGGCCCACTGTAGCCTACAAATGGACTGTCCACAGACAGCCTATTTGGACCCTGTCAAATAAGTTACAGGTGGGCAAATTAAGGGCCCACTGTAGCCTAAAAATGGACTGTCCACAGACAGCCTATTTGGACCCTGTCAAATAAGTTACAAGTGGGCAAAGTATACCTGTAACTTATTTGACGGGGTCCAAATAGGCTGTCCGTGGTCAATGCATTAATAGGTCATATTTCATAATTACAGTGGTTTTATTAGGTGAAACCTGCTGTACACCACACTGGGGACACAATATGACACACTGATGTACATTAAAGCTATTAATTATGCATAATTAGCCTAAATATGGACTGTCCACGAACAGCCTATTTGGACCCTGTCAAATAAGTTACAGGTGGGATCTTTTTTATATTTTGTTGTCATGATTGATAAAAATGCATAAAAATGATTAAATATCAATTTTAAGTTCATCTTTGGGCCCCCCTGAGCAATTAGCAGCCTTCAGAACCCCGAAATTCCACTGTCCACGAACAGCCTAAATTTTTGAATGGGATAAGTTGCAGGTGGGACGTCCAGATCTCAGCCTCTGGACACAATTTGGAGCTGAAACCTGAAACAGGGCCCACCTGTAACTTATTTGACGGGGTCCAAATAGGCTGTCCGTGGTCAATGCATTAATAGGTCATATCTCATAATTACAATGGTTTTATGTCGTCAAACCTACTGTAAACCACACCGGGGACACAATACAGCACACTGATGTACATTAAAGCTATTAATTATGCATAATTAGCCTAAATATGGACTGTCCATGAACAGCCTATTTGGACCCTGTCGAATAAGCTACAGGTGGGATGCTGTTTTTAACTTAGACATTTTCAGCGGATGAATCCCCGTAATGATTAGGCGATTTTATCACATGTGGTGAAGTCCCACCTGCAACTTATTTGACGGGGTCCAAATAGGCTGTCCGTGGTCAATGCATTAACAGGTCATATTTCATAATTACAGTGGTTTTATGAGGTGAAACCTACTGTACACCACACAGGGGACACAATACAACACACTGATGTACATTAAAGCTAATAATTATGACAACACACTGATGTACATTAAAGCTAATAATTATGCATAATTAGCCTAAAAATGGACTGTCCACGGACAGCATTTAGGGCACCCGTCAAATAGGTTACAGATGGAATGCTGTTTTTGACTGTAACGAACTTAACGGGGTACTACGGACCCCAGTCTTTGCGGACCGTCTGAGGGGACCCTGAGGGGCCACAGATTTCAAATCGGAGCCATTCGGAGCTATTGGGACCGTTGCGTTGGGATGTCCACCAAACGCCTATGAAAATGAATGGGATAAGTTGCACGTGTCAGTGGCTCCCGCTCGGCCCCCGGGGGTCCGAGGGGCCCCAAACTCTACAAAAAGTTGCGTCACGTGGCCCTCTGCGACAGACAGAGCGGGCTAGGTCGAGACATGCCAAGTTTATTTTTAGCTATTTTTTATGCACCTCTCTGTCTCCCATTGATCTCTATGGGAGCATGTGTCTGCAAGGGTTAATTCAGCAGTTAGGATTAGACGGCCTACTTGTTCCAACTTATGTGCAACTTATTCCATGGGGCTGTTGGTGGCCAATTAGCGCGAAAAAAGGTCAGAGGGACGCGGAACTCTAGAACCCGTCCCCGGGGCCCGTGACGAGACCCACGTGTCGGTTTCGGGCCGATCGGGCGTTTCCTTCAAAGCGTTTGGCTGAAACACATACTTAGAACCGATCTAGAACCACCAAGCCCGTGATCTAGAACCGGGGGCCCCCGGACCACAGCCGTGCCGAATTTGGGGCCGCTGCGACCTTTCGACCCCTTTTGGCCCCTGTTTTTTTGACGTCCCACGTGCAACTTATTCCATGGGGCTGTTGGTGGCCAATTAGCGTGAAAAAAGTTCAGAGGGACGCGGAACTCTAGAACCCGTCCCAGGGGCCCGTAACGAGACGCATACGTCAGTTTCGGGCCGATCGGACCTCTCTGTCCACCCTTCACCGAGCACATGGTCCAATTAATGGCAGCCCTCTTGCACACACAGAGAGACATATGCTCAGTAGAACCAAAAGTGAGGAGATTTTTGAACAAAAAAATGATACACTTGGAACCGATTTAGAACCCTGCGATCCGGGATCTAGAACCGGGGGCCCCTCGACTACCAGGGCGGCGAATTTGGAGGCGGTGCGACCTTTCGACCCCTGTATTTCCGCCCTCCCACGTGCAACTTATTCAGTTTAAACTTCACAGTCGCTTCCAGGTCAAGGGGGGCTTTTTTCGGCCAAACGAGCAGTTTTGGGCACGGAACTCTAGAACCCGTCCCCGGGGCCCGTGAAGGGACGCATATGTCAGTTTCGGGCCGATCGGGCGTTTCCTTCGAACCGTTTTGCTGAAACACATACTTAGAACCCATCTAGAACCACCAAACTCGTGATCTAGACCCGGGGGCCCCCGGACTACCGCCGTGCCGAATTTGGGCCCGCTGCGACCTTTCAACCCCTTTTGGCCCCTGTTTATTTGACGTCCCACGTGCAACTTATTCCCTGGGGCTGTTGGTGGCCAATTAGCGCGAAAAAAGGTCAGAGGGACGCGGAACTCTAGAACCCGTCCCAGGGGCCCGTGACGGGACGCATACGTCAGTTTCGGGCCGATCGGACCTTTCTGAAACACGTCCACCAAACACCTGTGGAAATGAATGGGATAAGTCACACGTGTCAGTGGCCCCTGTACGGCCCCCGGAGGTCCCACGGGCCCCAAACACTGCGTGCCGGGGCCCCTCGGGCCCCCGAACGACATAGCAGGTGGACGAGTCTCTAGAGCTCAGGGCTAATTTTTTCTCCACATTTGTTCAAGTTTCTCTTCAAATGCCACTTGCACTCATAGTCAGCTCATAGACTGGCATTCCCTCTTAAAGGGTCAAACTGAAAACACACTCGGAACCGATCTAGAACCACCAAACCCGGGATCTAGAACCGGGGGCCCCCGAACACCCACCGCGTCGAGTTTGGGGCCGCTGCGACCTTTCGACCCCTTTTGGCCCCTGTTTTTTTGACGTCCCACGTGCAACTTATTCCATGGGGCTGTTGGTGGCCAATTAGCGCCAAAAAAGGTCAGAGGGACGCGGAAACTCTAGAACCCGTCCCAGGGGCCCGTGACGGGACGTACGTGTCAGTTTCGGGCCGATCGGACCTTTCTGTCCACCCTTCACCGAGCACATGGTCCAATTAATGGCAGCCCTCTTGCACACACAGAAAGAAATATGCTCAGTAGAACCAAAGCGAGGAGATTTTTGCACAAAAAAATTATACACTTGGAACCGATCTAGAACCCTGCGATCCGGGATCTAGAACCGGGGGCCCCTCGACTACCAGGGCGGCGAATTTGGAGGCGGTGCGACCTTTCGAGCCCTGTATTTCCGGCCGCCCACGTGCAACTTGTTCAGTTCAAACTTCACAGGCGCTTCCAGGTCAAGGGGGTGTTTTTTGGCCAAACGAGCAGCTTTGGACGCGGAACTCTAGAACCCGTCCCAGGGGCCCGTGACGGGACGCATACGTCAGTTTCGGGCCGATCGGGCGTTTCCTTCGAACCGTTTTGCTGAAACACATACTTGGAACCGATCTAGAACCACCAAACCCGTGATCTAGAACCGGGGGCCCCCGGACCACCGCCGCGCCGAATTTGGGGCCGCTGCGACCTTTCGACCCGTTTTGGCCCCTGTTTTTTTGACGTCCCACGTGCAACTTATTCCCTGGGGCTGTTGGTGGCCAATTAGCGCGAAAAAAGGTCAGAGGGACGCGGAACTCTAGAACCCGTCCCAGGGGCCCGTGACGGGACGTATGTGTCACCGGGCCGAACCACCGAAACGCACACTTGGGAACCACGTAGAACCTTGAAACTAAGGATTTCGCCTCGGGGCCCGCTGGGCTACCCTCACGCCAAATTTCGAGGCCCTGTGACTTTTCGGCTCAGAGTTAGAGACACAGTGAATTGAGACAAAAAACAGGTGGTTAGGGGTCAAAATAGGCACTTTGTGGTACTGAGGATGACTATGGTGAAGTTTAGGTGGTTAGGGGACCCCACAGGCACTTCGTGGCAATGGAGAAGAAAATAGGTGGATAGGGGTCAAAATAGGCACTTCGTGGTACTGAGGAAGACTATGGTGAAGTTTAGGTGGTTAGGGGACCCCATAGGCACTTCGTGGCAATGAAGAAGAAAATAGGTGGTTAGGGGTCAAAATAGGCACTTCGTGGTACTGAGGAAGACTATGGTGAAGTTTAGGTGGTTATGGGGACCCCATAGGCACTTCGTGGCAATGAAGAAGAAAATAGGTGGTTAGGGGTCAAAATAGGCACTTCGTGGTACTGAGGAAGACTATGGTGAAGTTTAGGTGGTTAGGGGACCCCATAGGCACTTCGTGGCAATAAAGAAGAAAATAGGTGGTTAGGGGTCAAAATAGGCACTTCGTGGTACTGAGGAAGACTATGGTGAAGTTTAGGTGGTTAGGGGACCCCATAGGCACTTCGTGGCAATGAAGAAGAAAATAGGTGGTTAGGGGTCAAAATAGGCACTTTGTGGTACTGAGGAGGACTATGGTGAAGAGTAGGTAGTTGGTGTACCCCAAAAGCACTTGGTGGACTCCCACGTGGTGCAATGGCACCCCCAGAGGCGTCCACAGAGAGCCTATGGTAATATATGCTAATCTTGGCCTCTTTATATGCGATTTTGGAAAAGTGACACGGCACCACTGAATAAGCAGCTTGTGTCGTCCATTTCGAGCACGCGGACCTCGAAGTGTCGGTGCTGACAATGGCAACTTAAATGAATGGGGAAAAGCAAACGTGATAACCACTACACTACGGAAACTTGATTTGGACGGCACCCACCTAGTGTCATTCGGCATTGCAGTCTGCCTACAGCTCCTTGGTACGATGGCCTTCACCTGTCTCAAAAGTAAGGGTTTTGTAGCATTTATATTTAAAATGCATCCACTTGTTTCCGCCCAGTTTTGAACTGAGCACCTTTCGGGTGTAAAGCGAACGTGATAACCACTACACTACGGAAACTTGTTTTGGACGTCAGTCCCACCTCTTCTAGGGTACGCTTGTTCAAAAGCGACTGAAACTATAAACTGCCCAGTGTTTTTAACATGGCAAAAAGCTGCTAATAGGCGGCGAGCTACATAGGCCTACCGTGCACCCCCCCCCACCTCCCAACAAAACCATACTTTTCTGAAAGGTCTGGATGTGTAGAATATGAATCTGAATGTTAACATTGAAAATGTTGGGTTGCACTACCTGTTTTAGGCCTGTGAATAGGGAAACCCTAAAAAACGATTGTAAGCGATTTTAACACGTCGAGATTGTCCTAGTCAATCAGAACAGCTTTTAGGGGACCCAATACACACTCAAACTTAACATATGATGACTTAGGTCAAATATCTACCATGCTGCTTATTGGTAGGTGTCTAAAATGAACATAGGTAAGGCTTTATGTTGATATAATGAGCCCATTTCATGCATAGGCCACGACCTAGATTCGCCTATCATACACCCCAACCCCCTCCCCTGACAAAATCATGCTTTTCTGAAAGGTCTGGATGTGTAGAATATGAATCTGAATGTTAACATTGACATTTTTGGGATACACTACCTGTTTTAGCCCTGAATATGGAAACCCTAAAAAACGATTTTAAGCTATTTTAACACGTCGAGATTGGCCTAGTCAATCAGAACAGCTTTTAGGTTACCCAATACTCTTACTACACTACATTGATAGTTACTTTAAATAGTTGTTTTTAATTATTTTTTATTTAATATAGTTAAGGCCTTGTATGGATATAATCGATCAAGGTCCATTTCCATAGTATCAGTTAATATGCTAACGTGCTAACATTCCAACCCTCATTACCCTTTCCATCAAAGGTGTGTGGCTCACAAGTCATTTCATTGACAAATCAGAAACCTGTCTGGGTTGTTCATCCAATGACAAAATAAGATATTTGTTGAATTTTCATTAATAGTTTCCTCTGTGTCAGACAGGTATATAAAGACCGTCCTGAAAGACTGTTCTTACTCACACAGACAGATTCTCCAAGTCTGCATCCTCTGCCTATACAGCAAGAAATTTGTTTCACTGAATTGCTCGATGTTTGATATTTTAGTTTACAATTTAATATAATTGACCCGTCTTACTACACTACATTGATGCTTACTTTAAATATTTGTTTTTAATTATTTTAAATGACATTTGATAGATTAATAGATATATACTTTATTCATCCCAAAGGGAAATTTTAGACGTCCAGTAGCTTATACATACACACACACACACACACACATATCTCATACACATAGATAATCTAGTCGGTTATGTAGTTGGTTTCTTCAACATAGCTGAACTGCTCAGTTATGTCTGAGTCAAGACATGAGTCAGTGGGCCAAGTGACTGCAGGTCCTTCAAGGCATAGGGGATGTCATGGGACAAAACCAAAGTCCAGATGTATTGTGCATGTCCCTGGTCTTGTATATGGACCACTCGTGCAATTATGGGCAAACGCAGATTCTGATGCAAGATTAGCCAGAATGAAAGAAATACGTGACAAGAGATTAGCTGAACCACTGGAATCTGCTCACAGAATGACTGTAAGGCAAGGCAAGGCAAGGCAAGGCAAGGCAAGGCAAGGCAAGGCAAGTTTATTTATATAGCACATTTCATACACAATGGTAATTCAAAGTGCTTTACATAGAAGAAATTAAAATAATCAAAAGAAATCAGAATAATTAAAACAGTTTAGAATAAAAGATAAAATACAGAAATCAGAATAATTAAAACATAAAATAAAATACAGTGCAAACAGTCGGACGAACAGTGGCACAGTGCTCATTCAGTAAATGCACAGCTAAACAGATGTGTTTTGAGTCTGGATTTGAATGTGACTACTGTAGGAGCACATCTGATCTCTTCTGGAAGCTGGTTCCAGCTGCGGCTGGCATAGTAGCTAAAAGCGGACTCGCCATGCTTAGAGTGAACCCTTGGTATTTCTAGCCGATGTGATCCTAATGATCTGAGTGATCTGTTGGGTTTATATTCACTGAGCATATCTGCAATGTATTGAGGTCCTAGGCCATTGAATGATTTATATACCAGTAATAATACTTTAAAATCAATCCTAAATGTAACTGGCAGCCAGTGTAAAGACCTGAGGACTGGTGTGATGTGTTCATATTTTCTGGTTCTGCTAAGAATCCTAGCAGCAGCGTTCTGTATGAGCTGCAACTGTCTTATGGTCTTTTTGGGAAGGCCAGTGAGAAGTCCATTACAATAATCCACCCTACTGGTGATGAAAGCATGCACAAGTTTTTCTAAGTCTTGACTGGAAACAAAGCATCTAATTCTTGCAATATTTTTCAGGTGATAATATGCTGATTTAGTTATTGCTTTGACATGACTACTGAAACTAAGGTCTGACTCCAGAGACACACCCAGATTCCTGACTTGATTTTTAGTTGTTTGACCCCTAGACTGAAGGTATGCATTCACCTTGAGAACTTCATCTTTGTTTCCAAACGCAATGACTTCAGTTTTGTCTTTGTTTAACTGAAGAAAGTTTTGGCACATCCAATTGTTTACTTCATCAATGCATTGGCAAAGGGAGTCAATGGGGCTGTAATCGTTAGGCGATAGGGATAAGTAGAGCTGTGTGTCGTCTGCATAGCTATGGTAAGCGATTTGGTTCTTTCTCATTATTTGGCTCATTGGGAGCATGTACAGGTTGAATAGGAGTGGCGCAAGAATTGAGCCTTGAGGGACTCCGCATGTCATGGATGTCCACTCAGACTTATGGTCTCCTATACTCACATAATAACCTCTGCCTCCTAAGTATGACCTGAACCATTTTAGGACTATCCCAGAAAGCCCGACCCAGTTTTCCAGCCTGTCAAGAAGTATTTTGTGATCGACAGTGTCAAATGCAGCACTGAGGTCGAGTAGTACCAGCACTGATAATTTGCCTGTATCAGTATTTAAGCGAATATCATTTATTATCTTTATGAGCGCGGTCTCTGTACTGTGGTGCGGTCGGAAACCAGATTGAAAATGGTCAAAGTATCCATTCGAGCTTAAGAATTTGTTCAGCTGATTGAAGACAACTTTTTCAATGATCTTGCCTATGAAAGGAAGATTTGAGATCGGTCTATAGTTGTTTAATATGGTCTTATCCAGATTGCTCTTTTTCAGGAGGGGCTTGACAACAGCAGTTTTCAGGGAGGTCGGAAAACTCCCAGAGAGAAGTGAGGCATTTACCACTTCTAGGAGATCTGCTTCTAAGCTGTGTAATACATTTTTGAAAAAAGATGTGGGAAGTGCGTCAAGGGGGCAGGTTGATGTTTTTAGGTGCTGCACGGTTTCTTCCAAAATTTTGCCATCAATTTCTTCCAAATCAGACATAGTGGCTACTTTCTCAGGCTGTTGTCTGATCTGCCTGACCCCAGCGCAACTCAAGGATGAGCTGATCACCTTTCTGATATTATTGATTTTCTCAGAGAAGAAAGAAGCAAACTCACTGCACTTTCTCACTGAGAGCATTTCACTGGGAATCTGGCTTGGGGGGTTTGTCAGTCTCTCTACAGTAGCAAAAAGAGTGCGCGTGTTGTTTATATTGCTGTTTATAATATTCGAGAAAAAAGTCTGTCTAGCTTTGCTTAGTTCCTTATTGAAAGCATGGATGCTGTCTTTGTAGATGTTATAATGGACTACAAGTTTTGTCTTCCGCCACATGCGCTCTGCTTTTCTGCATTGTCTTTTCATATTTTGCACTGCTGTTGAGTTTCTCCAAGGTGCTTTTTGTCTGCCACTCTTCTTCCTGACTTTCACAGGAGCAATATCATCAATTACACTCTTAACTTTTGAGTTAAAAGAATCAAGGAGAAAATCAACAGAGTCAGCAGATATGCTTGGTGTTAAAGATATAGCCTTCATAAATAGTACACTAGTGTTCTCATTTAAGCATCTCTTCATGACAGACACAGATCTAGCTTCAATGGCAGGAGAGATCAATATATCAAAGAAAATACAAAAATGATCAGACAGTGCTACATCCTTAATAACAATTGATGAAATGTTTAGACCCTTACTGATAAGTAAATCTAGAGTGTGTCCACGATTATGTGTGGCTCCATGTACATGCTGAGTCAGATCAAAAGTTTTTAAAACAGTTTTGATTTCTTTTGCCATATTGTTTTCTGCATTATCTATGTGAATGTTAAAATCTCCAGCAATGGCAAAGCAGTCAAACTCTGAGGAAATAGAACTTAACAGTTCTGTTAAGTTCTCAGCAAAAGCTGGAGAGTATTTTGGAGGCCTGTAAACAATGATAAGTAAAATGCGTGGAGCACCTTTTAACACAATACCCAGATATTCGAAAGACGGGTAATTCCCAAATGATATTTGCTTACATTGATAGACATCTTTATAAAGTGCAGCTAAACCTCCGCCTTTTCTGACAGCTCTGCAGACACTCATAAAAGTAAAGTTAGGAGGGGCTGTTTCATTGAGGACTGTTGCACTGCAACTTTCTTCTAGCCAAGTTTCATTTAGCAACATAAAATCCAGGTTGTATGTGGTTATTAAGTCATTGACTAAAAGTGATTTATTTTTAAGTGAGCGGATGTTTAAAAGTGCTAACTTAACAGTCTTACTTTTTGTCCCCACAGCAATCTTGGTATGTCGTGTAATAGGCACCAGATTAGATGGGTTTGCTGTACGGCTTTTGAAGGCCTTAGACTTTCTATCATGTAATTGAACAGCAATAGAAAAAGATACAGGCACACTGGGTTCCCGCTTGTTCTGTAAACATTTGAGAAAGTTATTGTTATCATAGCGGGGACCCGACACATATCACTGAGAGCTGGTATCAGTTGTTTTTGGTTCACCTCGAGCCGCTGGAGGAGGGTGTGGGCCCTGGCGCTGTGGCAGAGGCCGAAGAGCTCTCACAGGAGGAGGGGGAGGGCGAGCTGGGCCCGTAGGCTTTGGTGGTTGTGGGGCCTGGCGTTTTTTGGTTGGTATCTGGGGGCTCGCAGCAAAAGAGTGGGATAGTCTAGTTCCAGCGTGCACCAGTTGTTCCATTTTCTCTGAGAAGCACAGAAGTGGAGATGCTGGAGAGAGTGATAATGTTTCCAGTGAGAGTGATTTTTGTTCTGGTGTTATTGGAGGCTGTAATATGCTGTCCTGGTTTCCCTGGCTGTTTTCCAGAAAGTCGTCCTTGGGTGCTGTATATTGGAGCAGTGCTGGTATGTCACAGTCTGTCTGTGGTGAGCTCTGTGGGCAGGGCTCAGCTGAGATTGTGTCCGTGAGCAGAGGTTGTTGTGGCTGAGTGGTGTTATCACTGTCCTTGTGTGATGTGTCAACCGCATGTCCATTCAGGGGCTGAAGTGAAATCCTGTGGTCATTCATACTGTATCCAGGTGTGTGTGTGCCATTCAGGTTGAGTGGATTGGCACACATTGCAGAAGGATGACGGAGGGAGAAGTAGATATTGTCCTTTAGCACTCTTGAACCAAGTTTGTTTGGGTGGTGGCCATCCTGTTGAAACAGTTGCCTCTGACTCCAGAAAAGATTGAAGTTGTCAATAAAGTTCACTCCTTTTATATTGCAGGTTTTTTGCAGCCATGTATTAAGCCCAAGCAACCGTGAAAACCTGTTTGTTCCTCTTGCTGGGAGTGGTCCACTGATGAATGTTTGAACTTTCAGTCTTTTAAGTGTTTCAAAAAGTTCATTGAAATCCTTTTTAAGAAGTTCCGACTGCTCTTTATGAATATCATTCTTCCCCACATGAATGATGAGTCGATTTGCAGTCTTATGTTTCATCAGAATGTTCTGAAGTTCCCTGTTTACATCAGATGTTGTTGCTTGTGGAAGGCAGCACGTTGTTGTATCCCTGCTATTAATGTTTCTGATTACGGAGTCGCCCACTATCAGAGTCCTGGGCTCGGATGCACTGTGAGCTGAGTGCCGCTGTCTGCTCGACCTTGAGCCCCAGTTAGCATCAGTGTTAGCTACTGGCTGATTCTGTCTGTGTGTGATCACATTCATCAAATTTGGGGATTCCTCATTCATTAATACTTCAAATCTGTTCTCAAGATGTATAGGCGGTGGTAGGAGACCAGTGTTTGCAGTCCTTGTCAGAGCCGTATCTGGGGTAGAGGATGCTACTGCAGTAATATGTGATGCTCGTGACAATCTGATGTCTCGAGTGCCTTTGGGTCTCGCACCCTGTTTGTGCCATCGATTAGTAAAACGATCGGCTTGTTTCTCTACACTCAGTATGGCCTGTCGAGAAGCACTAGATTCATGGGACTCACCTGCTGTATGCTGAGGACGTCCATGACGAAGCTCTGTTGTGTGTTCCGTCTGGTTTGGTGGTCCCGCAATTAACTTTGTTTCAAGAATTGCAATCCTTTGTAAAAGTCTGTGGCAGTTGGAGCAGCAAGTAGATTCCAGAGGAGGCATTTTCTTATCCTTATGAATGTAGGCAGTTTTGTTTTCTCTTCCCCGGAATGTAAGCTTTCAGTGGGAGGCTGGTTGAATAAAATAGTTCTGCTTTTTTTTTTTGTAGTAATCCAAACGTTTGAGCACTGTGCTGATTTGCTGAAGTTAAAATTAGGTGATAAAAGGAGATAAAATATAGAAATATAAAAGCGATAGAGCAAAGCGCGGAGCAGTAAGCGAGAGCGTCCGAACAGTAGCTGAGCAGGAAGTAAGTCTGTAACCTGTGAACTTATACCAGACACCATTACAGAAGGTGATGGATATCACAGAGAATGCTACCAAAGATTCACCATGAATCTCAAAAGACTCGACCAGAAGCCTGAACTATTAGCAGCAAGTTCAAGGCAAAGTCAGAGGGCCTCAACTGGTGACAAGGTGCTCTTCACACCTGACTGTATATTCTGCAACTCAATTACACGGAAGAAGGTAAAAAATAAAGGGATATGGACGACTGAGGGGTTAAAAGAGTTTGAGTGTGATGGGTGGAGAACAGTCCTCAAAGTTGCAGAACAAAAATTTGATGAAAATTTGCTTCACAGAATTAGAGGAAAGGATCTATTTGCTACAGAAGCTAAATACCACAAATCCTGTAGAGTCCAATATACACAAAATTTAGAAAAATGGAGAAGTGCAAGCACAGAAAACAAGGCCAAACAAATCCAACTAGTAGAAGCTCACGGTGAGGCATTTGGTGCTGTATCTCGAGTAATTGACAAGGAAATCATCGGCAGCAACAAAATGATTGAAATTGACTGATCTGACCAAAATCTACATAGCTCATCTGGAATGCACAAACTTCCCCAATCCCAAATTGCGTGGGGAAAAGCTCAAAGCTAAGCTAGAAACACATGGACAATACAAGGAAAAGGTGGCATTCTGCAAGCTAAACAAAAAAGGCCGTTTCTCGACATACATTGTGTACAACTCACAAAGTGACATTACAAACCTAGTGCAGTGTGCATATGAACTTGGTTCCAAAGACATGATCCAGGAGACTGGCCATTATCTACATGAGGAGATTCTGGAAAGCTTTGCAAAAGCTGATGAGTTGAGATGGCCACCCTCTGCCCAGGATCTTGTAAGCATGAACATTGTAATTCCATCTAATTTGGAGACATTTCTGTGTCATGTGATATGTGGCAAACCAAAATCACAAAGCTCCAAAATGAACAGGCTTGTAAATTCAATAGGGCAAGACATATGTCGCGCCACAACAAATGGAGAATGGAAACTTCCAAAGCATATGCTTATATGCATGACACTTAGACACCTTTTTAGGAGTGAAAAATTAATTACCCTATTTAATCGATTGGGCCATTCAGAGAATTATACATTCTCCCTTGAACTGGAAACTGCACTTGCTGAGGCTGTGGCTGAGACATCCAGTCTTTTGTCTACACAAATCATTAGATCACCAGGAGCCCCTTCCATTTTCCACTCAGAATTTGATAATTTTGATCAGTTGCTCAACAACTTAACTGGAATGGATTCAATTCACACTGCACATGGCATTATGTTACAGGACATAGAAGGCAAGCCGGAGAATCATGGCGGAGTCCGTATCGATATTCCATCCACTTCCAGGAAAACAAAACGACGTTCTTTTGAGCAGGGGTCAGCTGAAGCTCTTCCTGACTGCTATATTACACAACGGAAAAGTCCTCAAAAAACCATACACCAAAGAGTAATTCCTGATGGTGAGAGGGCTCTTCAAGATGCTACCATGAAGCACTTTCTGTGGGTCTTGATCCATACAGCATGCAGCAAATCAGATCAACAATTTCCAGGATGGACAGGTTTCATCACAATGTCAGGACGAACCCCTGAAAGTCTGACAACTATTGATTATTACCCTGTTATTCCAAGCCCAATTACAGACTACAAGACAGTAAAAGAATGCCTTCGATATGCTGAGGAGGCAACAGCAGAAATCCAACAACAGTATGTTGTTACAACATTCGACTTGGGGGTACGCATGAAAGCATATCCCCTGATTTGGAATGATCAATCTAGGTATGATAAACACATAATATTGATTGGTACATTTCATCTGGCTTGCGCATATCTGAAGATGGTGGGCAAGAAAATGGATGGATCGGGTCTCTCTGATATCTTGTTGGAAGCTGGGCTGATTGCATTAGGTTCTCTTCAAGGTGTCCTTACTGGTAAACATTATGACAGATCACTACACTGTCATAAGACAGTATTGGAATGTCTTGAAAGACTTCTCCTATCACAATACCTCACAAGTATTGGAGAGAAAGAAGTATTCTCTCAATTACCAGAGGGATCAAAGGGGATACTAGATGAACTGCTGAAAGCTCCTTCTAAAGAAGCCTTAGATGCAACAAGGAATGATGTTCCACTGCAGAAGTACATCGAAGGATATCAACAGTTTCGAGAGAGTGTAAAAGCTGGACATCTAGGGAAGACAGCACAGCTGTGGACATCTTACATGGACCACATCTGGTTGGTACTGTCTCTCATCCATGCAGTGAAACATAATGATTTTCTCCTTTATGCTCATTGTTTGCACCTTATGGCAGACCTGTTTTTCAGCTTTGGAGGCCAGAATTATGCCAGATATCTCTCTTACTTCTCCATATTCATTGCGAACATTGAAGTGTCACATCCTGGAGCCACAGAGTTGTTGAAAAGAGGGGCTATTAGCGTTGCACGTTCCTTCATTCCAGGTAACCGCTGCGCCGTAGATAAAACTATGGAGGAGACCTTCATGCGACATGCTAAATCTCATGGGGGTGCTGGTGGAAATGCTTTTGGTGTGTCAGGAATTCTGACAAATTATGATGCCTACCAACGTTGGGTACGAACAACCCATGCTAGATCTCAGTATGTTAATGCAACCCTCAGTATGGCTGACATGCTGTCTGGAACAGCTGCAGAAACCAAGCATAATGAGCTTCGTCCAGCTGAGATGTTGAAGAGTGAAAAGTTGGTGAGAAAAACAATTGAGGCAGTGGAGAGCTTCCTTAACCCTTTTGAGTTGGGAAGCACTGACAACTTGTTTATTCTTTCTTCTGATGCTGCAGTATCTGCTGAGGTCCAAAGAGATGTTTTGAGAGCTGAACAAGCAGGCAAGGTTGCCAAGGATATTTTTATTGCGACACGCCTGGAAAAAGGTTGTGACTTCTTTGAGCCTATCAAGCGCCTTGGCCTCAAAACCTTCACGGACATGAACAAAAAGAGCAAAGTTACAACAACAACACACAAAGTAATACAGTATCAGCAGCAAGGGAACATTGCTTTCCAGTTGTTCATGAAGTCCCAACAGCAAGGTCTACAATTGGACATGAGGGAACTACTCACGTACCCCTTGACTCCTGTGCCGTACAGTATAGGCACTGCTGATGGTTTCTTGTCCAAAACAGATAAGTCAAAGTCATTTGCTTACCTGGTAAAAGACATCAATGATGCTGCCCTACCATCCACAGATCAAACTCTTGTAATTATTGATGGAAATGCCTACTTTTACTTCTTGAAGGAGGTACCAGGCAGCTTCAAACAGATATGCAGTAAGGTGTTTGACATGATGCCAAAGACAGGCAATGTTGTGTTCAGCACAGATAGTTACTTCCCCAATTCTGTGAAAACAATGGAAAGACAGAGGAGGGGTTGTGGTCAAAAGCTTATCATAAAAGGTGAAAATACCAAAAGGCCAGCATATTGGAAACAGTTCCTCGCCAATGATGAAAACAAGCAACAATTTATTGCACTACTCACCCGCCTTTGGAGTGAAGACTCATATGCCAGGAAGCTACATGGGAGACAAGTGATCATAACCTGTGAAGGAACAGCATATCTGCTAACATCTGAAGATGGCAGCTCAACATGCAGAACAGAAGTCCTGAGCCTTAAGTCTACCCAAGAAGAGACAGATTCTAGAGTCATTCTCTACTGTGACTTTGCCAGAGACAACAACTACAGCAATGTTGTCGTTAAGAGTCCTGATACTGACATATTTTTCATCTTGTTACACTATGCTCTGGCAATGTCAGACTTAAATATTATGTTTCACACTGGCACAGGAAACAAGAAAAGGCTCATTGATGTGAGTGAAATGTCTCGTAGTTACTCTCAGCAACATTTGACAGCACTAATGGCACTTCACGCCTTCAGTGGTTGTGATACCACTTGAAGGGGTCGGATTGGAATCCACTGCTGCTTCAATGTATATGTAATGATTGATTATAATTAAGGTATTAATCAATATTTTTCCTTCTAAATATCAAATGAGTTGAATGACTTCTCTGGAGATTTTACTTTATTTATATAAGTTACCATTGTGATTACTGAAATGTTCTTTTCATGTATTCTTTAATGTCTGTATTTGATATCTGAATGCAGTGCTTGCGTATTTAACACAGCTTCCAGAAATGAAATAGGGACTTGTTTTGTGTTTGAGAAAGGTCTTCAATGTGTTAAAACATATAGGGGTCATTGAAGCCAATAGTTTAAGGGGCCATTTCTTCGTTAAAGCCTTTCTTTCCAGTTAGACTAAAGTTTAGCTATCCTTCAGAGAAAGAACGCATTATCTTGATGTTTTGAGAGGACTCTCCTGTTTATAGTGAGAGCCTGGCCAAATCCAACCTTGGAAAAGCTGTGTGTCGGTGTGTGTGTTAGTCTTCTTGGTTACAGGTTAAGGAACCACTGGTATTATTGCAGATTGACTGAGTTGTTGTTCTGGACATGCTGGCGCCCAGCAACCCAAATCTGCGACCTGGAAGGTCATGACGTGCCTAACTTCAGCTGCATAATCGATGAAGATATGCTTCAGTCTATCTGTATATGTGTGGAAAATTACTGTGTTTATCTATTTCATAGCCAATGAGAATCATTCATCCTGTAAGCAATGACGTAGCTTAGACCTTGGAAATCGTATTACTTGCTGTGATCTTTGTAACTGTAAGCGGGGCGGCCTACGAACTCCTGTGCGAGTATTGAAGCTGACTTCTGCTGATGAAACTGCAAACTATCTTCAGTAAATATTTTCTTTAATTTTTTATAATTCTGACTATGGGTCTTCATTCTTCATATCTGGTTCTGGGTCTTTAACTGTACACCCCTTACAGTTTGGTGGAGGATGCGGCAGGCAATCATTCCGTGGTGACATCTCTGGCAAATCAACACACAAGGTAGTAAGCTTTTATTAATTGTTAGGGCTGTCTGACTGGGAGAGATTTTGAAGGAGAGCGGGAGAGCCTTCACTCCGATGAGGCGAGTGAAGGAGTAAGTAGCCTTCACTCCGATGAGGCGAGTGAAGGAGTAAGTAGCCTTCACTCCGATGAGGCGAGTGAAGGAGTAAGTAGCCTTCACTCCGATGAGGCGAGTGAAGGAGTAAGTTGTACTGCTGAGAGGATAAGAAGTCGCTGAGAGCGTCGTTAAGGATAACGGCAGCAGACAGCGCAAGCGAAGCGTGCTCTGTGGGGGCCCCGCTGGGCATTAATGGTGTAGCACCACCCCAGCAGAGTACGTCCCTGGACGGGAGGTCCAGTGGCACCGTAAACCTGCTCAATCTCTTCCATCTCAGATAGGGGATCCCTGAATTTAGTGAATCAGGCAGTTAGGGATACTAACAAAAATAGGGTTGTTTGCCAGGGATGCATCAGGAACGATCCCGAGAGAGAAAAAAAAAAAAGAAAAAAAAAAAGTTGTGACCCAAATTGGCATGGACCAGTATATGTAACTGTGATTTTGGAGTATACTCTGCAGTTTTATCACGGAGAAGCCAAGCTGTGTTGTTCAAAGATCGCCGCCTCCATTTCTGCAATGACTTCAGGTGAGTTTGAACTGTTATTAAGATATGGCAGACAAACTGAGTAACTTGATCAGTAACCTGAACAGTCCTGAAACTAATAGTGAGACAGAAAAGAGCGAACGCTGTAAGCAGCTGTGCTCTGAAACCCTCACTTCAGAGAAATTTGCAGAAATTATTAAGTAAATGGTTGTCTTGATAAGTTTTGCTTCTGTTTGGAAATTTAAACAACAACTTGACTGGCTACAAACAAACAAAGAAACTGAAAAATTAAAATGTTTAGCCTTGTATTGCTTACGATGATTACAAAAAGCAAGTATATTAAATTATGGGTCGAAGATCATTTCCTTGGACAAGTGTGACTAAAGTTAAACAGACACTTTGTGAAAACAACTTAGAATATTTTGCAGCTTATTAAAATTAATGTTCTGCCAATAATAATGATGAAGATTATGATTGGGCTATTATGATTAAATCAGCCACTGGTGGACGGTAAAATAATATAGAAAACTGCTTAATCAGTGGCTCTGTTTGCATTCCTGAATGGGACACACACTGATTCAAGGGTGTGCAGTAAGTTGGAGCCGAGAGTGTTTTAATGGTGGTCATCAGGACCATTTAATACATAACTGTAAATGCCCACCGAGAAGGTGTTTAAAATGTGATAAAATGACAACACATTTTTGGTAATAATATTGGTTTGAAAGTAGATCAGTGTTTAAATGACGACAGTGACATTTTTCGTCTGAGAAATAAGAGATAAAAAGGTCAAAAGATTGAAGTCTTAAAGTGAATCCTTTTGAAGAAAATATCTATAATAGTAATTTCTATAATAGTAATTTTTATAAGTGAATTGATGAATACAGGTTGATGTAAAATTAATGACTCCAACAGATGTGAGTTGCAAAATATATCAAAGTAACTAAAAGGATGATTGTGTTGTAATTAAACATTTTAAAAAGGTTTAGATGATATAGAGAGACTAATGATTTACAGATGATTTACAATAACTGCAAAAGTATCACAAGCAGAGAGTGCTTGCCTCGTCAAACTTATAGTGTGAATCCTAATTGGAGATTGATAAACTCCAAGAGAAAATTAAAGTCAAATATTAAACTATGGTTGAGAACTTGACAATTAAAATTGAGATTGAGAAATGTGAAACGTTATTGAGAACTAGAATAATTATTTTTATGTAAGAACAAATAAGCAGAAGCAGTACTGGATTAACAGTTGCTAAATGCTGATTAAACAAACAGCTTGAAAAGTTGACCATGAAAGAGCTAGAAGCTGATGTTTTGCTTTCAAAAGATAAGTCGGCTATTGGCTGTAATGAAACAGGTCGCTTATCTAAATCTGATGTGTGCTGTGGCTGAAACAGCCAGTGCGACAGAGACTGAATCTGAATGGAAATTTGTAATGTCTAGATTCCCTGACGTGGGCAAAAGACAACTGTAAAACTATGTTTATTTGAAAACACATGTAATTTCTGGCAAAGATGCCTTAAGCTGGGATAGAGTTAAAAGATGGTAGATAAAGTCTAATGTTAAAAGTTTTATGACAATGCAGTGTACCAGTCCTGAATGCCTCAGAGTCTCTCTCTCATTCAATGTCAGCTAAAAGCTGTTATCTGAGCCTGTGTCATAAATGAAAATAAGTTATTGATAGTAAAGCACAGTGTTTCAGTTGAAAACCAGAGACACAGAGATGTTAAAAGAAATCATTACCATTCAGAGGGCAATTTGTATTTAAATGTTAAAAATGTTTTAAATGTAAAACTGAATGACTTTAAAGAAGTCTTTAAAATAATAATACAGACCTTAAACGATAGAGGTGACATTTTGATTGGCGTATTTTAGGACCAGTAACAACTTTGTCTCATTTTAGTCTCCACCATTCAGGACCGATGGCTCCGGCTACAGATGAAGTACACTGAATGTACGGTTGTGATCTAAATTCACTGAGTATAGTCTAAGTAGCTAAGTTGCTGCTTTTAAGATAGTTAATGGATTTAAGTGATTAAATACTGTTGTTATTAACCTGTCTCCCTGTGAACACTATTAGGCAATCGGAATGGCTCTGGTGACTCTTGAACGTGCCTTCCCTAAGCTCCAGAAAACAGCTGAGTTCTGTTGAAGAAAACTGATTGTATTGGGAAAGAGCGGTCACCAGTGTGTACGTGTGTACGAGTGGCTACTCAATGACGGGATGATCTTCCTGGCCAGGGGACAGCCCAACGCAGGGGGTCACGAACACTGGGCACCTCCGGATGCAGGTGTTATTTGTGAGAAAGGTATGAGAGTTGAGCGCTGATTACTGGAGGCCACCGGGGTCAGCAGAGCATTGAGAGGTGAGATGGGCTGTGAGAAGTTACGGCAGTCTGACCCAGAAATGTGAGTTCCTCTATACCACTCACCAGAAACCGCATTGATTGTATGGCTTGTTTTTCATTGTGACAAGTGTCTGCAACTATGCCAGGGGACGACACCCTGAAGAGAAGAAAATTAGAGATAAAGAGATAACGGGAGTGGGCTTTCAGGAGCCAGCTGATTCCATGAGGTGATTGCCATTATTTGCTGCGGAGACAGTAACAAAACTTAATTATATGAGGGACATGATGTTGGTTGCCATATGGGCAAGTAAAATGTATAGAAGAGTTAATGTTGAGCTAATATGTCTATAACATAGTTTTAACTCCTGAAGGTCGTTAGGCATGGTGGTGGCTAAAGATGAAGACAGCTTTTGATTTAAGAAAAGTCTGGATAACAAAGTTGAATGGTCAAAGATTATTGTAACGAATTTAATATTACATTTTATATAAGTTACAGTCTTAGAAATTTATTTATAGTGAGAGAGACTGCTTGAGCGGAGGAAGGGATGGTAACTGTGTCTGTCTTTCTGTCATCGGCCTGCTAGAGCAAGCTGAAGCAAAATAATGATAATGAAACAAAACAACCCAGCTGACCTCGTTAAATTCTAATGAATAATGAACAGGCATGCTTTGAAACTGGTTAAGAGACCATGTAAAATTAGGTAGAAGCTACAGGAAAATGGGAAGTTTAAAATCTTATTTAAAATTTAAATCTTTTAGCAATAATATAAAGAAAAATGTACATTGAAAATGAACAGTTAACATATGTGTGTCTAGTATGAGTGCGTGTGATGGTGACAGCACTTTATGTCTTGTATGTATTAGTTTGGGGTACTATTATTTCCTGATTTTGAGGATATTGTGTCATTAACCTCTGGAATTAGTGTTTTATCATTACAGATGGGTTAAGTGAAATGACCAACTTTAAAAAAGTTGATAATTCTAAGTCAATCTGATGAAAAGACAATACAGAACATGGGACGAGCTTTAATTGGAGTGGTTCTCCAGCTCTGTCTGCTATTGGTAATTATGAATGCTTTTGTCATTTATGATATTGAACTGAATTACTCTCTGGATTAGTATTTTATATAAATTGGAATTGTAAAGAAGATTGCCGTCCATTCTGGGGTAAAACTGTTGTCTAAATTCAACTGAGGGTCTAAATTTAAATAGACAACTAGGTGGGATCATAAGGATAAACGTAGGAAAAAAATATATATATATGTATATATAGACTTGACGGCAGAGAGACAAAGTGACACATTGGCTAAGTCACTATCCAAATTATCCAGAGTGAGCTCCCTCATTTTTATTGAAAGGCCGGAGGGCGAACAAAGGAGGAGTGAATATAACTTCTAAAAAGAAAAGGTTTTATTTCTCCATCCATTAAATGTATGTATGACATTAGATGTCTAAGAAAACTACAATTTAATAAAGGTAAAAAGAGAAAGCAGCTATATGGCTGTGGGCTGGGATCTGAGTAACATAATATTTTGGTTTCTGTAAAACTGTAAAGATAAGTGGAATGAGACAAATACTGTGAGAAGTAGTTATAATGAAAAATAAAGTTGAAGTTAATGATAAGAAAACAAGAGTATTGAAGAATTAATTAAAATACCATGATTTCCCTAACGAGGGAACTTTAAGTGTCACTAGGCTGACAGTGGTGAGAGACTCGGATGCAGAAGGAACTGGCATGTAGGGCAAGATGGAAGAAATATAGTAGAAAAAAAAATGTATGTTATGAAAATACAATTTCTGATAGAATTTATGGAAGTCAAATTAAGTTCAAATGGTATGGAAAAGTGAGTTTCAAAATAAAAATAATAAGACATTGTATGATTGACAGGGATTCAAGTGATATAAGGATAAGGAATGAACAAAAGCTTTATTAAGCAGAATGGGGAACAATCCTATATTTTAGTGGTAAAATAATGACTGAAATGATGATGTGAATTTGTTTTATTTTATTTCTATTTTTGAAAAGAGTAAAAAAAAGTATAAGATGTTATATAATTAAGATGGTGACTGTAAACTGAAGGATGAATTCATGGAGAGACTTAAAGTGGATTATTATGGGTCTTATTTTTTTTTTTATGTTGTTTATTTTCAGTTTGACAACCTTTGTGTTTTCAACCAGTGTTTTGAACCTTTTGGGTCTATAAATGGGAGTAGTGAAAAGAATGGATTAACTATTCTTCTTAGTTTATTATAAAATGAATTGGAAATTATAAAAACTAGTGCATATATCCTGGTATTTATGATTATAGACAATGTCTGTATTTGGGATCTGAGTAGTGACTGCGGGTCTAGCCCATGCTAGGAATACAGCAACAGTGCTTGCTTATTTAGCCGGCTTCCAGAGAATAAATATGTACTTGTATTGTATCAGTTAATTTGATGATGAAACCAAATTAGCCAAGATGAATAATAGCTGTGTAAGACATGTAAAGACAGCTTTGTCCAAAGGTTCTGGAGATCAATATTGTAGTATGTGGGATATGTTGTTGATATTAAGTCATTGAAGGAAAAAGATATTGTTTGTTTTATAAAAATTAACCCGACAGAGGAGCATGGGTCAGAAACCTAACATTTTGAAGCAGCCTCTTTATGGATAGACCTGATGTGGTGTTTAGGACTCCACATTGGTCTAAAACGGGGGACTGAAGGGGTCGGATTGGAATCCACTGCTGCTTCAATGTATATGTAATGATTGATTATAATTAAGGTATTAATCAATATTTTTCCTTCTAAATATCAAATGAGTTGAATGACTTCTCTGGAGATTTTACTTTATTTATATAAGTTACCATTGTGATTACTGAAATGTTCTTTTCATGTATTCTTTAATGTCTGTATTTGATATCTGAATGCAGTGCTTGCGTATTTAACACAGCTTCCAGAAATGAAATAGGGACTTGTTTTGTGTTTGAGAAAGGTCTTCAATGTGTTAAAACATATAGGGGTCATTGAAGCCAATAGTTTAAGGGGCCATTTCTTCGTTAAAGTCTTTCTTTCCAGTTAGACTAAAGTTTAGCTATCCTTCAGAGAAAGAACGCATTATCTTGATGTTTTGAGAGGACTCTCCTGTTTATAGTGAGAGCCTGGCCAAATCCAACCTTGGAAAAGCTGTGTGTCGGTGTGTGTGTTAGTCTTCTTGGTTACAGGTTAAGGAACCACTGGTATTATTGGAGATTGACTGAGTTGTTGTTCTGGACATGCTGGCGCCCAGCAACCCAAATCTGCGACCTGGAAGGTCATGACGTGCCTAACTTCAGCTGCATAATCGATGAAGATATGCTTCAGTCTATCTGTATATGTGTGGAAAATTACTGTGTTTATCTATTTCATAGCCAATGAGAATCATTCATCCTGTAAGCAATGACGTAGCTTAGACCTTGGAAATCGTATTACTTGCTGTGATCTTTGTAACTGTAAACGGGGCGGCCTACGAACTCCTGTGCGAGTATTGAAGCTGACTTCTGCTGATGAAACTGCAAACTATCTTCAGTAAATATTTTCTTTAATTTTTTATAATTCTGACTATGGGTCTTCATTCTTCATATCTGGTTCTGGGTCTTTAACTGTACACCCCTTACACACTAGTGCATTCAAGGGGTTAGACAAAGTCAGGCCATTGAAAACCCTCTCTAGGATGCCAAAGTTTGGAGAAACTCTTGCCAGGCTGGGAGACACATGGGATGTACCGAGGGATCTCTTTGATCTCCTCAATGAGTTCACCTGTGCTCTGTTTAGTAGACCACGAGTACGAAGTGTTGATGAGTTGCGTTTCTTGCGAATGAGTGAGCTGTGCTCCAAAGATGACAAGCATCTAGCCCACTCAAGAAATGTGGACCTGGCTACACTCCCCCCATGTGGGAGGGGTTTAGAGCAACACATCAGGAGGGTTAACTACCAGGTTGGAATATGGAAGGTGGCCCATATTGCCAACCCTGACATCCCTGATGCTTGCAATGTACACGGTTGGACACTGGTTGACCAAAAGATTGAGCCTCTGTGGTATGAGGGATGTGTTCTCCCACAGCAATTGGCAGATATCATTGAATCTGTGAGTGGCAGGGATGAGGAAGATGAATCAGATGATGATAGCGTAACAGATGAACAGTACTTATCTGATGATGACAACTCTGAGTCAGACCAGGATTGAAAAACAGTTTGAGTGTCATGTTACACCTGACATATGCATGAAATATACATGTATTTTATTGATTGGTAAAACATATTACCCTAATAGTAGGTCATTATACCTACTATTTGTTCAGTGTTTCTTTGGGAAAGGGAAGCTATGTATGCTGTAGTTCTCTTACAGCATGTGTGTGTGTGTGTGTGTGTGTGTGTGTGTGTGTGTGTGTGTGTGTGTGTGTGTGTGTGTGTGTGTGTGTGTGTGCGTGTGTGTGTGTGCATGATGTATATAGGTCTTGTGTGTTAATGTGTGTTCTTGTGCATTTGTGTGTGTGTGCGCATGCAGTATATTAGGGCTGCAACAACTAATCGATAAAATCGATTATAATCGATTATGAAAATCGTTGTCAACGAATGACATTATCGATTAGTTGGTCTGCTTACGTCACGGGGAGCGTTTACTGGTACGCACACACACGCAAGGTCTCTCTTATGGCGTTATTATCCTGTCAAATGTCGAGAGGGCATTATTGTAGCGCGAAAGTACATTAATATTATGCGCGAGCGTGAATCTCTCTGCTCGCGCGCGGAATATGATGTGCCGAGCGTGAATCCCTCTGCTCGCGCGCGGAATATGATATGCCCAGCGCGAATCTCTCTGCTCGCGCGCGGGAACTGGGCACGCGCTCTCAGATACACTTCTCTTGTAAGAATTCTCTCTCTGGGCTGAGTGGGCTCGCTGCCTCGCTCAGAGAATATGCCTGCACTTAAAACGTGTTCAGTGCAATTGCGAATTGCTCCTCTTCCCCAGCTAACAATTTTAGGTTATAAGAACGTTTTCATAACGTTCCCATTAAGTTATTAAAACGTTATTTCTGAATGTTCTAGGGAATTTCAAAAAGTCCAGTTTTTTAGACGTTGTATTAACGTTATTTCTTGGTTATAAGACCGTTCAATTCTCCCGTTATGTAAACGTTGTATTAATGTTATTTCCTGGTTATAATAACGTTAGAACGTTCAATTCTCCCTTTATATAAACGTTGTATTAACGTTCTTGCTTGGTTATAAGAAGTTATTCAAACGTTCAATTCTCCCATTATATAAACCTTCTCTTAATGTTTTTCTAAGATAATGAAAAATGTTTCATTCATAACAAGGTAGCCTATATAATAGGCTTATATGAAGAACCTAAAACAAGAACTTTCAGATTTTAAAATTAAGACGTAAATAAATAAAAAAGACCCATGAATCATGTCTATAATATGTGTAATGTAGTCCACTGAAGTAGAGTTGAATTGAACCCAAGTAGGCCTATATTTTTTCCAATAAACCGATTTGGGTTGAAGTGACCATATGAAATTAACATGAACATAAACTTGGAAATTGTTGTAAAAATGAGCTATATAAATTAAATTAACTTTAACTTGTGAATGTCATTGGTTGTTTTTGGTCATAATCCTTGTCCTTGTGTTCCCATTGTCTCTTGCCTAGCTTTGTTCCCTGTACCATTGTTGGTGATTCTATGTTTAG
The DNA here is from genome assembly GCF_051911475.1 of Siphateles boraxobius. Lineage (NCBI taxonomy): Eukaryota > Metazoa > Chordata > Actinopteri > Cypriniformes > Leuciscidae > Siphateles > Siphateles boraxobius. Next base: position 158,409 of record NW_027509053.1, read on the forward strand.
TCCAAGTTTATGTTCATGTTAATTTCATATGGTCACTTCAACCCGGTTCAATTCAACTCGACTTCAGTGGACTACATTACACATATTATAGACATGATTCATGGGTCTTTTTTAAAAATTTTAGGTTCCCTTTCAGTCGATAACGTCGGACGTAGTCGACGCGACTGAAATGGGATCACGCTAGGGAGCCTATCATCTTCGAGTACTATTGAACGAGCCAATGTAATTGGCGTGCGTGATTCGCATCACACACTCCGCCCCCGCGGCGCGGGTATAAATACGGAAGTGGATGCACGCACTAGTTGCCTTTCGCTTCGGAGCCGATCGTTTGATGTCTCTGAGAGTGCTGTTGTCTACAACGAGCGAGTGTGTCGGTGTTCTTCAGGAAGACTCTCCCAGTGCTGGTGTTCTACAGCGCGAGTGCAGCGGTGATCGCGAGCTTTGAGCTCTCAACTGCTGTTTTAACAGCAACAAATTTCTAAATGTTTGTGTGTGTTGATGGCTGGTTAGAGGGCGGAAAAGTGAGTGCTTCACTGTTTCAGTTCTCTGTTCAGTGTTGCCGCGGTCATTTCCCTGTGTGCTCCGGCACTGGTGACGGTCCTATTTTCTGAAAGAGCAACACGGGTGCGTTTGCGTCTTTTTCAAGATGTCATTCCGCCCGTGCGTTTCTGGGTGCGGTCGTTCCCTGTCTCTCTCTGATGGTCACAACTGTTGTGTCACGTGTTTGGCTTACAGCACGCTGAGACAGCTTTTGTGGACAGCTCATGTTTTCACTGTGGGAACATGACTGTCGCAGTGTTGAGGGCGAGACTCGCCTTCGTTCGCGGAGAGCGAGTCCCCATTACCATGCCCCACCCTCGGGTGCTGTGTGGGATGGGTGACCGGAGGATAGTGTTGGATGTCCCGCCCGGTAACCATTCCCTGTGGGCTCCTCACTCCTCCCTTCCACTGCAACCACTGGAGCCTCCTGTGTTGTCTGCTGGTCCATCTGTAATGGGTGGGCCAGCGGTTTCACTCGGGGCTCCCCTGGAGGACAGGACGCCGATTGCAGCATCAGAGGGTGAGCTGACTTCTGGAGATGATGACTCGGCTGCATTGTCTCCCTCCGGGAGTTCAATGTTGCCCGAGCCGGATCCAGAATTATCAGCTATGCTGAAACGGGCCGCCGAGGCTGCCGGGCTCGAGTGGAACCTCCACCGTGTCCCGTTCAGTCTCGGTTGGAATCTGGAGTTTGGTATCTTGGGGCGGGCCGCGCTGGTTCTCAGCTCGCCGCCCCAGTGCCTTTCTTTCCCGAAATGCATGGAGAGCTTATCAGGTGGTGAACAGCATCTTTCTCTGCCAGAAACTGCCTGAATAGCTTTTCCCCCTCATTACCCTTGATGGAGGAACGGTGAAGGGTTGCGAGGTGTCCCTCCATTGGAGCGGTCTGTCGACACAGGTGCACCTGTGTCCGGCGGCCGCTGCCTTTTGGGGGGATCCTCGTCTCCCCCCTAAGGCCTGTGAGTTTCGTCCGTTCCGACGGGCAGAGCTTACAAAGCCTGTGGGCAAGCCCCTTCCTCTTGCGTGCCATGGCGTTGCTGCAGGCTAGGGCACCCATGGCATGCACGAGGGTAATCCAGACCGTGCGCTCATAGGTGAGCACCGCACTGCATCCGACCTCACCCTCCGGGGTACGGGTGTCGTAGCGTGCGTGATCGGTCTGGCGATGTCCACCTTGGTGGTCCAGTAGCGCCTTCGTTGGCTCAGCCTGGTTGGTATGGCGGATGCGGACAAGGTTCGGTTCCTGGTCTCCCCAATTTCCCAGGTTGGGCTGGTCGGCGACGCGGTGGAGAACTGCATCAAACAGTTCTCTGCCGCTCAAGCGCAGACGGAGGTCATCCGGCACATCCTGCCCCGGTGGCCAGCTGCTGCCTCCACCCGCCGCCGGTGGCAGCTCCTCCGCCTGCTCGTCGCCGTGGGCGTTCTCCGGCCGCCGCTCCTGCTGGCCCTCCGCAGCAGCCTCCACCCAGGCCTCAGCAGGGAGCCGGCCGCAGTAGAGACGCCCAGCCCGCTCCAGGCGCTGCCAAGCCAGGTGGCAAGCGACAGCGAAAGCATTCCGGAGCGGGCCGCCCAGGAATGGATGAGATGCTCTTGGAGTGGCACGATCACTCCCTCCCCCCGGGTGAGGGCCGGGTGGAGCCTTTGTTTGTGTGTGTGTCTGTTCCGCCGCTGGCTCCCTAAAAAAAAAAAAAAGCGGAGCAAGCGGTACCCACACTTCAAAGAGAGAGCAATTTCATCTGTTCCTGGGTCCCAAGAGGGCCAGTCTGGCGGGTGTGACCCTGTATAGCCTTACACCCCTCAGCTCCCCCTTGGTCGCCAGCAGGCAGCTTGGTGCGTTCGAGGACCCGGTCATCCGCCTTCTCACGCGCCCCCTGCCGCTTGTGGAGACAGGTAAGTGTTGCACAGCACACTAACACCACTCTCTCTACTTTGCTGCCCCACCTCAGGCTCGGCTACCCCGCTCAAGTCAGTGATAGTCATCACATTAGGTGTTGAGCAGACGTGCTCCTGAAAATTCAGTGATATTCATCACACCGAGTGTTGAGCAGTGCTCCTGGCTTGTGCGTGCTTATCTTATCCTGCTGGCGAAGGATTTGATATAGCCGCTCCTCCAGCCGGTACGAAGGCCAGTTGTAAACTCGTTCTTCGTGCTACTAGGTGGTGGGTCGTGACCATCTTGGCCCAAGATTGGTCTGCAGCTTTGACCTGAAAGACATGTGCTTCAGATCTCTACCTCCCGCACCGCAGGCCATCCTGTGTGTTGCGTCTAAGGGTGGAGTATCAGTACAGTGTCCTTCCCCTCGAGTGCTCCAGAGCCCGTTGGGTCTTCAGGTCAACTGGAAGAGAGTAATCTCGCCCACGGGCTGAGTATCTCTTTTCTAGTTTTGGAGAGGTACTCGGTCCAACAGGTCTCTCCAATGAGAATGTGTTCAGCTGGTGTTGAAGTGAGAAAGGGTCCCACTGAAAGAACTTTCAGAGGCTCCTGGGGTATATGGTAGTCGCAGCCTTTGGCTCCCTCCATATGTGACCGCTTCAGCGCTAGCTTCACGATCGAGTCCCGAGGTGACCGTGGCAGAGCAGCTCACCCTGTGTGACTATAGTTCATCCCGGTCTGCTGCCAAACCCTCTTCAACAGAGCGGCCATGTACAAAGGGCGTGTTTTAACGGGGGCCTGGGCGACCCCCGACTACACGGGCATTCGTGCCTCGAGTTGTTAGACATTGCGACCGTTGCGCAAGCTTCCCCTGCATGTCACAAACTCACCCGTCACCTCCTCCTTGGAGTCAGACGCTTCTGAGGGCGCCTTATTCCACTCCTCCCGCTTACTCAATCGTGCCGCCATCGAGCCTCACGACAGTTATAGCCAGGGCAAGTGGAGATTCCATCCCCTGGGTCCGGCTGGGTCATGACCATTCCGGGGCCGCTCAGTTGCCCCCCCGGTTTTATTTTTCCGCCAGTGTTTGGGTAAACCGAGCGGACTACCCTTGGACAAACACTGGGACTCAGCGGCCCCAGGGGCCCGCAGAAATGCGTTTAACCCCAGTGAGCCTTCTAAAAGTGACTGCGACTCATGGTCGCCTTGCGCCTGCAAGTCAGTGAAATCATCACTCTTCATGTTGAGCAGATTTGCTCCTGAAACTCAGTGAAGTTCATCGCACTCTGGTGTTGAGCAGCAATGCTCCTGTAGCTCAGTGAGTCCATCACAGGTAGCTCAGTGAATTCATCACACGCAGTGCTGAGCAGAAATGCTCCTGGTGCTCAGTGAAGTTCCTCGCACTCAAGTGTTGAGCAGAAATGCTCCTGAAGCTCAGTGAGTTTATCACACTCAGGTGTTGAGCAGTAATGCTCCTGAAGCTCAGTGAACTTGTCACACTCAAGTGCTGAGCAGAAATGCTCCTGTCGCTCAGTGAGGTTCTTCGTACTCAAGTGTTGAGCAGAAATGCTCCTGAAGCTCGGTGAGTTTATCACACTCAGGTGTTGAGCAGGAATGCTCCTGAAGCTCAGTGAACTTGTCACACCCAAGTGCTGAGCAGAAAATGCTCCTGAAGCCCAGTGATCTTCACATGTTGTGTTGAGCAATGCTCCTGTCTTTTGCGCCCGTCACTTGCACCTACGTGCCATGTCAGGAGAGGAACAGGTCTTCATAGTTGCCCCTCATTGGCCCAACTAGACCTGGTTCCCTTCAACAGCCTTCCTGACTTCCCCTGGATTCGGGGACGGGGCACGATGGCACACGCGTTCTTCCCCCGGAGATTCCGGGCGGTCTTACATCCGAACGCGGAGGTTCAGGTGGCTATCACAAGAACATGTGTTAGTTACCATCACTTCTGCGAGCACCCCCTAGAATTGGGTAGCGTGCTTACGCCTTTAGAAGTGGAACCTAGTCGTTGAGTGCGTCTTCTCCCCTGAGGAGATCCTGAAAGCTTTCGATCACTTCAGTGCTCTCTTTCCTGCAAAATGGGTTGCAGTAGGCTGTTTTCCTAAATCACCCTCAAAATGATGTTGCCTCGGTGTTTAAACGACGCTCATCGTGTTGCAGAAGTATGCAGAAGCACGTTCTGATCGTCAGGTTCCTGAGAAGCAAGGTCTTGTAAATCCTTGTGTCCCTCTTTATCCTCTTGGGCCTTGTCCCTGGTGCGACTGCACTGCAGAGACCGCCCCTGAGCCACTGCGGGTAGTGAGTTAAAAATTCTGTTATATCAGTTCTCCTGCTCGCGTGGTCTCTACTAGAGGGTAGGGACTTGCTCGCTTTCGGTCAACGTATTGTGCCTGGAGTCTGGGCCGGCTAACTCTCACAAGCTGAGACCCCGGCTCGGATTGTGCCCAAGGTTCCTACCTCTCCCGTAATAGGAGCAGGTGGTGAGCCTGCAAGCGCTGCCCTGGAGGAGGCAGATCCAGCCCTGGCTTCTCTGTCCGATTCGCTTGGACGTGTACAGAATGCAAGTCATAGACCTCAGACCAGCTCTTCAAATATCTGTTGGAATTCAGCAGAGAGGGAAGGCTGTTTCCATGCAAAGTTGCACTTAGTGCTTGCCTTCATTTCGGCAAAGATCCGAGATGCAACATGTCCACTTAGGTGTTGAGCTCCTCTATGATGAGTGTAAAGTGCTCCGCCTGGGCGTTGACGATATACTTTGCTAAACAGATTCTAGAGTTGGGGGCTGGACGACACCTAGTTGAACCGCTGCTTCCCGTGGGCTCCCTTCTCATGAAGCCAGTTTCACCGTGAGCCCGGTTCAAGTGTCGGCTTGCTGCGCCATTCCCCTCCTATGGACTGGATACGTGCGCCTTTCTACTCCAGTTGAGTTCCCTTAAAATTGAACCCTGTTGAGTTCCTCCACACCCCTCCGACGTCGGACGTGCGGAACGTCTGGTGTTAGGCCTACCACTCGTAAGCAGTGTGGAACCTGTGTTAGGCTGGGTCCATATGTTGCGGTCCCTTCGGTGACCCCATATGTGTATTCTTCCACGATACGGCTCCCTGCGGTGAGCCCGTGTCTTCCCTCGGCAGAGTCTCTCTGCCGTCACTGTCCGGTGTGTCTCCCCCCGTCTTAGGCTGGAGCCACCCCAGTGACATTCCATATGTTAGACTGCCCGGTTTCCGCCCAGTTCATATGTGTATTCTCCACATTTCCTCCCTCGGGTTGGATGTGGCTTCCGCAGCGTCCCTTCCTTCCAACGTACGGGGAACGCTTTCCCAGTGGTCCTGTAGGAACAGCAGTGACTTCCCTGGCCTAAGCCCTGTCCTTCCCCGCCTTAAGTTTGCGGGGGCATCAGGAGGCTTTGGTTTAGGCACTGGAAGGTGGCAGCGTTAGTGGCGTGTTCAATGGTTGATCCCATTTCAGTCGCGTCGACTACGTCCGACGTTATCGACTGAAAGGGAACGTCCTGGTTGCGTATGCAACCCACCGTTCCCTGAAGGAGGGAACGGAGGACGTAGTCCCCTTGCCACTACCGCTGGACCACCGCTGACCCCGGGTTACTCTCGGCTCCTCAGCGAAAAGCAACTAGTGCGTGCATCCACTTCCGTATTTATACCCGCGCCGCGGGGGCGGAGTGTGTGATGCGAATCACGCACGCCAATTACATTGGCTCGTTCAATAGTACTCGAAGATGATAGGCTCCCTAGCGTGATCCCATTTCAGTCGCGTCGACTACGTCCTCCGTTCCCTCCTTCAGGGAACGGTGGGTTGCATACGCAACCAGGACGTTCTTCATATAGGCTAGGCCTATTATATAGGCTACCTTGTTATATAAAAAACATTAAGAAAGGTTTTAATAATTATTAAAACATTTCTTAATGTTTTTTTATTGAATGAAACGTTTTTCATTATCTTAGAAAAACATTAAGAGAAGGTTTATATAATGGGAGAATTGAACGTTTGAATAACGTTCTTATAACCAAACAAGAACGTTAATACAACGTTTATATAAAGGGAGAATTGAACGTTCTAACGTTATTATAACCAGGAAATAACATTAATATGTTAATGTTCCCGTTTACATAACGGGAGAATTGAACTTTCTTATAACCAAGAAATAACGTTAATACAACGTCTAAAAAACTGGACTTTTTGAAATTCCCTAGAACATTCAGAAATAACGTTTTTATAACTTAATGGGAACGTTATGAAAACGTTCTTATAACCTAAAATTGTTAGCTGGGGAAGAGGAGCAATTCGCGATTGCACTGAACACGTTTTAAGTGCAGGCATATTCTCTGAGCAAGGCAGAGAGATTCACGCTCGGCACATCATATTCCGCGCGCGAGCAGAGAGATTCACGCTCGCGCATAATATTAATGTACTTTCGCGCTACAATAATGCGCTCTCGACATTTGATAGGATAATAACGCCATACTCTCTCCCTCAGGCGCTCTGCCGAGCGCGCGCTACACGGTTTGGAGCAGTCTCTTCTGTCTCGCATGCGCGCTCTTGCTTGCGCGCTCTAGATTTCGGGAGTTTGAACTAATTCGCGGGCATCAGGGAGCCGCAATCAATATGCGGGAGACTCCCGGGACTTCCGGGATGTCTGTATTTTGTCTCGAGCATCAGGTTGTGCAATCAGTTCGCTCGCAACGTAAGTGATGGATTAAAATAGCGCTACCGCAGAAATAGGTTAAATTAAAACGGTGTTTACAAAGTGAAGCATTAAATACAAAGGCAGTTAATAACAGCAGCAGTAAAATATTGTTTTTTAGTCACTGTACTCAGTGGTTTTCAGCGAATGCTTGTGCACTAATGCATAATTTCTCCTGTCCTTTACTCAAGCCTGTTAGCTTGCTGGGTAACGTTACCTCCATTCCGTTCTCTTTTTATAGCATTTGTCTACTAAGTTTTAATTGTTTTTCAAACGCGATCTACTGCGGCTCTACATTCACACAATTGTTTTCAGTCTTTCTATATTTATTTAATCAATTTATCCTTATATTATATTCTTTTATATATTATATATATAATATATATTATATTCTTTATCCTTATATTCCTTATATATAATTAATTTTAAATAAAAATTAAATGAATTATATATTTTAGATGTTTTTAGTTTGTTTTTAGTTCAGATATTCACATCTGAACAACATGTCTGTGTAAATTTGTTTTAACAAAAATTGTGTTAAAACATAATATGTTGGATATCATTTTTTTAACAATAATCATGTTTGTCAACTTGCCATCAGCAATTATCATTAAAAACAATGCAAATATTGATATTAGTAAAACTCAATGTGTGGCTTTTGCACTTTTTAAAGTACACTTTTACACATAAATACCCTGATTTACGGTTTTATTTAGTTATAATAAAAAAAATCTAATTTAATTTCTATCCGATTAATCGATTAATCGAAAAAATAATCGTCCGATTAATCGATTATCAAAATAATCGTTAGTTGCAGCCCTACAGTATATAGTTATTTTCAATGCTGTATGTAGTTCTTGTATATAATTATTGTGCGTTTGTGTGTCTGTGTGCATGCTTGCATGCTGTATATAGTTCTTTTCCATGCTGATTTTAGCTTTTGTATATAGGCCTAGTTATTTTGTGTGTCTGTGTGCATGCTGTATATAGTTATTTTCCATGCTGATTGTAGTTTTTGTATATAGTTATTTTGTGTGTCTGTGTGCATGCTGTATATAGTTCTTTTGAATTTGTGTGTGTGTGCATGCTGTATATAGTTAATTTCAATGCTATATGTAGTTCTTGTATATAGTTATTGTGCGTTTGTGTGTCTGTGTGCATGCTGTATATAGTTCTTTTCCATGCTGTATGTAGTTATTGTATATAGTTATTGTGTGTGTCTGTGTGCATGCTGTATACAGTTCTTGTGAATTTGTGTGTGTGTGTGCATGCTGTATATAGTTATTTTCCATGCTGTATGTAGTTCTAGTATATAGTTATTGTGCGTTTGTGTGTCTGGGTGCATGCTTGCATGCTGTATATAGTTCTTTTCCATGCTGTTTGTAGTTTTTGTATATAGTTAGTGTGTGTCTGTGTGCATGGGAAATCCGGAAATTACAAAGGTAAACAACAGCACGACACACGTAGATGGTGCACGTGTCAGCAACGTCTTTGTTATTAAACATTGTGAAGTGCTGTTCCAATCCCATCTATACCTATCTGAGCTCATGTGGTCTCACACACTCACTCACTTAGCACCTGAGATCAATTAAGTCTGTGAGTCTTTAGTCCTTAGTCCTCAGGGCTCACTTTGGGATTGGCCCTTCGTGTGTGTGTGCATGCTGTATATAGGAAATGGGCTCATTAAATCAACATAAGGCCTTAACTATATTAATTTTAGTCACTTACCAGGAAGCAGTATAGGGTGCCCTTTGACCTAAGTCATCATATGTTAAGCTTGAGTGTGTAATGGGTCACCTAAAAGCAGTTCTGATTGACTAGGCCAATTTCGACGTGTTAAAATCGCTTAAAATCGTTTTTTAGGGTTTCCCTATTCACAGGCCTAAAACAGGTAGTGCAACCCAAAATTTTCAATGTTAACATTCAGATTCATATTCTACACATCCAGACCTTTCAGAAAAGTATGGTTTTGTTGGGAGGTGGGGGGGGTGCACGGTAGGCCTATGTAGCTCGCCGCCTATAATTTTGTTGGCAGACCGAACATTTTATATTACTGTACAGGAAACTTCAATGGTTATTTGTTTTATTTTTGTCCTTTTCTAAGAGATTAAACCACAAACATCCCTGCAAGTGTACTGACCTGCTCAACAGAAAATCGCATACGAAATTTTTGCAAAAATCACCCACAGTTTCCGCCCAGTTTCAAACTGGGGACTTTTCGCATGTGAGGCGAACGTGATAACCACTACACTACAAACACGTCTTCATGTTGCAGACATAAATCTTTAGGTGCACGCTTATTAAAAAGCGTATAAAGGAAATGAGTGCTGCACCCACCTAGCGTGGCAAAGAGTTTAAATTTTCTGTCAGAATCCAACCACTGTTTCTGCTCGGTTTCAAACCGAGGACCTTTCGCGTGTTAGGCAAATGTGATGACCACTACACTACAGAAACCTATAGTTGAGACGGATGTGCTTTTTAGAAGATGGCTCCTTCCCATAATCTACCCTGCAAGCAGTGTGACAGTCTGTAAATTCCACAAACAACAGAACAGAGGTCATTCGGCACCCACCTAGTGTCATTCGGCATGGCAGTCTGCCTACAGCTCCTTGGTACGATGGCCTTCACCTGTCTCAAAAGTAAGGGTTTTGTAGCGAATTGCAGCATTTATATTTAAAACGCATCCACTTGTTTCCGCCCAGTTTTGAACTGAGGACCTTTCACGTGTAAAGCAAACGTGGTAACCACTACACTTCCGAAACTTGATTTGGACGTCAGTCCCACCGCTTCTAGGGTACGCTTGTTCAAAAGCGACTGAAACTATAGACTGCCCAGTGTTTTAAAAATGGCAAAAAGCTGATAATTTTGTTTGCAGACCAAACATTTTTTATTACTGTACAGGAAACCTCAACGGTCATTTGTTTTATTTTTGTCCTTTTCTAAAGAGATTAAACCACAAACATCCCTGCAAGTGTACTGACCTGCTCAACAGAAAATCGCATACGAAATTTTTGCAAAAACCATCTACTGTTTCCACCCAGTTTCGAACTTGGGACCTTTTCGCGTGTGAGGCGAACGTGATAACCTCTGCACTACGGAAACACGTCTTCAGGTGGCAGACATAAATCTTTAGGTGCACGCTTGTTAACCCTCTGGGGTCCAAAGTGTTTTTGGGGTTCTGGAGGTGTTCTGACATGCTCTAACATTTGAGCTTTTTTCAGTTATTTATAAACATGTTAATGGCAAAGGTGTAAATTCACTCTATATAGCACAAACAGGGCTACCATAATATGTTAGCAAGATGTATGTACATGTTTGTATTTTTGAGAGAATATTGTTTATGCATGGTTATTGAAAAAACTAAAACTTAAAGTCTCTGAAATAAGGCCACAAAACACATACTAAATATGTGTCCACAAGACTTTTGACTAATTGATGTTCTCGCCTAGGATTTTTGCTTCAAAATGATCTGAAAATCATCCTTCCAAATCATTCACATAAAACAATACATTGATTTAAATTTAGTAAAACACTTTTTGTTTGGAAAAGCAATATGCGAAATGGGCGTGACTCATGTATAATGGTCTGATTCACACCTGTGAAGACAAAAGACCTGCTTAATGAGCCTGCATAATGAGCTTTCCACAGGTGTGTCACTGAGCCACAAGAAAGAATACAAGGACACAAGAAAAGAAATGTGTATATATACTACAAAATTGGTTCACAGTTGGAAACATCTATAAAAAATAGTATTTTTCCACTTGTATTTTTGCTTGCAAATTGTATAATATCCAAGGTGAACATTTCTAGTAATTGTGTAGTTAATTCTCATACTGTATTTTCAGAAAGTTTTGAATATGTATCCTCTCCCCAAATTTGTCACTAATAAAACACAATACAAATAATTTGAAGAGAAGGCTTATATTGACCTTTTAAGATTTTGTTTACATCTACCTTGTAAATATATTATTTGCTATTTTATTAAAAAGGTTACAATTACAGCAACAATTAAAATAACAATATTTCAAGTGTAATATTTCTTTGTAAAAACTAAAGTGTACATTTTATCATACATATTTCAAATTTAAGGATTCATTAGTTTGAATAAAGCCTACATTGGAACAAACACTATAATAGCATCCTAGTTGATGACTTTATTTTTGACAAAACAAACATAGCCTAATATATTTAACATTTGAGCAGAAATTGGTGAACAAAAGCTTATTCAATGTGGCAGTAGTCTATAGTTTAGGCTACAGTAAACAGTTAATAATCTATTTAAAACTAGTCAACAAAATGTTGTCTTTCATATTTCTTCTGTAACATAGGCATATTGTTTGTTGTTTTTATGATAGCCTATATTAGGGCATATAAATATTAATTTGCAGTTTAATACGTTGCTAATACAAAGACATTTTAACGTTATTTCAACCTATTTCAGTCGATTTTCACTCATCTCAGTATAGCAATAGGGTTTGGTAAAAACTGTTCAGTTCATTCATTCACACACGCGATTCATATTTAAACAGTCTTTTTGCAGTTTACATACACTATGATATCGCGATTAGAACAATAATAAAAAAACTTACTTCTCAGATGGATATTTCATATTTCTTTGTAAAAACTAAATTATACATTTTATCATACATATTTCAAAGTTAAGGATTCATTAGTTTGAATAAAGCCTACATTGGAACAAACACTATAATAGCATCCTACTTGATGACTTTATTTTTGACAAAACAAACATAGCCTAATATATAACATTTGAGGAGAAATTGGTGAACAAAAGCTTATTCAATGTGGCAGTAGTCTATAGTTTACAGTAAACAGTTAATAATCTATCCAAAACTAGTCAACAAAATGTTGTCTTTCATATTTCGTCTGTAACATAGGCATATCGTTTGTTGTTTTTATGAGCCTATATTAGGGCATACATTTTAATTTGCAGTTTAATACGTTGCTAATACAAAGACATTTTAACGTTATTTCAACATATTTCAGTCGATTTTCACTCATCTCAGTATAGCAATAGGGTTTGGTAAAAACTGTTCAGTTCATTCATTCACACACAGACGCGATTCATATTTAAACAGTCTTTTTGCGGTTTACATACACTATGATATCGCGATTAGAACAATAATAATAAAGAACTTACTTATCAGATGGATCCGTTGCTCCTCGGAATGAAAAAAAAACAGCACATGTTCTGAGGTAAATGTCGCAGGATTACTCCTCACACAGCCTCGCAAGAAGAAATAGTAGGCTACATTAATCTGATGATTACATTTGTTGTGTTATCGCGTTTATGAGGGGCGTTGACACTTTGCATGTGTTGCTTCAGATCATTTGCGTTTGAATACCGCGCGCTCTCCGTGGGCGTGTCAGATTAGCAGAATAATGCAAGTACTCCTCGCTGCAGACTGTAGCGCGGTGTCGTCACGTATTCACGTCACGTTTGTACGTCACGTATGTGTTACCGCGCATGCGCGTTACGCGGTGACGTCACGAGTCTTTAAAACGCATGCGCAAATTTGACATCATATTTTTAAAGAACATAATGTATTAAAAAAAATCTAAAGTTATAATGAAAGCAGCAAAAAGGAGTACAGAGCACATCCATAGTTTTAACTATGCCTGATCCAAGGTAAACTTATATGGAATTTCAAAGTATATATTGTGTATTATCTGTGTAGTATTTTATTTAAAGTTTATTTTCACATTCTGTTGCACTTCACTGTGTAAATTACTGTAAACATTAATGGCACCTTATATTTCTTATTTTAATCATTCCTCTGTAATAGTTAATAATTGTTTATTTTTGTGCATTATAAAACATTTATTCAAATAAAGTAGTTTGAAGTTAAACCAAATACACACAGTATATTGTCAATCTCTGTATCACATATTATGCATGCCAACTCAAAAAACCAAACACACACACACACACACACACACACACACACACACACACACACACACACACACACACACACACACAACTCTGCTTGAAATTCCCCTCCTTCATTGAAAAAACAACTGAGCAATAGCCCTCAACCTCCTTATCGGAATAAAATCCACGCAGGACTCTGCTTCTGCCATCACCTACCCAGGTGGGCAGTCCTTGTATATTGCAGTGCAAGCCCTGAGTCATTGAGTACGGCACCAGGAAACCTTGCTTATATTGTCTGGAAAATGCACTCCAGTTCACAACACCTAATTTAGATAAAATGCAGAAAAAACAATATTGAATCATTTTGAAGAAAGGCATTAACATAGTACATACTCAAAGAAATTTATTTTTCAAAATATTTTAAACATATTACAGGAAGATGTTAGACAAAGATATGTTTGAGTGTTATTGGCTTTGTCTGTAAAGTACCTAAGAGACTTACTTTGTTTATGAACAACATAAACTAGTTAAAAAAAAAGTTTGTCAAGACAAACTGAAAGTTTGAAATAGTTTTAAAAGTTTGAAGTAGTTTTCAAGCAGAACGTTTTGATATAAATGGATAGACAGACAGATAGATAGGAAGAACAGACATATAGATGGATAGATTGTACAGACAGCACAGTGACAACACTGTAAAACTCCCTTGATTTTTAGACCCAGGTCTCAAACACCTTTATAAGAGTAAGGTAAATTTCTTGAATAAATTGCAGGGAACTCAATACATTAATATGCTTTCTAAATGATAAAAACAAAACAAAAAAACAAAGGAGAATCACAATTAGTTTTATTTTAGCAAAATACAAATGTTCAACTCCATTACCCTACTTTTTAATTTATTTTACCACAAATTTATTTAACATAACTTACAGTACATGCACTGCATTCCGGAATGTAACTTTTATAGTATGATCTGATAATGGGGACAACACTTATTTTGCAATGCATGCAAAAATCAACTACATGACCTCATTAATGTAAGTCTTTCTGCTCTATTTGAAGACATCTTTCAAGCCTTAATCTGTTTAAAGGCGAATTAAGACTTTTACATATCATTTTAAGACTCGCTGAAACCCTGTCATTTTTAATGCAAATTTATATCATAAAACATGTCATAACTTTTTTTTTAAATCTAAAACATTGATGCTCTATGACATCTCTTAGAATTAAAAGCCGTTAACACAAAAGCACAATTGTTAAAACAGCATAAATAAAGCTTATTGACTTACTGCCATCGAATCTCTCGCCGGAAGTGATTGAAACAAACTGCGCGCGCGTGCGTGCGCACATGCGTATTATATGACGATAGTCATACTTTGCGCATGCGTGGTAACACATACGTCACGTACATACGTGACGTAGAGACGTGACGTCACCGCGCTACAGTCTGCAGCGAGGGGTATCTCGAATAATGAGCTAAGAGAACGATAATGAGATCGGCTGACACCTCTCTCTTTTTTAATAGATTACATAAACAGAGAATATTTATTTTAGTTTTGAATTAGATATTTTAAAAGTACAAACTTAAATGATTATAAAGATATATTGCTCGTGCTTGTGTGAATAGTATTCGCTGACCTTTGTTTAAGTTTAGAGACGTGCACCAGAAAAAAATTTAACGGAGACAGAGAGGCAGAAAGCACACCCTGTTTATTTTCTTCATTTTACAAAAGCACACGGTTTTGATGTTAATGTGAGTGTACACAAAAAAAGAATACCCTCTATAGTTTATAATCATGTATTGATTTTATTTATATGACATAAAATGACGGAGTATTTTAAGTCTATGTTGCTGCTATGTGGAAAAAAAACGACCCAAGAGAGTTAAAAAGCGTATAAAGGAAATGAGCGCTACACTCACCTAGCGTGGCAAACAGTATAAATTTTCTGTCAGACCCCAACCACTGTTTCTGCTCGGTTTCAAACCGAGGACCTTTCGCGAGTTAGGCGAATGTGATGACCACTACACTACAGAAACCTATTGATGAGATGGATGTGCTTTTTAGAAGATGGCTCCTTCCCATAATCTGCCCTGCAAGCAGTGTGACAGTCTGTAAATTCCACAAACAACAGAACAGAGGTCATTCGGCATGGCAGTCTGCCTACAGCTCCTTGGTACGATGGCCTTCACCTATCTTAAAAGTAAGGGTTTTGTATCGAATTGCAGCATTTATTTTTAACATGCCTCCACCCAGTTTTGAACTGAAGACCTTTGCGTGTAAAGCGAACGTGATATCATGGCATGTGCTTTTTAGAAGATGGCTCCTTCCCATAATCTGCTCTGCAAGCAGTGTGACAGTCTGTGAATTCCACAAACAACAGAACAGAGGTCATTCGGCATGGCAGTCTGCCTACAGCTCCTGGGTACGATGGCCTTCACCTGTCTCAAAAGTAAGGGTTTTGTAGCATTTATATTTAAAATGCATCCACTTGTTTCCGCCCAGTTTTGAACTGAGGACATTTTGCGTGTAAAGCAAACGTGATAACCACTACACTACGGAAACTTGATTTGGACGGTACCCACCTAGTGTCATTCGGCATGGCAGTCTGCATACAGCTCCTTGGTACGATGGCCTTCACCTGTCTTAAAAGTAAGGGTTTTGTAGCGAATTGCAGCATTTATATTTAACATGCCTCCACTTGTTTCCACCCAATTTTGAACTGAGGACCTTTCGCGTGTAAAGCGAACGTGATAACCACTACACTACGGAAACTTGGTTTGGATCTCATTCCCACCTCTTCTAGCGTACGCTTGTTCAAAAGCGACTGAAACTATAGACTGCCCAGTGTTTTTAACATGGCAAAAAGCTGCTAATTTTGTTGGCAGACCGAACATTTTATATTACTGTACAGGAAACCTCAATGTTCATTTGTTTTATTTTTGTCCTTTTCTAAAGAGATTAAACAACAAACATCCCTTCAAGTGTACTGACCTGCTCAACAGAAAATCGCATACGAAATATTTGCAAAAATCACCCACAGTTTCCGCCCAGTTTAGAACTGGGGACTTTTCGCGTGTGAGGCGAACGTGATAACCACTACATAACAAACACGTCTTCAGGTTGCAGACATAAATCTTTAGGTGCACGCTTATTAAAAAGCATATAAAGGAAATAAGCGCTGCACCCACCTAGCGTGCCAAAGAGTTTACATTTTCTGTCAGAATCCAACCACTGTTTCTGCTCGGTTTCGAACCGAGGACCTTTCGCGTGTTAGGCGAATGTGATGACCACTACACTACAGAAACCTATTGTTGAGAGGGATGTGCTTTTTTGAAGATGGCTCCTTCGCATAATCTGCCCTGCAAGCAGTGTGAAAGTCTGTAAATTCCACAAACAACAGAACAGAGGTCATTCGGCACCCACCTAGTGTCATTCGGCATGGCAGTCTGCCTACAGCTCCTTGATACGATGGCCTTCACCTGTCTTAATAGTAAGGGTTTTGTAACGAATTGCAGCATTTATATTTAACATGCCTCCACTTGTTTCCACCCAATTTTGAACTGAGGACCTTGCGCGTGTAAAGCGAACGTGATAACCACTACACTACGGAAACTTGATTTGGACGGCACCCACCTAGTGTCTTTCGGCATGGCAGTCTGCCTACAGCTCCTTGGTACGATGGCCTTCACCTGTCTCAAAAGTAAGGGTTTTGTAGCATTTATATTTAAAATGCATCCACTTGTTTCCGCCCAGTTTTGAACTGAGGACCTTTTGCGTGTAAAGCAAACGTGATAACCACTACACTACGGAAACTTGATTTGGACGGCACCCACCTAGTGTCATTCGGCATGGCAGTCTGCCTACAGCTCCTTGGTACGATGGCCTTCACCTGTCTTAAATGTAAGGGTTTTGTAGCGAATTGCAGCATTTATATTTAACATGCCTCCACTTGTTTCCACCCAATTTTGAACTGAGGACCTTTCGCGTGTAAAGCGAACGTGATAACCACTACACTACGGAAACTTGATTTGGACGGCACCCACCTAGTGTCTTTCGGCATGGCAGTCTGCCTACAGCTCCTTGGTACGATGGCCTTCACCTGTCTCAAAAGTAAGGGTTTTGTAGCATTTATATTTAAAATGAATCCACTTGTTTCCGCCCAGTTTTGAACTGAGGACCTTTTGCGTGTAAAGCAAACGTGATAACCACTACACTACGGAAACTTGATTTGGACGGCACCCACCTAGTGTCATTCGGCATGGCAGTCTGCCTACAGCTCCTTGGTACGATGGCCTTCACCTGTCTTAAAAGTAAGGGTTTTGTAGCGAATTGCAGCATTTATATTTAACATGCCTCCACTTGTTTCCACCCAATTTTGAACTGAGGACTTTTCGCGTGTAAAGCGAACGTCATAACCACTACACTACAGAAACTTGGTTTGGATCTCATTCCCACCTCTTCTAGCGTACGCTTGTTCAAAAGCGACTGAAACTATAGACTGCCCAGTGTTTTTAACATGGCAAAAAGCTGCTAATTTCGTTGGCAGACCGAACATTTTATATTACTGTACAGGAAACCTCAATGGTCATTTGTTTTATTTTTGTCCTTTTCTAAAGAGATTAAACAACAAACATCCCTGCAAGTGCACTGACCTGCTCAACAGAAAATCGCATACGAAATTTTTGCAAAAATCACCCACAGTTTCCGCCCAGTTTCGAACTGGGGACTTTTCGCGTGTGAGGCGAACGTGATAACCACTACATAACAAACACGTCTTCAGGTTGCAGACATAAATCTTTAGGTGCACGCTTATTAAAAAGCATATAAAGGAAATAAGCGCTGCACCCACCTAGCGTGCCAAAGGGTTTACATTTTCTGTCAGAATCCAACCACTGTTTCTGCTCGGTTTCGAACCGAGGACCTTTCGCGTGTTAGGCGAATGTGATGACCACTACACTACAGAAACCTATTGTTGAGAGGGATGTGCTTTTTAGAAGATGGCTCCTTCCCATAATCTGCCCTGCAAGCAGTGTGACAGTCTGTAAATTCCACAAACAACAGAACAGAGGTCATTCGGCACCCACCTAGTGGGTGCTTCTCATTTCTTATTTGTGCATCCTCGTTTCCTTTCCTCGCTTCCTTTCCTAGCGTCTCAGCTCCACCCCCTGTAGGTTTTGAGGGAAGGACGCAAGGAAAGAAAATGAGGACGGAGGAATCGAATGAAAGCTTTTTTTATTCATTGGAATACTTGATCACTCGCGCGTCACTTCATAGCGTCATCAGCAGCGCTCAAAGGATCTGCCCTTATGTTGTTGAAGTTTGTTTATTTAAGAAATTCATAATAAATGATAATAAAGCAAGATACCCTGTTGAAATATGTGTAATGTGTGGTTTATATAAACTGCAAAGGTAAAGTATACATTAAAACAGATTGTGATCGATGTGAAGGGGGAGGAGAATGTATACGCGCGTCACGTTTAGTCGATAAATCTCTTCCGCATAGGATACACCTGTGTATCCTCGCTCATGACTCCTCTGGAAGCCTCCTCACTCCTCGATCCTCGCCTCCTCGCCGTGCAATTAGAGAATTGAGATGTCCTTCAAGATGGCTGCGCTCGATCGGTTTCCGGGTCATAGGATGGAGGACAGAGGAACGAGGAGACGAGGAGGGATATTGCGAAGCACCCAGTGTCATTCAGCATGGCAGTCTGCCTACAGCTCCTTGATACGATGGCCTTCACCTGTCTTAAAAGTAAGGGTTTTGTAGCGAATTGCAGCATTTATATTTAACATGCCTCCACTTGTTTCCACCCAATTTTGAACTGAGGACCTTTCGCGTGTAAAGCGAACGTTATAACCACTACACTACGGAAACTTGGTCTGGATCTCATTCCCACCTCTTCTAGCGTACGCTTGTTCAAAAGCGACTGAAACTATAGACTGCCCAGTGTTTTTAACATGGCAAAAAGCTGCTAATTTTGTTGGCAGACCGAACATTTTATATTACTGTACAGGAAACCTCAATGGTCATTTGTTTTATTTTTGTCCTTTTCTAAAGAGATTAAACAACAAACATCCCTGCAAGTGTACTGACCTGCTCAACAGAAAATCGCATACGAAATTTTTGCAAAAATCACCCACAGTTTCCGCCCAGTTTCAAACTGGGGACTTTTCGCGTGGGAGGCAAACGTGATAACCACTACACTACAAACACGTCTTCAGGTTGCAGACCTAAATCTTTAGGCGCACGCTTATTAAAAAGCATATAAAGGAAATGAGCGCTGCACCCACCTAGTGTGGCAAAGAGTTTACATTTTCTGTCAGAATCAAACCACTGTTTCTGCTCGGTTTCGAACAGAGGACCTTTCGCGTGTTAGGCGAATGTGATGACCACTAAACTACAGAAACCTATTTGTGCTTTTTAGAAGATGGCTCGTTCCCATAATCTGCCCTGCAAGCAGTGTGACAGTCTGTAAATTCCACAAACAACAGAACAGAGGTCATTCGGCACCCACCTAGTGTCATTCGGCATGGCAGTCTGCCTACAGCTCCTTGTTACGATGGCCTTCACCTGTCTTAAAAGTAAGGGTTTTGAAGTGAATTGCAGCATTTATATTTAACATGCATCCACTTGTTTCCACCCAATTTTGAACTGAGGACCTTTCGCTTGTAAAGCGAACGTGATAACCACTACACTACGGAAACTTGGTTTGGATCTCATTCCCACCTCTTCTAGCGCACGCTTGTTCAAAAGCGACTGAAACTATAGACTGCCCAGTGTTTTTAACATGGCAAAAAGCTGCTAATTTTGTTGGCAGACCGAACATTTTATATTACTTCACAGGAAACCTCAATGGTCATTTGTTTTATTTTTGTCCTTTTCTAAAGAGATTAAACCACAAACATCCCTGCAAGTGTACTGACCTGCTCAACAGAAAATCGCATACGAAATTTTTGCAAAAAACACTCACAGTTTCAGAACTTTTTTTTTTTTCAGAACAGAACAGTTAAAAATTTCTGTCAGAATCCAACCACTGTTTCTGCTCGGTTTCGAACCGAGGTCCTTTCGCGTGTTAGGCGAACGTGATGACCACTACACTACAGAAACCTATTGATGAGGTGCATGTGATTTTTAGAAGACGGCTCCTTCCCATAATCTGCTCTGCAAGCAGTGTGACAGTCTGTGAATTCCACAAACAACAGAACAGAGGTCATTCGGCATGGCAGTCTGCCTACAGCTCCTTGGTACGATGGCCTTCACCTGTCTCAAAAGTAAGGGTTTTGTAGCGAATTGGAGCATTAAATTTAAAATGCCTCCACTTGTTTCCGCCCAGTATTGAACTGAGGACCTTTCGCGTGTAAAGCGAACGTGATAACCACTACACTACGGAAACTTGATTTGGACGGTACCCACCTAGTGTCATTCGGCATGGCAGTCTGCCTACAGCTCCTTGGTACGATGGCCTTCACCTGTCTTAAAAGTAAGGGTTTTGTAGCGAATTGCAGCATTTATATTTAACATGCCTCCACTTGTTTCCACCCAATTTTGAACTGAGGACCTTTCGCGTGTAAAGCGAACGTGATAACCACTACACTACGGAAACTTGGTTTGGATCTCATTCCCACCTCTTCTAGCGTACGCTTGTTCAAAAGCGACTGAAACTATAGACTGCCCAGTGTTTTTAACATGGCAAAAAGCTGCTAATTTTGTTGGCCGAACATTTTATATTACTGTACAGGAAACCTCAATGGTCATTTGTTTTATTTTTGTCCTTTTCTAAAGAGATTAAACAACAAACATCCCTGCAAGTGTACTGACCTGCTCAACAGAAAATCGCATACGAAATTTTTGCAAAAATCACCCACAGTTTCCGCCCAGTTTCAAAATGGGGACTTTTCGCGTGTGAGGCGAACGTGATAACCACTACACTACAAACACGTCTTCAGGTTGCAGACATAAATCTTTAGGTGCACGCTTATTAAAAAGCATATAAAGGAAATGAGCGCTGCACCCACCTAGCGTGCCAAAGAGTTTGCATTTTCTGTCAGAATCCAACCACTGTTTCTGCTCGGTTTCGAACCGAGGACCTTTCTCGTGTTAGGCGAATGTGATGACCACTACACTACAGAAACCTATTGTTGAGAGGGATGTGCTTTTTAGAAGATGGCTCCTTCCCATAATCTGCCCTGCAAGCAGTGTGACAGTCTGTAAATTCCAAAAACAACAGAACAGAGGTCATTCGGCACCCACCTAGTGGGTGCTTCTCATTTCTTATTTGTGCATCCTCGTTTCCTTTCCTCGCTTCCTTTCCTAGCGTCTCAGCTCCACCCCCTGTAGGTTTTGAGGGAAGGACGCAAGGAAAGAAAATGAGGACGGAGGAATCGAATGAAAGCTTTTTTTATTCATTGGAATACTTGATCACTCGCGCGTCAATTCATAGCGTCATCAGCAGCGCTCAAAGGATCTGCCCTTATGTTGTTGAAGTTTGTTTATTTAAGAAATTCATAATAAATGATAATAAAGCAAGATACCCTGTTGAAATATGTGTAATGTGTGGTTTATATAAACTGCAAAGGTAAAGTATACATTAAAACAGATTGTGATCGATGTGAAGGGGGAGGAGAATGTATACGCGCGTCACGTTTAGTCGATAAATCTCTTCCGCATAGGATACACCTGTGTATCCTCGCTCATGACTCCTCTGGAAGCCTCCTCACTCCTCGATCCTCGCCTCCTCGCGGTGCAATTAGAGAATTGAGATGTCCTTCAAGATGGCTGCGCTCGATCGGTTTCCGGGTCATAGGATGGAGGACAGAGGAACGAGGAGACGAGGAGGGATATTGCGAAGCACCCAGTGTCATTCGGCATGGCAGTCTGCCTACGGCTCCTTGATACGATGGCCTTCACCTGTCTTAAAAGTAAGGGTTTTGTAGCGAATTGCAGCATTTATATTTAACATGCCTCCACTTGTTTCCACCCAATTTTGAACTGAGGACCTTTCGCGTGTAAAGCGAACGTTATAACCACTACACTACGGAAACTTGGTCTGGATCTCATTCCCACCTCTTCTAGCGTACGCTTGTTCAAAAGCGACTGAAACTATAGACTGCCCAGTGTTTTTAACATGGCAAAAAGCTGCTAATTTTGTTGGCAGACCGAACATTTTATATTACTGTACAGGAAACCTCAATGGTCATTTGTTTTATTTTTGTCCTTTTCTAAAGAGATTAAACAACAAACATCCCTGCAAGTGTACTGACCTGCTCAACAGAAAATCGCATACGAAATTTTTGCAAAAATCACCCACAGTTTCCGCCCAGTTTCAAACTGGGGACTTTTCGCGTGGGAGGCAAACGTGATAACCACTACACTACAAACACGTCTTCAGGTTGCAGACCTAAATCTTTAGGCGCACGCTTATTAAAAAGCATATAAAGGAAATGAGCGCTGCACCCACCTAGTGTGGCAAAGAGTTTACATTTTCTGTCAGAATCAAACCACTGTTTCTGCTCGGTTTCGAACAGAGGACCTTTCGCGTGTTAGGCGAATGTGATGACCACTAAACTACAGAAACCTATTTGTGCTTTTTAGAAGATGGCTCGTTCCCATAATCTGCCCTGCAAGCAGTGTGACAGTCTGTAAATTCCACAAACAACAGAACAGAGGACATTCGGCACCCACCTAGTGTCATTCGGCATGGCAGTCTGCCTACAGCTCCTTGTTACGATGGCCTTCACCTGTCTTAAAAGTAAGGGTTTTGAAGTGAATTGCAGCATTTATATTTAACATGCCTCCACTTGTTTCCAGCCAATTTTGAACTGAGGACCTTTCGCTTGTAAAGCGAACGTGATAACCACTACACTACGGAAACTTGGTTTGGATCTCATTCCCACCTCTTCTAGCGCACGCTTGTTCAAAAGCGACTGAAACTATAGACTGCCCAGTGTTTTTAACATGGCAAAAAGCTGCTAATTTTGTTGGCAGACCGAACATTTTATATTACTTCACAGGAAACCTCAATGGTCATTTGTTTTATTTTTGTCCTTTTCTAAAGAGATTAAACCACAAACATCCCTGCAAGTGTACTGACCTGCTCAACAGAAAATCGCATACGAAATTTTTGCAAAAAACACTCACAGTTTCAGAACTTTTTTTTTTTTCAGAACAGAACAGTTAAAAATTTCTGTCAGAATCCAACCACTGTTTCTGCTCGGTTTCGAACCGAGGTCCTTTCGCGTGTTAGGCGAACGTGATGACCACTACACTACAGAAACCTATTGATGAGGTGCATGTGATTTTTAGAAGACGGCTCCTTCCCATAATCTGCTCTGCAAGCAGTGTGACAGTCTGTGAATTCCACAAACAACAGAACAGAGGTCATTCGGCATGGCAGTCTGCCTACAGCTCCTTGGTACGATGGCCTTCACCTGTCTCAAAAGTAAGGGTTTTGTAGCGAATTGGAGCATTAAATTTAAAATGCCTCCACTTGTTTCCGCCCAGTATTGAACTGAGGACCTTTCGCGTGTAAAGCGAACGTGATAACCACTACACTACGGAAACTTGATTTGGACGGTACCCACCTAGTGTCATTCGGCATGGCAGTCTGCCTACAGCTCCTTGGTACGATGGCCTTCACCTGTCTTAAAAGTAAGGGTTTTGTAGCGAATTGCAGCATTTATATTTAACATGCCTCCACTTGTTTCCACCCAATTTTGAACTGAGGACCTTTCGCGTGTAAAGCGAACGTGATAACCACTACACTACGGAAACTTGGTTTGGATCTCATTCCCACCTCTTCTAGCGTACGCTTGTTCAAAAGCGACTGAAACTATAGACTGCCCAGTGTTTTTAACATGGCAAAAAGCTGCTAATTTTGTTGGCCGAACATTTTATATTACTGTACAGGAAACCTCAATGGTCATTTGTTTTATTTTTGTCCTTTTCTAAAGAGATTAAACAACAAACATCCCTGCAAGTGTACTGACCTGCTCAACAGAAAATCGCATACGAAATTTTTGCAAAAATCACCCACAGTTTCCGCCCAGTTTCAAAATGGGGACTTTTCGCGTGTGAGGCGAACGTGATAACCACTACACTACAAACACGTCTTCAGGTTGCAGACATAAATCTTTAGGTGCACGCTTATTAAAAAGCATATAAAGGAAATGAGCGCTGCACCCACCTAGCGTGCCAAAGAGTTTGCATTTTCTGTCAGAATCCAACCACTGTTTCTGCTCGGTTTCGAACCGAGGACCTTTCTCGTGTTAGGCGAATGTGATGACCACTACACTACAGAAACCTATTGTTGAGAGGGATGTGCTTTTTAGAAGATGGCTCCTTCCCATAATCTGCCCTGCAAGCAGTGTGACAGTCTGTAAATTCCAAAAACAACAGAACAGAGGTCATTCGGCACCCACCTAGTGGGTGCTTCTCATTTCTTATTTGTGCATCCTCGTTTCCTTTCCTCGCTTCCTTTCCTAGCGTCTCAGCTCCACCCCCTGTAGGTTTTGAGGGAAGGACGCAAGGAAAGAAAATGAGGACGGAGGAATCGAATGAAAGCTTTTTTTATTCATTGGAATACTTGATCACTCGCGCGTCAATTCATAGCGTCATCAGCAGCGCTCAAAGGATCTGCCCTTATGTTGTTGAAGTTTGTTTATTTAAGAAATTCATAATAAATGATAATAAAGCAAGATACCCTGTTGAAATATGTGTAATGTGTGGTTTATATAAACTGCAAAGGTAAAGTATACATTAAAACAGATTGTGATCGATGTGAAGGGGGAGGAGAATGTATACGCGCGTCACGTTTAGTCGATAAATCTCTTCCGCATAGGATACACCTGTGTATCCTCGCTCATGACTCCTCTGGAAGCCTCCTCACTCCTCGATCCTCGCCTCCTCGCGGTGCAATTAGAGAATTGAGATGTCCTTCAAGATGGCTGCGCTCGATCGGTTTCCGGGTCATAGGATGGAGGACAGAGGAACGAGGAGACGAGGAGGGATATTGCGAAGCACCCAGTGTCATTCGGCATGGCAGTCTGCCTACGGCTCCTTGATACGATGGCCTTCACCTGTCTTAAAAGTAAGGGTTTTGTAGCGAATTGCAGCATTTATATTTAACATGCCTCCACTTGTTTCCACCCAATTTTGAACTGAGGACCTTTCGCGTGTAAAGCGAACGTTATAACCACTACACTACGGAAACTTGGTCTGGATCTCATTCCCACCTCTTCTAGCGTACGCTTGTTCAAAAGCGACTGAAACTATAGACTGCCCAGTGTTTTTAACATGGCAAAAAGCTGCTAATTTTGTTGGCAGACCGAACATTTTATATTACTGTACAGGAAACCTCAATGGTCATTTGTTTTATTTTTGTCCTTTTCTAAAGAGATTAAACAACAAACATCCCTGCAAGTGTACTGACCTGCTCAACAGAAAATCGCATACGAAATTTTTGCAAAAATCACCCACAGTTTCCGCCCAGTTTCAAACTGGGGACTTTTCGCGTGGGAGGCAAACGTGATAACCACTACACTACAAACACGTCTTCAGGTTGCAGACCTAAATCTTTAGGCGCACGCTTATTAAAAAGCATATAAAGGAAATGAGCGCTGCACCCACCTAGTGTGGCAAAGAGTTTACATTTTCTGTCAGAATCAAACCACTGTTTCTGCTCGGTTTCGAACAGAGGACCTTTCGCGTGTTAGGCGAATGTGATGACCACTAAACTACAGAAACCTATTTGTGCTTTTTAGAAGATGGCTCGTTCCCATAATCTGCCCTGCAAGCAGTGTGACAGTCTGTAAATTCCACAAACAACAGAACAGAGGTCATTCGGCACCCACCTAGTGTCATTCGGCATGGCAGTCTGCCTACAGCTCCTTGTTACGATGGCCTTCACCTGTCTTAAAAGTAAGGGTTTTGAAGTGAATTGCAGCATTTATATTTAACATGCCTCCACTTGTTTCCAGCCAATTTTGAACTGAGGACCTTACGCTTGTAAAGCGAACGTGATAACCACTACACTACGGAAACTTGGTTTGGATCTCATTCCCACCTCTTCTAGCGCACGCTTGTTCAAAAGCGACTGAAACTATAGACTGCCCAGTGTTTTTAACATGGCAAAAAGCTGCTAATTTTGTTGGCAGACCGAACATTTTATATTACTTCACAGGAAACCTCAATGGTCATTTGTTTTATTTTTGTCCTTTTCTAAAGAGATTAAACCACAAACATCCCTGCAAGTGTACTGACCTGCTCAACAGAAAATCGCATACGAAATTTTTGCAAAAAACACTCACAGTTTCAGAACTTTTTTTTTTTTCAGAACAGAACAGTTAAAAATTTCTGTCAGAATCCAACCACTGTTTCTGCTCGGTTTCGAACCGAGGTCCTTTCGCGTGTTAGGCGAACGTGATGACCACTACACTACAGAAACCTATTGATGAGGTGCATGTGATTTTTAGAAGACGGCTCCTTCCCATAATCTGCTCTGCAAGCAGTGTGACAGTCTGTGAATTCCACAAACAACAGAACAGAGGTCATTCGGCATGGCAGTCTGCCTACAGCTCCTTGGTACGATGGCCTTCACCTGTCTCAAAAGTAAGGGTTTTGTAGCGAATTGGAGCATTAAATTTAAAATGCCTCCACTTGTTTCCGCCCAGTATTGAACTGAGGACCTTTCGCGTGTAAAGCGAACGTGATAACCACTACACTACGGAAACTTGATTTGGACGGTACCCACCTAGTGTCATTCGGCATGGCAGTCTGCCTACAGCTCCTTGGTACGATGGCCTTCACCTGTCTTAAAAGTAAGGGTTTTGTAGCGAATTGCAGCATTTATATTTAACATGCCTCCACTTGTTTCCACCCAATTTTGAACTGAGGACCTTTCGCGTGTAAAGCGAACGTGATAACCACTACACTACGGAAACTTGGTTTGGATCTCATTCCCACCTCTTCTAGCGTACGCTTGTTCAAAAGCGACTGAAACTATAGACTGCCCAGTGTTTTTAACATGGCAAAAAGCTGCTAATTTTGTTGGCCGAACATTTTATATTACTGTACAGGAAACCTCAATGGTCATTTGTTTTATTTTTGTCCTTTTCTAAAGAGATTAAACAACAAACATCCCTGCAAGTGTACTGACCTGCTCAACAGAAAATCGCATACGAAATTTTTGCAAAAATCACCCACAGTTTCCGCCCAGTTTCAAAATGGGGACTTTTCGCGTGTGAGGCGAACGTGATAACCACTACACTACAAACACGTCTTCAGGTTGCAGACATAAATCTTTAGGTGCACGCTTATTAAAAAGCATATAAAGGAAATGAGCGCTGCACCCACCTAGCGTGCCAAAGAGTTTGCATTTTCTGTCAGAATCCAACCACTGTTTCTGCTCGGTTTCGAACCGAGGACCTTTCTCGTGTTAGGCGAATGTGATGACCACTACACTACAGAAACCTATTGTTGAGAGGGATGTGCTTTTTAGAAGATGGCTCCTTCCCATAATCTGCCCTGCAAGCAGTGTGACAGTCTGTAAATTCCAAAAACAACAGAACAGAGGTCATTCGGCACCCACCTAGTGGGTGCTTCTCATTTCTTATTTGTGCATCCTCGTTTCCTTTCCTCGCTTCCTTTCCTAGCGTCTCAGCTCCACCCCCTGTAGGTTTTGAGGGAAGGACGCAAGGAAAGAAAATGAGGACGGAGGAATCGAATGAAAGCTTTTTTTATTCATTGGAATACTTGATCACTCGCGCGTCAATTCATAGCGTCATCAGCAGCGCTCAAAGGATCTGCCCTTATGTTGTTGAAGTTTGTTTATTTAAGAAATTCATAATAAATGATAATAAAGCAAGATACCCTGTTGAAATATGTGTAATGTGTGGTTTATATAAACTGCAAAGGTAAAGTATACATTAAAACAGATTGTGATCGATGTGAAGGGGGAGGAGAATGTATACGCGCGTCACGTTTAGTCGATAAATCTCTTCCGCATAGGATACACCTGTGTATCCTCGCTCATGACTCCTCTGGAAGCCTCCTCACTCCTCGATCCTCGCCTCCTCGCGGTGCAATTAGAGAATTGAGATGTCCTTCAAGATGGCTGCGCTCGATCGGTTTCCGGGTCATAGGATGGAGGACAGAGGAACGAGGAGACGAGGAGGGATATTGCGAAGCACCCAGTGTCATTCGGCATGGCAGTCTGCCTACGGCTCCTTGATACGATGGCCTTCACCTGTCTTAAAAGTAAGGGTTTTGTAGCGAATTGCAGCATTTATATTTAACATGCCTCCACTTGTTTCCACCCAATTTTGAACTGAGGACCTTTCGCGTGTAAAGCGAACGTTATAACCACTACACTACGGAAACTTGGTCTGGATCTCATTCCCACCTCTTCTAGCGTACGCTTGTTCAAAAGCGACTGAAACTATAGACTGCCCAGTGTTTTTAACATGGCAAAAAGCTGCTAATTTTGTTGGCAGACCGAACATTTTATATTACTGTACAGGAAACCTCAATGGTCATTTGTTTTATTTTTGTCCTTTTCTAAAGAGATTAAACAACAAACATCCCTGCAAGTGTACTGACCTGCTCAACAGAAAATCGCATACGAAATTTTTGCAAAAATCACCCACAGTTTCCGCCCAGTTTCAAACTGGGGACTTTTCGCGTGGGAGGCAAACGTGATAACCACTACACTACAAACACGTCTTCAGGTTGCAGACCTAAATCTTTAGGCGCACGCTTATTAAAAAGCATATAAAGGAAATGAGCGCTGCACCCACCTAGTGTGGCAAAGAGTTTACATTTTCTGTCAGAATCAAACCACTGTTTCTGCTCGGTTTCGAACAGAGGACCTTTCGCGTGTTAGGCGAATGTGATGACCACTAAACTACAGAAACCTATTTGTGCTTTTTAGAAGATGGCTCGTTCCCATAATCTGCCCTGCAAGCAGTGTGACAGTCTGTAAATTCCACAAACAACAGAACAGAGGTCATTCGGCACCCACCTAGTGTCATTCGGCATGGCAGTCTGCCTACAGCTCCTTGTTACGATGGCCTTCACCTGTCTTAAAAGTAAGGGTTTTGAAGTGAATTGCAGCATTTATATTTAACATGCCTCCACTTGTTTCCAGCCAATTTTGAACTGAGGACCTTTCGCTTGTAAAGCGAACGTGATAACCACTACACTACGGAAACTTGGTTTGGATCTCATTCCCACCTCTTCTAGCGCACGCTTGTTCAAAAGCGACTGAAACTATAGACTGCCCAGTGTTTTTAACATGGCAAAAAGCTGCTAATTTTGTTGGCAGACCGAACATTTTATATTACTTCACAGGAAACCTCAATGGTCATTTGTTTTATTTTTGTCCTTTTCTAAAGAGATTAAACCACAAACATCCCTGCAAGTGTACTGACCTGCTCAACAGAAAATCGCATACGAAATTTTTGCAAAAAACACTCACAGTTTCAGAACTTTTTTTTTTTTCAGAACAGAACAGTTAAAAATTTCTGTCAGAATCCAACCACTGTTTCTGCTCGGTTTCGAACCGAGGTCCTTTCGCGTGTTAGGCGAACGTGATGACCACTACACTACAGAAACCTATTGATGAGGTGCATGTGATTTTTAGAAGACGGCTCCTTCCCATAATCTGCTCTGCAAGCAGTGTGACAGTCTGTGAATTCCACAAACAACAGAACAGAGGTCATTCGGCATGGCAGTCTGCCTACAGCTCCTTGGTACGATGGCCTTCACCTGTCTCAAAAGTAAGGGTTTTGTAGCGAATTGGAGCATTAAATTTAAAATGCCTCCACTTGTTTCCGCCCAGTATTGAACTGAGGACCTTTCGCGTGTAAAGCGAACGTGATAACCACTACACTACGGAAACTTGATTTGGACGGTACCCACCTAGTGTCATTCGGCATGGCAGTCTGCCTACAGCTCCTTGGTACGATGGCCTTCACCTGTCTTAAAAGTAAGGGTTTTGTAGCGAATTGCAGCATTTATATTTAACATGCCTCCACTTGTTTCCACCCAATTTTGAACTGAGGACCTTTCGCGTGTAAAGCGAACGTGATAACCACTACACTACGGAAACTTGGTTTGGATCTCATTCCCACCTCTTCTAGCGTACGCTTGTTCAAAAGCGACTGAAACTATAGACTGCCCAGTGTTTTTAACATGGCAAAAAGCTGCTAATTTTGTTGGCCGAACATTTTATATTACTGTACAGGAAACCTCAATGGTCATTTGTTTTATTTTTGTCCTTTTCTAAAGAGATTAAACAACAAACATCCCTGCAAGTGTACTGACCTGCTCAACAGAAAATCGCATACGAAATTTTTGCAAAAATCACCCACAGTTTCCGCCCAGTTTCAAAATGGGGACTTTTCGCGTGTGAGGCGAACGTGATAACCACTACACTACAAACACGTCTTCAGGTTGCAGACATAAATCTTTAGGTGCACGCTTATTAAAAAGCATATAAAGGAAATGAGCGCTGCACCCACCTAGCGTGCCAAAGAGTTTGCATTTTCTGTCAGAATCCAACCACTGTTTCTGCTCGGTTTCGAACCGAGGACCTTTCTCGTGTTAGGCGAATGTGATGACCACTACACTACAGAAACCTATTGTTGAGAGGGATGTGCTTTTTAGAAGATGGCTCCTTCCCATAATCTGCCCTGCAAGCAGTGTGACAGTCTGTAAATTCCAAAAACAACAGAACAGAGGTCATTCGGCACCCACCTAGTGGTTGCTTCTCATTTCTTATTTGTGCATCCTCGTTTCCTTTCCTCGCTTCCTTTCCTAGCGTCTCAGCTCCACCCCCTGTAGGTTTTGAGGGAAGGACGCAAGGAAAGAAAATGAGGACGGAGGAATCGAATGAAAGCTTTTTTTATTCATTGGAATACTTGATCACTCGCGCGTCAATTCATAGCGTCATCAGCAGCGCTCAAAGGATCTGCCCTTATGTTGTTGAAGTTTGTTTATTTAAGAAATTCATAATAAATGATAATAAAGCAAGATACCCTGTTGAAATATGTGTAATGTGTGGTTTATATAAACTGCAAAGGTAAAGTATACATTAAAACAGATTGTGATCGATGTGAAGGGGGAGGAGAATGTATACGCGCGTCACGTTTAGTCGATAAATCTCTTCCGCATAGGATACACCTGTGTATCCTCGCTCATGACTCCTCTGGAAGCCTCCTCACTCCTCGATCCTCGCCTCCTCGCGGTGCAATTAGAGAATTGAGATGTCCTTCAAGATGGCTGCGCTCGATCGGTTTCCGGGTCATAGGATGGAGGACAGAGGAACGAGGAGACGAGGAGGGATATTGCGAAGCACCCAGTGTCATTCGGCATGGCAGTCTGCCTACGGCTCCTTGATACGATGGCCTTCACCTGTCTTAAAAGTAAGGGTTTTGTAGCGAATTGCAGCATTTATATTTAACATGCCTCCACTTGTTTCCACCCAATTTTGAACTGAGGACCTTTCGCGTGTAAAGCGAACGTTATAACCACTACACTACGGAAACTTGGTCTGGATCTCATTCCCACCTCTTCTAGCGTACGCTTGTTCAAAAGCGACTGAAACTATAGACTGCCCAGTGTTTTTAACATGGCAAAAAGCTGCTAATTTTGTTGGCAGACCGAACATTTTATATTACTGTACAGGAAACCTCAATGGTCATTTGTTTTATTTTTGTCCTTTTCTAAAGAGATTAAACAACAAACATCCCTGCAAGTGTACTGACCTGCTCAACAGAAAATCGCATACGAAATTTTTGCAAAAATCACCCACAGTTTCCGCCCAGTTTCAAACTGGGGACTTTTCGCGTGGGAGGCAAACGTGATAACCACTACACTACAAACACGTCTTCAGGTTGCAGACCTAAATCTTTAGGCGCACGCTTATTAAAAAGCATATAAAGGAAATGAGCGCTGCACCCACCTAGTGTGGCAAAGAGTTTACATTTTCTGTCAGAATCAAACCACTGTTTCTGCTCGGTTTCGAACAGAGGACCTTTCGCGTGTTAGGCGAATGTGATGACCACTAAACTACAGAAACCTATTTGTGCTTTTTAGAAGATGGCTCGTTCCCATAATCTGCCCTGCAAGCAGTGTGACAGTCTGTAAATTCCACAAACAACAGAACAGAGGTCATTCGGCACCCACCTAGTGTCATTCGGCATGGCAGTCTGCCTACAGCTCCTTGTTACGATGGCCTTCACCTGTCTTAAAAGTAAGGGTTTTGAAGTGAATTGCAGCATTTATATTTAACATGCCTCCACTTGTTTCCAGCCAATTTTGAACTGAGGACCTTTCGCTTGTAAAGCGAACGTGATAACCACTACACTACGGAAACTTGGTTTGGATCTCATTCCCACCTCTTCTAGCGCACGCTTGTTCAAAAGCGACTGAAACTATAGACTGCCCAGTGTTTTTAACATGGCAAAAAGCTGCTAATTTTGTTGGCAGACCGAACATTTTATATTACTTCACAGGAAACCTCAATGGTCATTTGTTTTATTTTTGTCCTTTTCTAAAGAGATTAAACCACAAACATCCCTGCAAGTGTACTGACCTGCTCAACAGAAAATCGCATACGAAATTTTTGCAAAAAACACTCACAGTTTCAGAACTTTTTTTTTTTTCAGAACAGAACAGTTAAAAATTTCTGTCAGAATCCAACCACTGTTTCTGCTCGGTTTCGAACCGAGGTCCTTTCGCGTGTTAGGCGAACGTGATGACCACTACACTACAGAAACCTATTGATGAGGTGCATGTGATTTTTAGAAGACGGCTCCTTCCCATAATCTGCTCTGCAAGCAGTGTGACAGTCTGTGAATTCCACAAACAACAGAACAGAGGTCATTCGGCATGGCAGTCTGCCTACAGCTCCTTGGTACGATGGCCTTCACCTGTCTCAAAAGTAAGGGTTTTGTAGCGAATTGGAGCATTAAATTTAAAATGCCTCCACTTGTTTCCGCCCAGTATTGAACTGAGGACCTTTCGCGTGTAAAGCGAACGTGATAACCACTACACTACGGAAACTTGATTTGGACGGTACCCACCTAGTGTCATTCGGCATGGCAGTCTGCCTACAGCTCCTTGGTACGATGGCCTTCACCTGTCTTAAAAGTAAGGGTTTTGTAGCGAATTGCAGCATTTATATTTAACATGCCTCCACTTGTTTCCACCCAATTTTGAACTGAGGACCTTTCGCGTGTAAAGCGAACGTGATAACCACTACACTACGGAAACTTGGTTTGGATCTCATTCCCACCTCTTCTAGCGCACGCTTGTTCAAAAGCGACTGAAACTATAGACTGCCCAGTGTTTTTAACATGGCAAAAAGCTGCTAATTTTGTTGGCCGAACATTTTATATTACTGTACAGGAAACCTCAATGGTCATTTGTTTTATTTTTGTCCTTTTCTAAAGAGATTAAACAACAAACATCCCTGCAAGTGTACTGACCTGCTCAACAGAAAATCGCATACGAAATTTTTGCAAAAATCACCCACAGTTTCCGCCCAGTTTCAAAATGGGGACTTTTCGCGTGTGAGGCGAACGTGATAACCACTACACTACAAACACGTCTTCAGGTTGCAGACATAAATCTTTAGGTGCACGCTTATTAAAAAGCATATAAAGGAAATGAGCGCTGCACCCACCTAGCGTGCCAAAGAGTTTGCATTTTCTGTCAGAATCCAACCACTGTTTCTGCTCGGTTTCGAACCGAGGACCTTTCTCGTGTTAGGCGAATGTGATGACCACTACACTACAGAAACCTATTGTTGAGAGGGATGTGCTTTTTAGAAGATGGCTCCTTCCCATTATCTGCCCTGCAAGCAGTGTGACAGTCTGTAAATTCCACAAACAACAGAACAAAGGTCATTCGGCACCCACCTAGTGTCATTCGGCATGGCAGTCTGCCTACAGCTCCTTGATACGATGGCCTTCACCTGTCTTAAAAGTAAGGGTTTTGTAGCGAATTGCAGCATTTGTATTTAACATGCCTCCACTTGTTTCCACCCAATTTTGTACTGAGGACCTTTCGCGTGTAAAGCGAACGTGATAACCACTACACTACGGAAACTTGGTTTGGATCTCATTCCAACCTCTTCTAGCGTACGCTTGTTCAAAAGCGACTGAAACTATAGACTGCCCAGTGTTTTTAACATGGCAAAAAGCTGCTAATTTTGTTGGCCGAACATTTTATATTACTGTACAGGAAACCTCAATGGTCATTTGTTTTATTTTTGTCCTTTTCTAAAGAGATTAAACAACAAACATCCCTGCAAGTGTACTGACCTGCTCAACAGAAAATCGCATACGAAATTTTTGCAAAAATCACCCACAGTTTCCGCCCAGTTTCGAACTGGGGACCTTTCGCGTGTGAGGCGAACGTGATAACCACTACACTACAGAAACACGTCTTCAGGTTGCAGACATAAATCTTTAGGTGCACGCTTATTAAAAAGCATATAAAGGAAATGAGCGCTGCTACCACCTAGCGTGGCAAACAGTTTAAATATTCTGTCAGAATCCAACCACTGTTTCTGCTTGGTTTCGAACAGAGGACCTTTCGCGTGTTAGGCGAACATGATGAACACTACACTACAGAAACCTCTTGATGAGGCACATGTGCTTTTTAGAAGATGGCTCCTTCCCATAATCTACTCTGCAAGCAGTGTGACAGTCTGTGAATTCCACAAACAACAGAACAGAGGTCATTCGGCATGGCAGTCTGCCTACAGCTCCTGGGTACGATGGCCTTCACCTGTCTTAAAAGTAAGGGTTTTGTATCGAATTGCAGCATTTATATTTAACATGCCTCCACTTGTTTCCGCCCAGTTTTGAACTGAAGACCTTTGCGTGTAAAGCGAACGTGATATCATGGCATATGCTTTTTAGAAGATGGCTCCTTCCCATAATCTGCTCTGCAAGCAGTGTGACAGTCTGTGAATTCCACAAACAACAGAACAGAGGTCATTCGGCATGGCAGTCTGCCTACAGCTCCTTGGTACGATGGCCTTCACCTGTCTCAAAAGCAAGTGTTTTGTAGCGAATTGGAGCATTACATTTAAAATGCCTCCACTTGTTTCCACCCAGTTTTGAACTGAGGACCTTTCGCGTGTAAAGCAAACGTGATAACCACTACACTACGGAAACTTGATTTGGACGTCAGTCCCACCGCTTCTAGGGTACGCTTGTTCAAAAGCGACTGAAACTATAGACTGCCCAGTGTTTTTAACATGGCAAAATGCTGCTAATTTTGTTGGCAGACCGAACATTTTATATTACTGAACAGGAAACCTCAATGGTCATTTGTTTTCTTTTTGTCCTTTTCTAAAGAGATTAAACCACAAACATCCCTGCAAGTGTACTGACCTGCTCAACAGAAAATCGCATACGGAATTTTTGCAAATACCACCCTTAGTTTCCGCCCAGTTTCGAACTGGGGACCTTTCGCGTGTGAGGCGAACGTGATAACCACTACACTACAGAAACACGTCTTCAGGTTGCAGACATAAATCTTTAGGTGCACGCTTATTAAAAAGCATATAAAGGAAATGAGCGCTGCTACCACCTAGCGTGGCAAACAGTTTAAATATTCTGTCAGAATCCAACCACTGTTTCTGCTTGGTTTCGAACAGAGGACCTTTCGCGTGTTAGGCGAACATGATGAACACTACACTACAGAAACCTATTGATGAGGCACATGTGCTTTTTAGAAGATGGCTCCTTCCCACAATCTACTCTGCAAGCAGTGTGACAGTCTGTGAATTCCACAAACAACAGAACAGAGGTCATTCGGCATGGCAGTCTGCCTACAGCTCCTGGGTACGATGGCCTTCACCTGTCTTAAAAGTAAGGGTTTTGTATCGAATTGCAGCATTTATATTTAACATGCCTCCACTTGTTTCCGCCCAGTTTTGAACTGAAGACCTTTGCGTGTAAAGCGAACGTGATATCATGGCATATGCTTTTTAGAAGATGGCTCCTTCCCATAATCTGCTCTGCAAGCAGTGTGACAGTCTGTGTATTCCACAAACAACAGAACAGAGGTCATTCGGCATGGCAGTCTGCCTACAGCTCCTTGGTACGATGGCCTTCACCTGTCTCAAAAGCAAGGGTTTTGTAGCGAATTGGAGCATTACATTTAAAATGCCTCCACTTGTTTCCACCCAGTTTTGAACTGAGGACCTTTCGCGTGTAAAGCAAACGTGATAACCACTACACTACGGAAACTTGATTTGGACTTCAGTCCCACCGCTTCTAGGGTACGCTTGTTCAAAAGCGACTGAAACTATAGACTGCCCAGTGTTTTTAACATGGCAAAATGCTGCTAATTTTGTTGGCAGACCGAACATTTTATATTACTGTACAGGAAACCTCAATGGTCATTTGTTTTATTTTTGTCCTTTTCTAAAGAGATTAAACCATAAACATCCCTGCAAGTGTACTGACCTGCTCAACAGAAAATCGCATACGAAATTTTTGCAAAAACCACCCACAGTTTCCACCCAGTTTCGAACTGGGGACCTTTCGCGTGTTAGGCGAACGTGATGACCACTACACTACAGAAACCTATTGATGGAACATGTGCTTTTTAGAAGATCCCTCCTTCCCATAATCTGCTCTGCAAGCAGTGTGACAGTTTGTAAATTCCACAAACAACAGAACAGAGGTTATTCGGCATGGCAATCTGCCTACAGCTCCTTGGTACGATGGCCTTCACAAGGGTTTTGTAGCGATTTGCAGCATTTATATTTAACATGCCTCCACTTGTTTCCACCCAGTTTTGAACTGAGGACCTGTCGCGTGTAAAGCGAACTTGATAACCACTACACTACGAACACTTGATTTGGACGTCAGTCCCACCTCCTCTAGGGTACGCTTGTTCAAAAACGACTGAAACTATAGACTGCCCAGTGTTTTAAACATGGCAAAAAGCTGCTAATTTTGTTGGCAGACCAAACATTTTTTATTACTGTACAGGAAACCTCAACGGTCATTTGTTTTATTTTTGACAGAAAATGTGCCTGCATCCCTGCAAGTGTACTGACCTGCTCAACAGAAAATCGCATAAGAAATTTTTGCAAAAACCACCCACAGTTTCCACCCAGTTTCGAACTGGGGACCTTTCGCGTGTGAGGCGAACGTGATAACCACTACACTACGGAAACACGTCTGCAGGTGGCAGACATAATTCTTTAGCTGCACGCTTATTAAAAAGCATATATTATGGAAATGAGCGCTGCTACCACCTAGCGTGGCAAACAGTTTAAATTTTCTGTCAGAATCCAACCACTGTTTCTGCTCGGTTTCGAACAGAGGACCTTTCGCGTGTTAGGCGAACGTGATGAACACTACACTACAGAAACCTATTGATGACGCACATGTGCTTTTTAGAAGATGGCTCCTTCCCATAATCTACTCTGCAAGCAGTGTGACAGTCTGTGAATTCCACAAACAACAGAACAGAGGTCATTCGGCATGGCAGTCTGCCTACAGCTCCTGGGTACGATGGCCTTCACCTGTCTTAAAAGTAAGGGTTTTGTATCGAATTGCAGCATTTATATTTAACATGCCTCCACTTGTTTCCACCCAGTTTTGAACTGAAGACCTTTGCGTGTAAAGCGAACGTGATATCATGGCATGTGCTTTTTAGAAGATGGCTCCTTCCCATAATCTACTCTGCAAGCAGTGTGACAGTCTGTGAATTCCACAAACAACAGAACAGAGGTCATTCGGCATGGCAGTCTGCCTACAGCTCCTTGGTACGATGGCCTTCACCTGTCTCAAAAGCAAGGGTTTTGTAGCGAATTGGAGCATTACATTTAAAATGCCTCCACTTGTTTCCACCCAGTTTTGAACTGAGGGCCTTTCGCGTGTAAAGCAAAGGTGATAACCACTACACTACGGAAACTTGATTTGGACGTCAGTCCCACCGCTTCTAGGGTACGCTTGTTCAAAAGCGACTGAAACTATAGATTGCCCAGTGTTTTTAACATGGCAAAATGCTGCTAATTTTGTTGGCAGACCAAACATTTTATATTACTGTACAGGAAACCTCAATGGTCATTTGTTTTATTTTTGTCCTTTTCTAAAGAGATTAAACCACAAACATCCCTGCAAGTGTACTGACCTGCTCAACAGAAAATCGCATACGAAATTTTTGCAAAAACCACCCACAGTTTCCGCCCAGTTTCGAACTGGGGACCTTTCGCGTGTGAGGCGAACGTGATAACCACTACACTACGGAAACACGTCTTCAGGTTGCAGACATAAATCTTTAGGTGCACGCTTATTAAAAAGCATATAAAAGAAATGAGTGCTGCACCCACCTAGCGTGGCAAACAGTTTAAATTTTCTGTCAGAATCCAACCACTGTTTCTGCTCGGTTTCGAACCGAGGACCTTTCGCGTGTTAAGCGAACGTGATGACCACTACACTACAGAAACCTATTGATGAGACACATGTGCTTTTTAGAAGATGGCTCCTTCCCATAATCTGCTCTGCAGGCAGTGTGACAGTCTGTAAATTCCACAAACAACAGAACAGAGGTCATTCTGCATGGCAGTCTGCCTACAGCTCCTTGGTACGATGGCCTTCACCTGTCTCAAAAGTCATACCGATCTTTATGGGAGCTCCCTGGCCACAGCGCTATGGAGGGCCAGGATCGGAGTTGGGCTTGCACGATTGGAAGGCGCAGGCGGAATATCTGGCCGGATTACAGGGACTGAGTGCATCACAGAAAGTACAGTTTGTGTTGGGGTCTTTGGAAGCAGAAGCCAAAAGAGAAGTTCTTGCTGCATCAGAAGCCACACGGGCTACCGCGAAAACTATCTTCGATTTCCTGTCCGGATTATATGGAGACTCTACCCCGGTGGCCACTCTTCGTGCCCAGTTCTTTAACTATCAACAGGGGCCTAAGCAGACTCTTCGGGCATACTCCTTGAAATTGTGGGAGCAGTTTGGCCGGCTGTTGGGTGAACTTCGTCGGGGTCGAGTCGAGGGCGGATCGATGGTGAGAGAGAGGTCGTATTCGGAGAAGGGGCGAGCTCCTGTGCGCCGCCCCCTACGTCCTGTGGGCCCCCGGTTCCAGTGGGATGACCAGGGAAGGCCCATCTGTATTAATTGTGGAGACCCGGGACACATCAGTCGTCAGTGTGGGCTCCGTCGGGGTTCTCAAGGGGGTTTTTAGTCCCACCGGCTACTGTGGGTCAAGTGGCCGGGACACCTTTGTGTGACCCTCCTTCTGTTCCTGTTTTACGAGACGACAGGGTTGGGCGCTGTCCCACCGTGGAGGTTCAAGCTAACGGAGTCACGATAGATTGTCTGGTCGATACAGGTTCTCAAGTTACGTTATTTTCGGAGAGCCTGGCCCAGGAGTTGGTTGCAGATCATCGGCTCCAAGCAGTGGACGCTTCTAGTCTGACTTTACGGGGGCAAATGGTCTGGACATCCCTTACACTGGGTACATCGTGGTAGACTTTCTGGTCCAAGGGGTTCCCGTCCAACAGAAAGGGGTCGTTATCGTCCGAGATCATTGCTTGGGCATTCATCGAGCACTCCTAGGGATGAACGTTATACTGGATTGCTCGGAGGAATTGTTTCTGGGACGGCCAGCTCGGACTTCTCTGTCATCGGCGAAGCAGGACAGGGACCGGATTCTGGCCGATTGCCGAAGAGTGCACGTGGCTAGTCAAGTGAAGGAGAGAGAAGGCATCGGTCGAGTAGCCTGTCGGTACGCTTTGTCTGTCCCAGCCCAGAGCGAGACCGTGCTTTGGGTCCGAGTACCTTCAGGACCCTGTGGGACGGGTACCTGTGTCCTGGTAGAGCCCCATGAGGACTGTCAACCCATTGAAGTGGCTCACGGGCTGACGGCCATCCACCGTGGGCGAGTCTCAGTAAAGGTGCGGAATGCCAATCCCTACTCCGTGCTCCTTCGTCGACACCAACGTCTGGTTCGAGTTTCCTCGGTACGCTCTGCCCAGGTTCACAAGCATCAGTACGTCTGCTTCAGGCAGGTGAGCTCTGCGGTGGTGGAAGTCGCCGTCCGCCCAGTTGAGGCAGAACCAGGCTCTGTGGGAGGAGGGGTGCCGACCCATTTGATGGGAGAGTCCCTGAAGGGTGAAAATCTGGAGGAGGAACAGGTGTTACAGCTCCAGGAGCTCTTGAGAAAATGGCAACATGTGTTCTCGACCCACGAAGAAGACTATGGCTGCACAGGGGTAGTGAGGCATCAAATACCTACCGGTGAAGCGATGCCTAGCCAAGAGCGGTATCGTCCGGTGCCACCCACCCTCTATGCCGAGGTCCGCGCCCTGTTGAAAGGGATGCTGGAGGGAGGAATTGTTCGAGAGAGCAGTAGTCCCAGGGCGGCGCCAATTGTTCTGGTTCAGAAGAAAACGGGAGCTTGGAGGTTCTGCGTTGACTACCGCAAACTCAACAGTGTAACGAAGAAAGATACATTCCCGTTGCCACGGATTGAAGACTCACTCACCTGTCTCACACAAGCGGCGTGGTACTCCACATTGGACCTGGCGAGTGGATACTGGCAGGTGCAGGTAGACGACCGAGATAGAGAGAAGACAGCCTTCACCACCCCGTTTGGGTTATTTGAATGGGACCGGATGCGGTTCGGCCTGTGCAATGCTCCTGCGACCTTTCAGCGCTTGATGCAGCACTGTCTAGGGGGACAACTGGTCGACTCAACGCCGGTATACCTGGACGATGTGATCGTCTTCTCCCCTGACTTCCGCACTCACCTGCACCATCTAGGTGGGAGGAGGACCACCTAGGGAGGAGGAGGAACACAGGAAGTGTTCAGGGCCATGGAGAAATATGGGCTAAAGCTTAGGCCAGACAAATGCCAGTTATTGCGGAAGAAGGTACAGTTCTTGGGACATCGTGTCAGTGCTGCAGGGATATCCCCCGACCCGGAGAAGGTGGCAGCTGTCCAAGGGTGGGAGCCACCCCGGGCAGTGAGACAGGTGCGGTCGTTCCTGGGGTTCGTGGGATTTTGTCGACGCTTTATAAAAGGATTATCTGGGCTTGCTTGGCCATTGAACCAACTCCTTGCTGGTTCCGGACGTGCCCGTGGCAAAGGCTCCCCGTCAGTGCATTGGGATTCCACCTGTGAGACCACCTTCCAGAACCTCAAGCAGGAACTTCTGAGGGCCCCTATCTTGGCCTACGCAGACTTCACCCAGCCGTTCCTTCTGTACACTGACGCCAGCAATGCAGGTTTGGGAGCCGTGTTGGCCCAAGAGCACCAAGGAGTGGAGAGAGTGATTGCATACGCAAGTCAAAGTTTACATCCCGCAGAGCGGAACGCGGCAAATTACAGTTCCTTCAAAATCGAACTACTGGCAATGAAGTGGGCCATGACGGAGAAGTTCAAAGATTACCTGTTGGGAGCCAAGGTGACGGTGATTACGGATAATAATCCATTAGTACACTTGCAGACCGCCAAGTTGGGGGCAGTAGAACAGCGTTGGGTGGCACAACTAGCAAATTATGATTAACAGCTTAAATACCGACCCGGCAGAGAACACGTAAATGCGGACGCCCTGTCCAGACTCCCAGTCATCCGGAGGGACAACCAAACACCCCTTTGTACCCCTGGCCCTGAAGACGAGTTGCTGATGGCAATGGTGGAAGCTCCCGGGACCCTGAGGGCTGTTCCGTCTAGTTGGGGATGGGACCCCGGGCGGTGGAGAAGGCTGCAGCTGGGAGATGCAGACCTGTGTCAGGTTACGTTGTACCTTAGACAGGGATACATGCCGAGAGCAGAGGAAAGCGGGCTCAGACGGTGGGAGTACAACATCTCCTAAGGCAGTGGAAGAGGCTGCGACTTAGAGAAGGGGTAATCTGCCGTTCGATGCAAGATCCCCGAACACAGGAGACAGTACACCAGGTGGTGGTACCGGAGGGCCAAGTCTCGAGCTATTGACTGCATTCCACACCCATACTGGCCATCAGGGCCAAGAGAAGACGCTGTCTCTGCTGAGGAGGTATTTCTACTGGCCTAGGATGGAAAAGAAAGTTGAGGAGTTCGTTCAGAGTTGTCCACTGTGTACGTTGTTCAAACGCAGGAAGGAAATCCGAGCCCCATTGGTCCCCCTGTGGCCCAAAGCACCTCTGCACATCATAGGAATCGATTTCCTGACTTTAGGTCGGCCGACGGATCGATTTCAAAATATCCTGGTGATGACTGACCTATTAACTAAATACGCCTAGGCCATCCCCACTGTAGATCAGACGACAGTTACCACAGCCAGCGCCCTTTGGAGGGCAGTGATACAACCTTTTGGCTCCCCAGAGACCCTACACTCAGACCAAGGTTCAAATTTTGAGTCCCGAGTGATCCAAGAGCTGAGCCACCTTTATGGGTGCCGGAAGACCCATACGACCTCATACCATCCTCAGGGTAACGGGGGTGCGAAAGGTTGAACCAGACCCTGTTGGGGTTATTGGGGACCCTAGAGAGTGAACAACAGGGCCAATGGGCCGAGAGTCTCCCCTCTCTGTTGCAAGCCTATAACAATAGTGTGCACAGTATCACCAGGTATGCTCCTTCCTACCTTATGTTTGGGCGCCATCTCCGCTTACCTGTGGACTTGCTCCTGGGGACCGAGGCTGCAGAAAGAGGGTATAGTACCACTGACTCGGTGAATCGGCACCACCACCAACTGCTCGATGCCTACCGACGAGTCTCAGATCATCTGAGTGCAGAAGCCGCCAAGAACAAGCGGCTATACGACCGGACTGCCCGAGAGGCCCCTTTGTTACCAGGGGAGCGAGTGCTGGTAAGGGACAACCGGCGCTCAGGGAAGGGGAAGCTCCGCGATCGCTGGGAGTCGACGCCATATGTGGTGGAACGACGACAAGGGCCTGATGCTCCAGTTTACTCGGTACGACCCGAGGGGAAACCAGGACCGATACGGGTGCTCCATCGAAACTTGCTCCGTCCATGTCCGAACTATTCGCAGCTAGCGGCCGAGGCCCCAAGTGCGCCACCCGCCCCAGAGGTACTCATGGTAGGGTGGTCTGTGGTCCCGAGGGACCCTGAAGTTGAAGCAAGAGTGGCTCCGCCCTCGCCACTCCGACGGTCTCAGCGGGACACCCGAGGACAGCCTCCTGAGAGGTATGGCGAATGGAATTGAAGAACACCGGTTCTCGGGACTAGAACCGATTGGCGGGGGGGATGTCACGGGTGACAAAAACGCGTAGTGAGCGGAACCCTCTTGGTGAGTCACGAGTTTCTCGAGGGAACGATTTGTTTGCGACACATCCCACTCCAGTTCCAGGTGTGGCAGAAACATTGCCC
Source organism: Siphateles boraxobius (assembly GCF_051911475.1). Classification (NCBI taxonomy): domain Eukaryota; kingdom Metazoa; phylum Chordata; class Actinopteri; order Cypriniformes; family Leuciscidae; genus Siphateles; species Siphateles boraxobius. The sequence goes on from NW_027509053.1 coordinate 201,775, forward strand.
GGCCTGATTAGCGCTAATGCACTGCAGGTGCAAGAGAGAGAGGAGCGGCGTTCACACAGGTGTCCGGCTTCACAAGCCAAAGATAAAAGGGCTATCCAGAGAGGTTTCGGGGAACGGGACGTGGATGTGGTCTGTTTTGTTTTTGGAGCAGTTTGGGGCTCAAGCTTTACTCGGGGAAGTTGTCTGGATGTGGGGAAGAGAGAAAGATAAGTGAATTGATTTCATCTTATGAACATTCGAAAAGCTTGAAGAGGATGCAGTGAATGTAAATCTGACTGTTGGGGAAGCTATGTGTTTCAGAGTGTGTTGAGGAGGAACTGAGGATTAAATATCCCCCACGGGAGTGTAACGAATGGATTGAGGCCTCTGATCAGCCCTATCGTGTGAATGAATTGCAGTGTTTTTGCCTTATTTATATACATTGATTCATGGCTGTGGATTTGAAGTGAACACGAGTGTGGTGTGCTTTTACTGAGAAGCGGCCCCAACCCCTGCTTACACGTTTGTGAAAAGTTATTATATCTGCTCTCCATCAGAAGCCCAGAGTGATACAGCTGAGTTTGGAAGTATGCAGTATCGCTGGTGAAGTAAGCTTTTAAATCACTGTCTCACTACTTTGCACTGACGAACAGTATCCTATGTTGAGAAGAATCCTTTACCTTCCTACTTACCATCTGAGTCTGGAAGTATGCAGTATCGCTCGTGAAGTAATTTTTTTAAATCATTGTTTCACTACTGTGTACTGACGAAAGTATTCTATACTGAGAAGAATCCTTACCTTCCTACTTAACGTCTGAGTCTGGAAGTATGCAGCATCGCTGGTGAAGTAAGCTTTTAAACCACTGTCTCACTACTGTGCACCGACGAAAGTGTTCTATACTTTGAAAAATCCTTATCTTCCTACTTACGGTCTGAGTCTAGAAGTATGCAGCATCGCTGGTGAAGAAAGCTTTTAAGTCACTGTTTCACTACTGTGCACTGCTGAAAGTATCTTATACTGAGAAGAATCCTTACCTTCCTACTTACTGTCTGAGTCTAGAAGTATGCAGCATGGCTGGTGAAGTAAGCTTTTAAACCACCGTCTCCCACTACTGTGCACTGACGAAAGTTTCATGTACTGAGAAGAATTCTTATCTTCCTACTTACCGTCTGAGTCTAGAAGTATGCAGCATTGCTGGTGAAGTAAGCTTTTAAATCACTGTCTCACTACTGTGCACTGACGATCGTATCCTATACTGAGAAGAATCCTTACCTTCCTACTTACCGCCTGAGTCTAGAAGTATGCAGCATCGCTGGTGAAGTAAGCTTTTAAAATCATTGTTTCACTACTGTGCACTGACGAAAGTATTCTATACTGAGAAAAATCCTTATCTTCCTACTTACTGTCTGAGTCTAGAAGTATGCAGCATTGCTGGTGAAGTAAGCTTTTAAACCACCGTCTCCCACTACTGTGCACTGACGAAAGTATCTTGTACTGAGAAGAATTCTTACCTTCCTACTTACCGTCTGAGTCTAGAAGTATGCAGTATTGCTGGTGAAGTAAGCTTTTAAATCACTGTCTCACTACTGTGCACTGACAAAAGTATCCTATACTGAGAAGAATTCTTACCTTCCTACTTACCGCCTGAGTCTAGAAGTATGCAGCATTGCTGGTGAAGTAAGCTTTTCAATCACTGTCTCACTACTGTGCACTGACGAAAGTATCCTATACTGAGAAGAATCCTTACCTTCCTACTTACCGTCTGAGTCTGGAAGTATGCAGCATCGCTGGTGAAGTAAGCCTTTGAATCATTGTCCCACTACTGTGCACTGACGAAAGGATTCTGTATTGAGAAGAACTCTTACCTTCTTACTTACCGTTTGAGTCCTGAAGTGAGCCGTATCCTTGGTGAAGTTGTCACAAGGTGACGAACTAGAGACGGAACTACACAGCCCACGGGGGGATGTTTCCGCCCGGAGCGGTTTCAACTGAACACCAAGCCGGCCTCAGATGCGTCGCTACCATAGGAACAGCAGCCGCTGATGGCAAAGTGACAGAAGGTGCGGCGCATTAAGTGACTGTGTGACGATTGGGACATGTCGCTTTTAGGAACAGACAAAAGCAAAACTTTGAGAGACTGAGTGGGTTGGGTGGGATTGCTGCGGCGTTCAAACTTTTCTTCTTGCTGAGAGAGAGTGAGAGATTTCTGTGGGACAAATCGGCTGGCGAGATCGATCCGTGGGAAGGGAATCCGCTACGAAGAACTGGGTGACGGAGAACAGAGAGGCAGAGGGCGAAGTCATCTATGAAGTATTATCGAGTCCACTTACTGGGGTGAAGATAAGTACCAACCTTCTACTGGCTGTATTATATGTGGGTTATACACGAAAAGATTATATATGAGGAGAAATGACATAAAAAACGGAGTCCAGATGTCTGAATGAGAAGACAGCTGTTAGGATTTGTGATTGCAGTCGCTGAATTCTTCCGTCTAATTACCCCCGCTGTCCAGAGCGAGGAGGTTGGCCGTGACCTTAAATTTCACGGAGTGGATGAGAGTGACGTGAGTTAATGCTGTGTCCCACTGTGTGTGGTTGAAGTGGAGTTATTGAATGCTTACTGTACAGAATTCTGTCACATGTCCATCGGTCTTGCCTTGTGTTACAGTCGGGAGTTTTCTGAGGAAGAGATTAAGTGAAAACGGACTTTAAGCCTGCTGTATTCTGATTCATCATTGATGCTGTTCTGGAGAACGGGGAAAATCCAGTTACCTGCTGTTCTGAGTGTTGAATATCCAAAGCCTGTTGTATTCTGATTCATCATTGATGCTGTTCTGGAGAACGGGGAAAATCCAGTTACCTGCTGTTCTGAGTGTTGAATATCCAAAGCCTGTTGTATTCTGATTCATCATTGATGCTGTTCTGGAGGACGGGGAAAATCCAGTTACCTGCTGTTCTGAGTGCGTCCCATCTGAAGCCCGCTGCATTTGTCTCATCGTTGCTGTTGTGGAGAACGGAGGAAACCTCAGGTACCCGTTGTTCTGAGTGTTGTGTATCTAAATCCTGTTGTACTCTGCTTCATTATTGATGCTGTTCTGGGGGACGGAGAAAATCCAGTTACCTGCTGTAGTAAAGGTTCAGTGTTGGTGTGATGGAAGAAGACAGGGGTCGGCGTGACTGGGACTCGTACACTTTTATTTAGTTAAGAAGAAATGCGCTGTGCGCGCTCTAACATAAATCAGGTTCACGTTCAAAATATCACTCTTTCCACTATATCCAATATCACTCTTCAGCGTCCAGCTCACGTCTCGTGCACGAGTCCCCAGTCCTTCTCTCTCCCGCTCTCTTGCAGCAGCCAGCTTTTATGCGATCTCCCCACGCCAATTACTGCAATCAGAGACAGGTGTTCGTCATTTTGCACTTGACCTACTTACTCACCGCTCGGCTCCGTCGTTGCTCTCGCGCTACAGACTTCGCTGAACCACGCCCCCCTCGCCACATACCCCCACCGCCCGACTCAGGCCGGGGAGCCGTCCGGCCTGCAGCCTCCCCCCTCTCCCCCCTCCTCCTGGAGAGGAAGTCAGCCACAACCATCTGTGCACCCGGCCTGTGGATCACCTTGAACTTAAAAGGCTGTAAGGCCAGATACCAACGGGTGATCCGCGCGTTGGTATCCTTCATGCGGTGGAGCCACTGCAGGGGAGCGTGGTCCGAACAGAGGGTGAACTCTCGACCCAGGAGGTAGTAGCGGAGGGTGAGAACGGCCCACTTGATGGCTAAAGCTTCCTTTTCAATGGTGCTGTACATAGTCTCTCTCTTCGAGAGCTTCCGACTAATGTACAGCACCGGCCGTTCTTCGCCCTCTATCTCCTGGGACAAGACTGCGCCCAGCCCCCTGTCCGACGCGTCAGTCTGTAGGGAAAAAGGGAGAGAAAAGTTAGGAGCCTGTAGGAGCGGTCCGCCACATAGAGCAGCCTTTATCTGGGTAAAGGCCTGCTGACACCGCTCCGTCCACTGGACAGTATCTGGTGCTTCCTTTTTAGTCAGATCAGTCAGCGGGCTAGCCAGGTCCGAATAATTAGGCACAAACCTCCTGTAATATCCAGCTAGCCCCAGGAACTGTCTAACCTCCTTTTTGGTCTTAGGTCTTGGACAGGTCGCAACTGCTGCGGTTTTATCAATTTGGGGACGCACCTGTCCATGACCCAAGTGGAAGCCCAGATACCTAACTTCCACGCGCCCAATTGCACACTTCTTTGGGTTGGCGGTGAGCCCCGCCCCTCGCAGCGTCCTGAGGACAGCTCGCAAATGCTGCATATGCCGCTGCCAGTCGTTACTATAGATGATAATGTCATCCAAGTAAGCAGCAGCATATGCAGTATGCGGCCGGAGAATTCTGTCCATCAGGCGCTGGAAGGTCGCGGGAGCCCCGAACAAGCCGAAAGGAAGAGTAACAAATTGGTGTAATCCAAACGGCGTCGTGAAAGCAGTTTTTTCTTTAGATATTGGAGATAAGGGGATCTGCCAATACCCTTTTGTCAAATCCAGTGTCGAATAAAAACGAGCGGTACCGAGCCGATCAAGCAATTCGTCAACCCGCGGCATTGGATACGCATCGAATTTCGACACAGCATTCACCTTGCGATAATCCACACAGAACCGGACGGAGCCGTCGGTTTTAGGCACTAAAACTATCGGGCTTGCCCAGTCACTGTTGGATTCTTCTATTACCCCCATGTCCAGCATAGCTTCTAATTCATCCTGAACTACTTTCTTTTTATGTTCAGGTAAACGATACGGCCGGCTGCGTACTATTACGCCCGGTTCGGTCTCAACGTGGTGCTGAATGAGATTTGTCCGACCAGGTAGGGGCGAAAACACATCAGCAAACTCTGCTTGTAAATTACGTATGTCAGTGATCTGGGACGGTGAGAGGTGGTCTCCGCCAAATGCCAGAGCGAGAGATTGGGATTTTGAGCTCGCTTCTGGACCGAGATCCTCCTCCCCACTTACCACCGTCGCCAGCATCACTGACTCCGCCTCATTCCATTTTTTAAGGAGGTTAAGGTGGTAAATTTGATGTGCCCCGTCCCTATCTGATCGGACAACCTCATAGTCGAGGTCCCCGACTCGCCGTGTGACCACAAACGGCCCTTGCCACTTCGCGAGTAATTTAGAGCTGGATGTGGGAAGCAATACAAGGACTTTATCTCCCGGTGCAAATTTGCGTAGTCTAGTCCCCCTGTTGTACAGCCGACTTTGCTTGTCCTGAGCCTGTAACAAATTCTCCATAGAGAGCCGCCCCAAAGTGTGGAGTTTTGTTCTCAGGTCCAAGACATACTGAATTTCGTTTTTGCTATTCGAAGGTCCGTCCTCCCAAGCTTCTCTAAGCACGTCCAGCACCCCGCGGGGCTGACGCCCATAGAGAAGCTCGAAGGGGGAAAACCCCGTGGAGGCTTGGGGGACCTCGCGTACAGCGAACAAGAGGGGTTCTAGCCACTTATCCCAATTTTTGGCGTCTTCCCGTACGAACTTACGAATCATGGATTTTAACGTGCGGTTAAAACGTTCCACCAAGCCGTCTGTTTGTGGGTGATAGACGCTGGTGCGAATCGATTTAATGCCCAATAATTCGTACAGTTCGCGAATAGTGCGTGACATAAACGCCGTGCCTTGATCGGTGAGAATCTCTTTCGGGATTCCTACCCGGGAGATTAATTGAAACAGTGCGCTCGCCACGCTTTTAGCGGAAATATTGCGAAGCGGCACTGCTTCTGGGTATCGCGTTGCATAATCCACCAGGACTAATGCAAAGCGATGCCCCCGTGCAGATCGTTCTAATGGCCCGATGAGGTCCATTCCAATTCTTTCGAAGGGGACCTCCATTAAGGGAAGAGGGCACAAAGGTGCTTTTGGGTTGGCCGGTGGATTCACCAACTGACATTCACGACAAGACGCGCACCACTTGCGCACGTTCTCGTGAATGCCCGGCCAGAAAAATCGGGTCATTAAACGATTTAGTGTAGCTGCCTGCCCTAAATGACCAGCCATCGGATTACAGTGAGCCGCCTGGAAAAGCATTTCCCGACGGCTCTTTGGAACTAATAACTGAGTTGTATCTTGCTTTGACTGGGTGTCTTGGGTCACCCGATACAACTTATCTTTTATGATAGCAAAATAAGGATATGAGGGCGGTCGGTCGGGGTGGAGGGGCTGCCCGTCGATCGTACGGACCTGGTCAAACGCATTTTTAAGCGTCTCATCTCGGGACTGTTCCAGAGGAAAGTCATCACGCTCTGAAAGAATCCTTCTTTCAACCGCGTTCCGAACCTCTGGGACAGATACCGAGGGCCCCGGCACAGCCTCTCCAACCTGAGCGACCGCTCCCCTCTCCTGCTTCCTTTTTGTCCCAGAAGCACCCGCACACAAATAACCCAATAGTGTTTTAAACCCCGGCCAATTGGTCCCCAAAATTAACGGGTGCCGGAGGTGTTGGCTAACGGCCACCTCCACACTATGCTTTTGGCCCCGAAATTGGATAATGACTGGCATTAAAGGGTAATCCATCACCTCCCCGTGCACACACCGAACCCTAACCGTGCGGCTCTTATCCAATGCCTCTGGTTGTATCAGATTTTGATGGATGGAGGTTTGGTTACAGCCTGAATCCACCAAAGCCTGATAGGTACCCCCCTTAATACTCACAGGTATTTGGTACAACCCAGCTTGATCGGGGGCAGCCTGCGGTGTGTCAGGGACCCTGACCAGTGTCCCCACCTCCATTACGGGGCACCGATCGATAAAATGTCCAGGGTCCCCGCAACGCCAACAGGCCGGCCCAGTCCTTCCCGCCGCCCCAATGGCGGGAAGTGGGTCAAGCGATTGGCGTGGGGAGAGCGGGGGTGCAGGAGGCGCAGTGGCAGAGGCTGTTCCCCTGGACGGCGTTCTGGGTGCGGGAACAGGCTCAGCCGTAGGTCCGGTCCTCCAGCGGGGCGCTGGCCTGGGCAGGAATCCTCCACGGGACCTGGGTAGAGGGACAGGGCGAGAAGAGAGAGAGAGAGAGAGAGAAGCTGCTGGAAGGGGTTCGCCGACCCCTGGGCACGCCACCATCTGGTCCTCCGCCAACTGGATGGCCTGGTTCAGCGACGTCGGGCGGTGGCACTGGACCCACTGCGCGGTCTTCCGGGGGAGCCGCGCGACGAATTGCTCCAGTACCACGTGGTCTATAATTCCCTCGACGTCGCGTCCGTCGGCCATCAACCACTTGCGGCACGCGTCCCGGAGCTGCTGCGCAAAGGCGAAGGGTCGGCCGGATTCCCCGAGCTCCAGTGACCGGAACCGCTGTCTGCTCTGCTCCGGGGTCCGGCCAACCCGCTGCAGAATGGCGCGCTTGAGGTCTTCATAGACCAGGAGGTTCTGGACTGGCAGCTGTTGTGCGGCGATCTGGGCTTCTCCGGCCAGCAGCGGGATCAGCCGCATCGGCCAGTCCGTGGACGGCCAGCCCCAGGCCTCGGCCGACCTCTCGAACAGCTCGAGGAAGGCTTCGGGATCGTCTCCTGGACCCATTTTGTGGAGGTGCATGGGCTGGGCCGAGGCTGGAGCTGGCGATGATGGTGTGGCCCGAACCTCCTGGTCCATCCAGCTCCGGAACTGCTCACGGTCCTCCTGCTGGGCCCGGAGGAGTGTCTCGAACCGACGCTCCTGGTGCTCCTCCATGGCCAGCAGGGCCCGATGTTGTTGCTGGTGGAGTCCCGCGAGCGCGTGGATGATGTCCGCAAGTGGGGACGGGGGCTGTGTGGCGGCGGCCTCTTCTTCCATACCGGGTTTCGGCACCAGTGTAGTAAAGGTTCAGTGTTGGTGTGATGGAAGAAGACAGGGGTCGGCGTGACTGGGACTCGTACACTTTTATTTAGTTAAGAAGAAATGCGCTGTGCGCGCTCTAACATAAATCAGGTTCACGTTCAAAATATCACTCTTTCCACTATATCCAATATCACTCTTCAGCGTCCAGCTCACGTCTCGTGCACGAGTCCCCAGTCCTTCTCTCTCCCGCTCTCTTGCAGCAGCCAGCTTTTATGCGATCTCCCCACGCCAATTACTGCAATCAGAGACAGGTGTTCGTCATTTTGCACTTGACCTACTTACTCACCGCTCGGCTCCGTCGTTGCTCTCGCGCTACAGACTTCGCTGAACCACGCCCCCCTCGCCACACCTGCTGTTCGGAGTGTGTTCCATCTGAGGCCGGTGCATTCTCGTCTCATCCTCGCTGTTCTTGGGAGTGGGAATAAACCCAGTTACCTGCTGCCCAGTCGACGCCCTTCACAGCCCCAAGCCTTCTGCACCGACATATTGGGAAGACCAAACGTACGTGGAGTACCTACTTGCTGTCCAGTCGATGCTCCTTCACAGCCGTAAGCTTTCTGCACCTGTTGAACTAAGAAGAACCAACTGTATTGAGAGGATTTACCTGCTGCCAGTCGACGCTCCTTCACAGCCCTAAGCCTACTGCACCGACGTATTGGGAAGACCAAACGTACGTGGAGTACCTACTTGCTGTCCAGTCGACGCTCCTTCACAGCCGTAAGCTTCCTACACCTGTTGTACTGAGAAGAACCAACCGTACTGAGAGTAAGCCTTTGGCACCTGAGAGACTGAGAAGAGTCAACCGTACTCAGAGTAAGCCTTTGGCACCTGAGAGACTGAGAAGAGTCAACCGTACTGAGAGTAAGCCTTTGGCACCTGAGAGAATCAGAAGAGTCAACCGTACTGAGAGTAAGCCTTTGGCACCTGAGAGACTGAGAAGAGTTCACCGTACGGAGAATAAGCCTTTGGCACCTGAGAGACTGAGAAGAGTCAACCGTACTGAGAGTAAGCCTTTGGCACCTGAGAAACTGAGAAGAGTCAACCGTACTGAGAGTAAGCCTTTGGCACCTGAGAGACTGAGAAGAGTCAACCGTACTGAGAGTAAGCCTTTGGCACCTGAGAGACTGAGAAGAGTCAACCGTACTGAGAGTAAGCCTTTGGCACCTGAATGTATCGAATAGAATCGAATGTAGTTCTTTAATGAGAACTAGTAATGTAGCTAGTTTTATTTAAGTTACTTATAAGCCATAAGCAATCGTCGATTAAAAGAGTATTTGGGGATTGCAGTTTGCTGTTTGACTTATCAATTTGTGTCGATAAAGTATAATAGGGTGAATCATGTATATAGTGCTTGCATAGTGCATATACTTGTAGCTGTTATGTATCTTTGGAAGTCCTTGAAATTAATAGGTTTCAAAGCGCAGCGCAGCGTTCCGCGTCCTGTCTAAAAGGTGCTTCAGTCCTAGGCGAACCTCCACGAACCCCAACCCCCCCTGTTTGTAGATAGATAGATAGCCTATATATACACACACACAAACATATACACAAAAAAAGTGTACATGCAGACCCGCTAACAACATGTCTATAATTAACTAAGAATGTGAATTATAAAAAACATGAATTATAGAAAGCATGAAAGGCCCAGTTCCTCATTAAGGCCATTTGGTTCTACTGTGTTAAGAGTGAAAATCCAGAAAGCGTCCCATTGTAGTAGGGACTTCACTATGTCACCTCCTCGCTGGGAGGGTAGAATTTTTTCAATACCCAAAAATTTTAAGGACGCACTGGAACCATGATTAGCTTGTACATAATGCCTCGCAATTTCATAGTCCATATTTCTGTTACGAATTGCTGCTTTGTGTTCTGCAGCCAGTAGCACCTCAATGCAGTACATGAGATCCACGGGGAGGAGTCGGATCAAGATCCAAGGGGTGGAGATGGGTAGGATTAGGGTTGTATGGAGCCACAGTCAGATGAAGCACAGGCTCCGATCACAGCGGCTGATATTGTTTGTGTGTGTGTGTGTGTGTGTGTTTTTTGTACCTGTATGGAGCCACAGTCAGATGAAGCACAGGCTCCGATCACAGCAGCTCCCAACAGAACGGCCTCTGGTTCGGCCGACAGGACCACCGGCAGCCAGTAGCACCTCAATGCAGTACATGAGATCCACGGGGAGGAGTCGGATCAAGATCCAAGGGGTGGAGATGGGTAGGATTAGGGTTGGGTTTAGGGATTAGGGGTGTGTTTAGGGATCAGGGGGCGGAGTTGGCTAGGTTTAGGTGTATGTAAGGTGGGAGGAGTGGATCCGACTCCTCCCCGTGGATTTCATGTTCCGCAGTGAGAACCATCTCCCGGCAGCCCTGAAACACACACACACATCCCTCAGAGCACTGACCCGTGGTGTTGGTCATGTCATGTCAGATACCTGAGTGTAGAGACCTGCACTTCTGCGAGACTACCCCGGGACCCAGCGCAACCGAGTGCGGCGCGGGACAATATTTGATGGGTGAATGCGGGTGCGGGCGGCAAGATATTATTGTGTGCGGGTTGCGGGAAAATAAAATTATTTGTGGGAAATATAGAACAAAATAAAATAACTAGAAACAAATAAACCGTTATTTATCTAATGCACAACCAACAAGGATAACTAAAATAAAAACGATTTACAGGCACATGGTCGGAAGCTAACTCTCGCGTGGTTCATAGGCGCAGAACAGCCAAGCCTACCACACAGAGGCAAAATGTCTGCACCGCATGACACACGCCATGTACTTTGCATTCCAGCTTCCAGCGCACCATCGGAGAGGGCTTTCAGTATTTGCGGTCGCATACTGGAGCAGAGACGGATTAATCTGAAGCCCTCATCAGTGAACGACATGCTATTCCTGCATGGGCACATTAAGTAGTCATACAGTTTTTTTTTTTATTGTTTTAGTTAATTCAGTTTTTTTTTATTTAGCTAAATATTTAAAATTGGTATATTTTGTTATTGAGGAATAAGGATAGTTTTTGTTTAATGTTTTGAAGGAATTGCTAAAAGCAAAGGCGGCATTCTTAAGCAGTATTAGGCCCTATATATAGGCTACTTTTGAACATGAAAGAAATCCAGGTTTATTATTATTATAAGATACTTTATTAGGCTATACTATAATCATTATGGTATATTTTTATTTATGTACATTTCTTACTTTTTTACTGTATTTATTTGTTCTAAGTTCCTTGTTCATGTTCATCCATTGAATTAAACGCAAATAAAACGAAACATTTGTTTATTTTCCGTTTATTTTTTATTTTATTTTTTATATTCAACAGGGGAGCAAGTGAAAAAAATCACAGAGTAGCAGGCAGAATATGCAATGTATTTAAAAAAAAAAGTACTTATACGTTTACCCGCGGGATTTTGCGGGCGGGAGCGGGACGAAACTTGATTGTTGGGGGCGGCAGCGGGAGAAAACAACATATATTTTTGCAGGAACGGGATAAAATCCGTCCCGCGCAGGTCTCTACCATGTCAGATAAATGAGTGAGTGTGTGTGTGAGTGAGCATTGACCCGTGGTGTTGGTCATGTCATGTCAGATATATGAGCGTGTGTGTGAGTGAGCACTGACCCGTGGTGTTGGCGTGTGTCTATACGAACAGCGCGTTCTTGCTCAGCCCCCCGCACAGGAAGAGGGTTGTGATGTCATATCCTGCCTCTTTCATGGCATCTAGGATGTGTCTGGTGCCAAGCTTCATACAACAGAGACACACAATCACATTAACACTGTAATACTGAACACTTAGTTAGTGTGTGAGTGAGAGTGTGTTTGTGTGTGTGTATGTGAGAGAGAGTGTGTGTGTGTGTGGTGTGTGTCTTACAGCGATGGCCTGAAGAGTTGCTAGATACAGCAGAGCTAAATCATCCAGTGTCTGTGATAAAGTGAGTCCCACAACCTGCACACACCAGCAGTGACATCATCAATCAACTCTCCACCACTGCAAACATTAGTTATAAAAGCTAAAACTATCTGATGTGTCTTTTTTCTTAATGGTTAAAAATAAGAAATTATATTAAACGTAAAGAAAATCTTTCTTTCTAGAACGTAAAGAAAAAAGTACTTTCTAGGGCTATTAACATTATTTTCATGACATTAAGCAAATGTCCCTGTTAAATCCACATTTATGTCCTCTGAAATAAAGGAAAAAAGCCCAAAAATATAATTAAAAAAAAAGATTGTCATTATTATAAATGTTAATTTGGAGTTCATTCTCAATATTCTCATTCTAGCAGCACCATAGCAACTGCCTACCAACTACACTAACAACCCTAGCAACCACCCACAACATCCGAACAACTGCCTGGTGCCAAATTTTGCCGCAGTAAGCACCACTCACATATTCTGCAGAAAATGTACGTCCAGTTATCAGTTTTATTAATAAATAATAAAAAATTAAATTAAATTAAAGGCAGTACAATGAAAACTATTATATTTTTTCATCAGCACTGTAACAAGCACAGCGTTCCTCACCGATCCCCGTGATGTCTGGTCGGCCAGAGGAGAGCGGTTGCCGTGGAAATCAGGCCAGATGTGCAGGCCGGCCGTCAGCTGCTCCGGCTGTGCTGCGTCTCCAGACATGTGCTCCAGATGGAGGTTCAGGCAGGAGTAAACGTGTTTCCCACTGCAGAGAAAAGCTCAGCGATCAGACTGAGTGAGAACAGAAACGCATCAGAGCGGCTGATGCTCACCTCTTCTCCGCCTGCTCTTTCAGCTGCCTCGAAGCGGCGTGTCCGTTCACCACATGGTCCACCTGAAAGCACATGACATCGCTCTAATTAAGATATTCATATATTTTCATGTAAACCATCTGTATATATAGCGTATTATGTGTTTATTGTAACGTTTGTCACAATGTCCTGTAGTACAGTGATGACTGTCTGGAACCAAGCAGCCAAACTACCAACCAACCAATAAACTAAAAAAACAACAGCCAACCAATCAACTACACCAATCAATCAGACCAAACAACCAATTTAAAATATCAACCAAACAACCAACCTAACGACCAACAAAACCAACCAATCAATCAAACTACCAAGGAAACAACCAACCAAAAACCAAGAAAATAACCAAACAAACAACCAACCAACCAAGAAACCAACTAATAAACCAAACAACCAAGAAAACCACCAACCAAGTAAAAAAACGACCAATCAACCAACAAACCAATAAAGACAACAACCAATCAACCAACCACCCACCAACCAAGAAAACAACCAACCAACTAATAAACCAAACCAAGAAAATAACCACCCAACTAATCAACCAATCAACTAAACCAACCAATAAAAACAATCCATCAATCAACCAAACCAAGTAGAAAACTAACCAATCATCCAAGAACAATACAACCAATCAACCAAAAAACCAATCGAATCAATCAACCGATCAATAAACCGAGAAAAAAAAACAACCAACCAAATCAACCAACCAACCCAAGAAAAACAACAAAAACCAAACAACCACTCCTTTCAAGAACAAAACAACCAATCAATCAACCAATAAACCAAGAAAAAAACCCAACCAACCAATCAAATTAATCAACCAACCCAAGAAAAAACCAACAACCAATCGAATCAATAAACCAAGAAAAAACAACAACCAACCAATCAAATCAATCAACCAACCAACAAACCCAAGAAAAAAACTAACGAATCAATCAACCAAACAAACAATCAACCAAGAAAAAAACCCAACCAACTAATCAAAATCTACCAACCAACCAATAAACCAAGAAAATAACAAAACAACCAACCAATCGAATCAATTAACCAACCAATAAAAAAACAACCAACTACCCAACCAATCAAATCAATTAACTAATCAACCCAAGAAAAAAACAACCAACCAAGTAGAAAAAACAAACAAACCACCAATCATCCAAGAAAAATCAACCAATAAAACAAACAACCAACCAATCAAATCAATCATAAATCAATCAAGAAAAAAACCCAACCAAGTTACCAATCAAATCGATCAACCAACCAACCAATCAATCAATTAATCAACCAAGACATCATGGCTCTGTTTCAAACCCAAATAAACGGTCTTTCTGTCAACATTCTCAAGCAGCGTCTTAACACAAAGCACAACCTCATAAATGACTGAAGCTCTGAGCATCAAACAAACACAGATCGCACAGGAGACTCGACTCACAAAGGAGTCGAACAAGGATAAAAACACAGTGAACGCACAACTATTCATAGTTTTCACTGGAGTTGGCTATCGTTTTTTTTTTTTCGGTGCCAAATCAATACTTTTAAAACGGTACCGCTGCCTAAACGGTGCCTGAACCGATACTTTAAAAAAAGAGCCTCAAAACGATGGTGAATGACATTAAAGAACGGCTTTTTTATTGAAAAATAAATAAATAAAATAATCTTAAAAATTAACAATATATAGATTTTTTTAAAGTATACTGAAATATTTAAAGTGTACTAAATACAAAACACAACAAATTTTCATAATAAATTCACAATAAAACCCAAGCCACCTAACCCAACTACAATAATTTAACACTAAATAGCAGTTACATTTCTAATAACAGCAAAGTAGTGTGTATTCTTGGTGTGCTACAAACTAGCTTCTCTTTTGCAGAAATATTAACACATTTCTTGTCTTCTCTGGCCAAATATGACACCTCTCCTGACTCCTGACTAATGTATTAGATCTATGTAGGTCTGTTATTGTAGGGACATCAACTTTACATTTTCACACTAAACATGGTGCGGAACAAAACGTGATTGTGATTGGTTGCGTGACGGGCGAGTCAGTCCTTGGCTGATATTTTTTATTCTTAAATACATGTAAGTGAATGTGTTTTGTCTTTTAAGAAACCTTTATAATGGTCATGATTCATGTTAGTTGATCTAACGCATAATGTTCGCCATGTTAGTGCGCACCGCAGTTCAGAGAATTGCATCTGTCAGATTTAGGCCTATAGCGCGTCAATTCATCCACTTCTCCCAAAATACATGAAAGTGGCCAATGAAGTGTGAGAAGAATAGAGTAAATTTTATAGTTACCTACACAATATGCATATAAACACTTCTTCAATTTATAATTGAAAGGATTGTTATTGCTGCTTCCATGGACATCGTTGTGTATTTTACAAACAATAAATGTATTGTTTGCTAGTAGGTAGTCTATTTATGTGTCTAATCACACCGGCGTGAACGATCGTACGTGTTAAAGGGTTAACTAGCGATCACGTGCGGTGATGATGCTTCTTACGTCCGTTTCGGAGAACCAGAGGGAAGTATTTCAACCGACAGCTGAGGCATAAGTCCGAGTACATGTCGGTTACTTATGGTTCGTTTCCGAGCGGTGCGGTACGGTACAGTACAGTATGGTACGCAACTATTTCCGTTTCCACTGCCAAAAGCCATACCACTTTTTCAGTACCCTTCCGTTGGGGTACTTAGCACAGTGGTACGGTACCTAAAGGGTGGAGCTAGACTCACTGCAGAATGTTGATTGGTTGACAGAGAATAGTCACTTGCACGTGCTAAAAGGGGAATGACAACATAAGAAGCACCATTTTTTAATATACAGTTGAAATATATTACTGTCATTGTGTCTCAAAATGTCATTTTAAGAGTTTTTCAGGTGAGAATGTAGTTGTTTAAAGCTGAAATCTGTGGTTTATTTATAAAGATTTATGAAAATTTGATCTAGGTTGTGAGATCCATTCCAGGCGATCACAGGGCGTTCGGCGCTCATGTACCCCGCCTGGAACAGCCTTTACTCGGCTAGTCGTTCTGATGTTTGCCGCTGACGTCTCTGTAGTGGTTAAATATGAGATATAATTCGTCTTGTGTAGACCTAACGGGCGATCTTTGGTCTCGTGAATCTATAATTTGTTCCCTGGCTAAGTGAAGTTTCAAAACTTTATATATTTAGGCTATTTAACTTTACTGTTGTAACGTTAGACTAGAGCGCTGACTTTTGACTGAATGGTTTGCTTTATTTCTTATTGTATAGCTTCTTGTACCTTTTACTTATACTTTTATAATGGCTATTATTGATAAAACTGAAGTTTAACAAAAAGAGACAGAGTTGAGTTTTGTCATTTTTAATTTTATTACAGTGAAGATGAGCACTGTAATGTTGTTTACTGCAACATTTGTTGTTTAGTACAAATGCACATATTGCCTGGACCATATTAATAATTGTAATATTTTTAGAATTTAAATGAAAAGAGGCAGGGTTGTTTTATATTTCGTTTTGTTATGAATAGGCTAACGTTATGCATGCAGTGAATATAACCAATACGCATTGCCTGAACCCCATTTGTGTGGCTATGATGTTTAAGATTTCTTTAACCCTCTGGGGTCGACAAACGCGCCGGCACGTTTTGCTCGATTTTTTTCACATACAGTAGCAGGAAAATAGACTTAAAATACTCTGTCATTTTTGGTCATACACACTTAAGAAATATAAAAAAATAAACTGTTGAATGTCTATTTTTTTATGTGTCCACTTACAATCGAAATAAAACATTGTGCTTTTGTAAAATAAAGAAAATAAACAGGGTGTGCTTTCTGTCTCTCCATCTCGGTTAACCTTTTTTCTGGAGCACGTCTCTAAACTTAAACAAAACTCAGCGAATACTATTCACCCAAGCATGAGCAATATATCTTTATAATCATTTAAGTTTGTACTTTTAAAATATCTAATTCAAAACTAAAATAAATATTCTCTGTTTATGTAATCTATAAAAAAGAGAGAGGTGTCAGCCGATCTCATTATCGTTCTCTCAGCTCATTATTCTGCTAATCTGACACGCCCACGGAGAGCGCGCGGTATTCAAACGCAAATGATCTGAAGCGACACATGCAAACGTGTCAACGTCCCTCATAAACGCGATAACACAACAAATTTAATCATCAGATTAATGTACCTTTTCGGCTTGTGAGGCTGTGACTGTGAGGAGTAATCCTGGGACATTTACCTCAGAACATGTACTGGTTTATTTTCATTTTGAGGAGCGACCGATCTAGCCGAGAATTGTGAGTAGCTACCCTAAGTTTTTTATTCTTGTGCTTTGTTCTAATGTCTGTAAATGCAAAAAGACTTTAAATTTGAATCACGTTTCTGTGTGTGAATGAATTAACGGCACAGATGGGCGCTGTTGTTTATGTTTAGCCTACTATGTTACAGATGAAATATGAAAGATAACTATGGGATCAAATTCCCGCCAAATATATTGCGGCCACGGATCAAAATATAATAAGCGTGAATCAAAAATGGGATCAAATTCCCGCCAAATGTATTGCGGCCACGGATCAAAATATAATAAGCGTGATTCAAAAAATAACAAGCATGAATAAAAACTTTAAACACATTAAAAAATATTTTTCACAAAAAGTTTATTTTAAACTTTACAAGGACTTTTAAGCAGTAAAGCTATCTGAACTCTGGACATATACAAATAATTAAATTCCTCCTTTTTTGAGGTAGCCTACATTTTAATGCGCACACTGGTAATTGGTGTTAGACAATGGCTCATGATTATCCTAAAGCAGCTCTAAAACATCATGCAGTTTTGAAACACTACATTTCTTTGCTAAAATTAAGTTAAAAACGACCATTTTACCCGTCTGAAGAATTTAGGACTTTGACCTTTCAATGCTACACACAGCCTTTATATTATTTAGTTCCATTACAGACAAGGCATACAGTGCAAAAAGTACAAGACGAATACAAAGGCATTTGTGGTACAGTTCAGAGTATGTAAAACAAAGAACAACAACTAAAATTTAAAATAAACCTGTAGCCTTTGTAAAAGGAAAAAAGATGCACAGCCTACCTGGTGATCCGTTACAGTTAAATACGCCATCCTGAAATATTTTCTTAATTGTTGTTGTTAAGCGATCATATAGCCTAGGTAGCATGGTAAATGAATTCTAGACTAGATAGATGTACCATTTGACTAAAGATTAATGAAAATGATAGTGTACAGAGGAGATTACAGAAACCAGGTGGATTTGATATGCAGTGATTTATTATAATTATTGTGTTCATTTGCATAGCTACATAATTGCATATTACTCTAGGATTAATGTTTTAAATATAGCTTAAATTTTTAATACAGCAACATGAAAATTATTGAAAAGATCAGGGATAGGTAACGTTTCTGGAGTGCCGCTGTCCTGCAGAATTTAGCATCAACTCCGATAAAAACCTAGCTAGCAGTATTAATAATCCTAAAGATGATGATTAGCTGGTTCAGGTGTGTTTGATTAGGGTTGGAGGAGCTAAACTCTGCATCCAGGAGGACCGACATTGCCCTTCCATGTCATAGATTAAATATGAAAGTAAAACGGCCAGTAGGTGGTGGCAAGTTACTGTCTTTATAAGTGAGTCATTCATTCAAACTTCTCGTTCAAATCAGGAATTCTTTAATGAAACACTGTTGTGTGGCTCGCAGGTGATCGACGCTCACAGTGCAAGGTCCAGAAGTAAGGCCAGGGCTTTAAAGATGATCTGAACTGAAATTTGAAAAAATGTGATATAACAGATGTATTTTATTTATTCTCATTGGTACAATTATTTAAATGGCAGAATTTGTTGAAAGGGATAAAATGGTATTTTGAAAATGTTGTTGTTGTTACACGGGCGCGCCATGTTGGATTTCAACATTCAACTACGTCACTGGAATGGTAGGCTACTCCGATGCTAACCAACACTATCAGAGCTAGCTTCTCTCTACCCCATGCCTTGTCAACAAAATTATTCTAGTCGTGATTTCTAGTGTTTAATCCTAGGTACGAGAGACAGATGTGTTGAAAACATCAATGAGTACATGAAGCGTCTGACATCAAATGTTTTATTTAGCTACAAGTCCAACGCATACTAGAATCCTTGATGTTCAGCTGAGGGGAAAAGATGTAACGTTAACGTTAGTTCACTGCACAGGATGGGAACGGAATCTTATTCATCCTTCCCAAATGCCCCCTCGCCCAAAGAGTGAACTGCCGGTACACTGTTAAGCTTAACAGTCTGAGAAAAGGATATAAGTTAGCCTGGCCTAGCGCAGTCGCCAATTCGTAAAATACACTGTTACATACCAGCTACTTATGGGGCGCTCCAGCGTCTCAGCTCGGACATCCCTTAGAGATAGCATAGCCACCTCCAACATGTCTCTCTCACCGCACAGCATCCGAAATGAACGGTGCATGGTGATGCATTTTCGCCGATCAATAAATGTTCCAGGTTGACCTCTCTTCAACAGATCGACTCCGGTGCAGTGTCCATGCTCCGGCAGCGCCCGCTTCCCCCAAACGATCCTGTACTGTATGTGGAGCCTGAAACTGGTCGTTCTCCATGTGGTGGTAGTCAGATACAACTGGCATGTCCCTCACATGCTCAAATGCGTAACTCATGCCATTAAAATTACTCATTTTCGTGTGTGTATATAGGACTTGCAGCTGTTGCTTATATACCTTCGCGGGTCCTACCATGCCAGTGACGTCATCGAAATTGCCAGCGTAACAAACGCAATTTTTGTGCTGCTTAAAAAAAGCTATATTGATATTTTTAGTTACAATTTTTAATGTAAATTACTTTTAATTGTCATAAACAACATGTTATCAACGTTGATTTTTTTCAGTTCAGTTCATCTTTAAAGGTTAATATGATGGATCGTCAGACAGGCACAACTGTCAACTAACGACACAACAGGTCGTCGTCGTTAAAGTGACGAATTTAACGATAACGGATCGCCAGGTAGACGTAACAGGTCGAGTTCCAGGCACACATACAGTTTAACGGTGTCCTGCCACGGAAAGATTTTTGCCAGCTGAGCTGATGGTTATCTTCACCTGTAGCTACGAGAGAACATCAGTACAGTAGCGCGAGTCGCATTGGAGTGACGTCAACTCCCCTCTTCGTTTGATTGGCTAGAGGAGGAGCTGTCAATCTAGAACCAGTGGACCAATGGTGACGCTTAAGCCCGCCCTAATTTACATGAAACTCGAACTGCAACATTTGGAAGAGCAAGCCCAGAACATGGAAAGATGAGCGAAGAGGAAAACAGCACAAGCGTACCAAAAAATAAATTATGAGCAGAAAATGAAAGAGCGCAAAGTACAGAGTTATAAAACCAAGGAAAACATCATTTTAAAGAAAGCATGAAAAATATTTTTTAATGTGTTTAAATTTTTTTTTTCCATGCTTGTTATTTTTTGATTCACGCTTAATATATTTTGATCCGTGGCCGCAATACATTTGGCGGTAATTTGATCCCATAGATAACATTTCGTAGTTTTGGATAGATTATAAAGATTTTATTCTAAAATATCAAATAAGCTTTTGTCATCCAGTTTCGGCTCATATTTTAAATATATAGTAGGCTATGTTCTGTCAAAAATAAACTCATCAACTAAGTTGTTATTATAGTGTTTGTTCCAATGTAAGCTATATAAAAACTAATGAATCCTTAACTTTAAAATATGTATGATAATACTGTAGGATAATACTGAGGAATACTGTAGTAAGTTTTTTTCATTCTCAAGTGAATCGCGTTTCTGTGTGTGAATGAATGAACAGCAGAGATGCGCTGTTTACCACAACTCGCAAAAAGACAGTTTAAATTTGAATCGCGTTTCTGTGTGTGAATGAATGATCCGCTTTTAGCAAACTATATTGCTATACTGAGATGAGTAAAAATCGACTGAAATATGTTGAAATAAAATGTATTTGTATAAGCAACGTATTAAACTGCAAATTAACATTTATATTTCTAATATAAACGAAAGACCTATGTTACAGACATATGAAAGACAACATTTCGTTGACTAGTTTTGGATAGATTATACATTTTTACTGTAAAATCTTTGCCATCTCAAATAAGCTTTTGTTTGCCAATTTTGCTGATATGTTAAATAGCCTATAGCAGGGGTTCTTAACCTTTTTGATGTCGGGGCCCAAATTTTACAGTACAAAGTGGCCCAGGGCCCATTCAAATATTAGCACTGTATTGGTTTATTGATCTCACCATTGGTTTGATTTGTATTCAATAACTAAATGAAATCCACTTGCAGTTTAACAGGTTATTGTGTATGTAAACATGCACATAGGCTACAACAAGATGCAAAACACACAACAATTCATGGAACAAATCAATCTGCATCAAGAACAAATTTAAAGGCTCAAGTCAGGCATATTAGCCTAACTAGTGCTGCACGATTAATCGTATCGCAATCGCGATGTCAAGCCAATGCGATTATATGAAGCAAAATGCTGCGATTTTATATGAAATAAACAAATAGGGCTATTAACGCAATTAACGCAGCATCTGTTATTTTTGTCATCCTTTGGCTAGTGTTACATGATCCCGCTCTTATTCGTGCGAATGCTTTTGAACCATTCATGCGCGACAAGACAAAAGAGAATTTGCTGTATCACTTGAATCACTGCCTGTGAATGTCACTGCCTGTGAAAATGTATATAAATAAAAATAAAAACAATAAAATGTGTTGCTTAAATAAATAAATGCATAATAATATTTTTCAAAATAAATAAGTTGTAAATTAAAATTTAAATAAAGTGCAAATTAAAAAGTATAGCTTTATAATCTGCAAAATAATTTGATAATTGTTTCAGCAGTCTACATTTTTGCATGGTAGAACCTGAAGTTGCTCTTCATATCTGTTATAAATGAACAATAACAATCACAACAGTCCAATTTGAACAAGCTACAACTCCCTATTTATGTTCCCCTCTTAATGAGACACTTGGGCCTGCTTCACAGATAGTGGTGGGATGGTGCATTGTAACGGCTGTTTCACACCGCAAGCGTGAGCGGGGCTTGAGCAGTGCGTCAGCGTAACTACATCGTCACTGCAGCTGCAGACACGCGAGAGTATTCACACTGGAAGCGTTTGTACAGTGTCACAGTAGCGGCTCCAAAGCTACATATAAGCGAACAATTATTTACAAAGACAACTATACATTTGATTTTAGAAGTTGGTAAACCATATAAATGTCAGTAAACAACAAAACAACCAAGAAAACAGCTCCAATCTTGTCGTTTGAGTCATAGCATATTTTCAATAGGTTTACAAGAATGCAAACTCCGCAGATAAAGCACACACACACACACACACACAAAACCGCACACTCGGGTTTGATTTGGGTTGTGCTAGCCTATGTAGCTGTCTGTGTATTTCATAAACTAAAAGAAAGTTTTTATATAATATTTTCTGGCTATTTTACTTTAGGTTTTTTAGTTTTTTATAATACACCATACTTTCACCCAAACTGAATTTGCCTATATTCCTTGCCTTTTTTGCCTACTCTAGTTCTTGTTAAAACTCACTAGACATGCTTATTCTGTGCATTTTGGGCACTTTTTGTGTGAAATAAAATTTATTTTGTCCATCTAAAGTGTGCTTTCACTTTAATGGAGCGTGAGCATCGCAGCAAAAATAGACTCGGCACCGAATCCCCCGCTTCACTGCTGCTCACGCGACGCTCCTGCTTGACGCTCACGCGCTGCTCCTGCTCGCAGTGTGAATGCACTCATTGATTAACATGCAAGAAAAAAATATGCGCTGCTCACGTGCCGCTGACGCTTGCGGTGTGAAGCGGCCGTAACTGTCTCATGGATAACAGTGGTCATTCTGGTGTCTTCAATTGATAACTAGTTTGGTCCCGCGGCCCTCGCGGCCCACAGGTGAAAAACGTAAAGTTTTTTGCGGCCCTCCAGGTGGCGCTCGGGCCGCGGCCCTATGGTTAAGAATAGGTGGCCTATAGTATGTTTTGTCAAAAATAAAGTAATCAAATAATATGTTATTATGTGTTTGTTCCAATGTAGCCTAGGCTATATCCAAAGTAATGAATCCTTAACTTTGAAATATGTATGATAAAATGTATACTTTAGTTTTTACAAAGAAAGATTGCACTTGAATTGTTGTTGTAATTGTAACATTTTTAATAAAAAAATATATTTACAAGGTAGATGTAAACAAACTATTAAAAGGTAAATATAAGCCTTTTCTTTAAATATTTTTTATTGAGTTTTATTAGTGACAAATTTGGGGAGAGGATACTGTTGTAAACCTTGTTCTTCTTAAGTGTAGAAAAACTCAGAAGCGAAGACCAGGAAACTTGGCTTATCTTTAAAGCAGGATTCTTTATTTGCTTTAGTCTGCTTCGTCCAAAATCTTACCCAAGTCTAACTAAGGCAGTATACATTTTTGTTCATATAACCTTTCAGGGGGAGGAATTACATAAAGGTGGAGACACTCTGAAACAAAAGCATGTAAATGAGGCATACAAGTTTAGGAACTTGCCCTAGACTGAGAGTGTTACCCATCCTAATCCAATCAGCATAACAGTGTAATGTAAATATCCTAATCCAATCAGCCTGACTCTTCACCGATACCTTCACATTATCATAGAGCTTAATGGCCAGGCAGTGGATAAAGACAAAAGGTGATAGTCTCAGTGCTCTAATCAATTTAACTTACAATAGAGAGAGCAGGACAGACAGGAACAGGCAGGTCTGTGACATCAGATGAGAAGTAACAAAACGGTTAATGTCATATGCCTCAAAATGGTAACTTTCTCAGATAAAATACTGTTGAACCTAAATTGAAACATTTTAATAAATTTGTAACACTACAACGCCTATCAAGTAAGGGTACTGTTGGCGGTGGAAATGCAAGCCAGATCAGGGTTTACCATCCCAAATCGTACTGTACTGTACTGTACCGTAACGTACCGCTCCGTGGAAACGAGCCATTAGGTACCGGTTCCATATTGGTACCAGGTTTCGGTACACAACCCTTGTTTTCACTATGAAAATCTTCACACCCTGTTAGAAATATATTTTCTCCCTCAGCATAAATCTATAACATAAGAAGGATTCTTTGTTCAGCCTAAAACTGACACGTTTGCACATTCTTTTCTATGTATGTAAAGTTAAACATCTGGTATTCATTAATGAGGAAGGGAGCCCCCTCCCTTCTCCTTTCTCTTCCTTTTCTTTCTTTGTGTTTCTATGTTACACATTGAAGAGCTTCCTCTGAGCTCCAGGCTTGCAAGGAGATTCTAGCGCATACTGCCCATATAAAGAAGTTGTAATATAAAGTCTATATGATATGCCAATGATGTAATGTTTGGTTCTATTGGTTAGACTTATACTCCTCCCTGTAATACTTTGCCTATATAATGTATAATTTAGACATTATGAGCCGAGCATTTTGTCTCCCTCCGGCGCTGGAGTTGTGAATTGTTTATTCATAATAAAAAAACAAGAATTTGGGCACTTCTCGTTTGGACCATTTCATTTCGATTCTAACACTTGGGGGCGTCGTCAGGGATTTCTCCAGACAGGTAAGAACTTTTTTTTTTTACAAAAGAGAAAGTTGATTCTTACTGTCTGCTGAGAAAACGTATTTGTAGTGCCGTGATTTTTACCATATTTGGTGAAATCAGCCTCGTGTTTTAATTAATGCGGGAAGAGCAGAAAAAAGGGAACTGATCTCTCTCTCTTTTTTGTTATTTGTCCTTGTATAAAACGATACAGGACGGTAGCCTCGTATTTTTAATAAAAAATGTGAGAAGAACAAGCAAAAGAGATTTGAGCTCCCTCTTTCGATGTTATTTGTCTTTGTTTAAAACGATACGGGACCGGTTATCCTCGTGTTTTCGATAAATGCGGGAAGAACGTAAGGAAAATTGATCACTTTCCTCCGTTTTTTGCAAGAAAAAAATAGATTTGCTACACAGATAATTTGTTTTCTTTTGCAAAGTCTATTTTAATTTCCCTTTGGTCTAGGGCTATGAATAAATAAATCACTATTTTTTTTCTTTTAACTTTCTCTTTTCTTTTCTTCTCTCTTATTTCTCTCTCTATTTGCCAATTTACTAACACAATTAATTTGAAATTGTATACTTTTCTTTGAGTTCTGTAAGGAACCTAGCTATATGAAATATTAATAATCAATAATAACTTGTTATGATTAATTTTGAATATTTGGGTCAGTTAATTGGATTAACTTGACATGGCTAAATTAATATTACAATCAATTAATCAGTTCGTCCAACGAACTCTTTTGATTATTCATTTATTCTAAGAAAAGGGTATCTTCCCTGGCCACAGAAGAATAATTATTTCTTAATATGTACAGCGTTTTGAGCATGTAGCAAGAACCGAAACCATAAAGGGACTTCGTATTGCAAGCAAATCAGAACCAAATACATAAAGTGCATAAGTTTTATTAACTAAATCATAAACATGAATAAACTAAACACACACATATACAGAAATAGGTAAGTGATAGGATTAAATTGGCAACCGGAGAAAGGGTCTATGAGAAGAACCATCAGAATTTCATTTTCACATTTCATTGAATTGAATACTTGCATTTGTAGTGGGAACAATTCTTGAAGTTGTTGAAAATTTAAGTCGTTGATGGTTCCGGCAGTGTGAAGTGGAAGTTGGTTGAGAGTTCTCTTTCTCCAGGAACGCATGGCTGGTTTGGTCAGGGCCTGGGGCCCTGTTGAGGCCATGCTGAGCACTCAGGAGAAGTGAGGAAGTCGGAAGAGTGAGTGATTGGAGTCGTTGTTGGTTGGAGTCTTTGTTCCAAAACTCCTGAGATTGTCCTTGGTTCTTTGTGAGAGTCTTCTCTCTCCTGCCTGTGCCCATATCTGGTTGGATCGAGGCCTGCTGGGCCCTGGGGCCCCTGTGGAGGGGGAGGGGGTTCCCCAGGATCACCAGAACAGTGTTGCGGCTGGATGAAAGAACTAAGAGAGGGAGGTCACATGTGGGCTGTCTCTAATAAAGCCTGGAAAAGATCCTCCCCTAAGGGTTGAACTCGACCAATCAGAAAGGTGACATGTCTGAGAGGGAAAGTGGCTCTTAGTTGATTTACGGGTCTTTGTCCCTAGCGTGGTTATACCTTCATTAATGCTCAGATAGCTATAACACATCCACACTGCATTCTAGAAGAAGGTGATGAACATCAAAGTGTGAGTCATTAAATGAGGATTAATTAGGTAGGAGGCATGATACAGGTGAGGTTACATTGATCGTTAGTTGGTTGTATACCAGGATACATACCATAACATATACCTAATAGTACACGAGACAGTCAACCATTTACACTGTTTCTTTCACAGTTTTATGCATGTTCATTTATAGATCAGTTAGTCTATGATTAATGCAGCAAAGTCTGTTTTAAAGAGGGTTTCTGTTTCATAGTCTCTCTCTTGTGCATGTGGCCACATTCCTCGGAGGTCGTAAAATCTCCTCATCATGCCCTGTAACATGACACTGTTTCTGCCCCTTGTGTTCGTTCATTTGGGCTGTTAGTTTTGGAGTTTCATAAACCTTTGTATATAATGAATAATTAGTGTCTGATTGGTCCATACCCTACAGTTCCATTTGGCTATATTGCAATTTATTTAAGTTGCATGAAGGAGAAATTTTTGTGTGTGTACAATGGGGAATAAAATTAGTCCACCGTTAGAAAATGAATCTCCGAAAGATTTTATGATTAGAAATAATCAAGCCTTTTTTACGGAGCCATATGTGTCAAATTTAGCTGGCTGGTCAACTGGCAAAACACAATTAGATGCGTTTCCTCGTGACGGCTCATTTAAAGACACATATATGCGTGAAGCAAAATACATGATTTTTGGAAATTGGGGCGATCCCGATTGGGATTATTCGTATATGAAACGTACCTATAAGATCTGGAAAGACATGCAATCTTATTGGAATCGTGGTCCAAAAGTGGATAACAACAAAAATCTTCCTCCCCCTCAAGCTGAACAGCCTGAGAAGGAGAAAGTTATTTCACATCCTGCTGAAGTCAGAGCGCCCCTCCCTCCCAGATATGAGAGCATTCAAACTTCTCCTGTCTCGGAACCTATAAAAAATAAATCCTACCCTGTTGATGAAAATTATTTACTATTTGTGAACACATTTTTGAATAACATGCACAACGAGACTGCACAAATGATTCGAATAACTATAACCAACATTAGTAACATTTCTGTTGATGAATTGGGTAGACGCTTGCGTGAACTGTCGTCTGCTGGGGCATTTGAAAACTCCAGAGGAAAAGTTCCCGCAATGTTCCAAGTAAATTCCACTGTCCAAAATCGCCCGCCACCCAATGTTAGGAATGACATAAAGTGTTTTTTTATGTCACACACAGCGGACACACACAGCGATTTTGCAGAAAAAAAGCTGAGAGATTTCAGCAAAATAATGAGAAACCGATGTTTAGGCGCTCTGATGGCCTCCCTTTCTTTCTCCCTCTGAAAGACAGAGACCTGTGTATCCGACTGAATGGGGAAAGGAATGACGGACATTAAATTCTATAGGAATAGATAATATTCCAGTGGTTTGTAATTTGACACCACCTTTATTTGTTACTTCTAATGATATACCATCATTGTTCAAAATGCATGATTTTTTGCAATTATACCTGATTCTTTATTCTGCTTGTTAGGTAGAGATTTAATGCATAAGTTGGGTGTTAAATTAGGATTTGACTCTGACTCTTTGCAACTCATGTTTCCAGCAGCCTTTTCTCTTACGACCGACACAGGAAGTGCTCTCTTCGAGGATGTATCTGCAGCTGAGCTCGGACAGGAAGTAGCTGATGTAAACCCGAAATTGTGGGCGGCCCATAAGGATGACGTGGGACTTCTTGATATCCAACCTTATGTGGCCAATTTGACAATGAATAGGCCTGTTTTTTTTTTTAAAAACAATATTCGCTTTCAAAGGAAAAAGAGGAGGGAATTCGACCCCTCATTGATCAGTTTCTGGCTCAAGGCATTCTGGTTCGCACTCATTCACCTTACAACACACCAATTAATCCAATCAAGAAAGCAAATGGTTCTTGGCGCTTAATGCAAGACTTGAGAAAAATTAATGATTTGATAAAACCACATGCTCCTATTGTGCCAGATGTACAAACTATTATTAATTCTATTCCTTTAGAACATGCATTTTATTCTGTCATTGATTTATGCTCCGCCTTCTTCAGCAATCCTGTTGACCAACAAACTCAGCCACTTTTTGGTTTCTGTTTTCAGAATTGCCAGTACATATGGACAAGACTCCCTCAAGGGTTCAGAGATTCTCCGGCTGTTTTCTCCGCTGTAGTGCACGCAAGGCTGAAGGATGTCAGACTCCCTCCTGACACCTGCCTGCTCCAATACGCTGATGGCATTCTCGTCACTGGTGCCTCTGCGGACATGTGTGCTGCTGCCACTACAATTGTCTGCAACGTTTTAGCAGAGGCTGGTTCCAAGGCATCTAAAGAGAAACTTCAGTGGGTGCAGAGGAAAGTCAATTACATCAGCAATGAACTGTCACAAGGCCAAGTTCGCCTGTCTGCGGACAGAGTCAAAGCCATCGCTTTGTTCAAGCACCCTTCAACACGGAAGCAAATGCAAAGCTTTCTGGGACTGGTCAATTACTGTCGATTATGGGTGCCAAATTGCTCCATGTATGACAAAATCCTGCGAGACGCTACGCTGGATGATAGAGAGGACATTACATGGACAAGTGAGATGGACCAAGCGTTAAGACATTTGAAATCCTCTCTGTTAAGGCCTCCCGCCCTCGGCCTTCCTTGCTACAAGCGAGATTTCCACCTGTACGTGCACGAAGGTGGGGGCACAGCCGCAGGAATCCTGGCCCAAGAGCATGGGGGCACTTTTGGTCCAGTAGCTTATTTGTCTAAAACTCTTGATTCAGTGGCTCGGGGACTCCCGGCCTGTTTACGTGCAGTGGCTGCTGCAGCGATCATGGTACAGGATGCTGAAAGGGTTGTTTTATCATATCCACTCACAGTTCACACATCACATTAGGTAGGAGCAATTATGCATAACATTTCTACTCAACACATGACTGCTCAACGTCGTTCAGGCTATGAGGCTATATTATTAGCAACTGCTAATTTAACGTTGAAAGTAACTTCTGTTATTCATGGTCCTACTGTACATCTGCACAGGTTGTTGACAGATGGTGAATTTGAGAGTGACGACCACGACTGCCTTACCAGAATCCAAACTTCGACTGCCTGCAGGCCAGATGTGTCGACATCTTTCCTGGAGGAGGGAGATAATTGGTATATAGACGGATCCTGTTTCAAGCCAAATGACAATTTATACTTGTGTGGATATGCTATTGTCAAATTACCTGATCGTGTAATTGAGGCATATTCATTGCCATATAAATCAGCTCAAGTAGCAGAATTAATTGCTCTAACAAGAGCTTGTCAGTTGGCAAAAGTTCAGTGCATCAATATATACATTGATTCCAAATGCGCGTACGCCGTTGTCCATGATTTTGCTAAATTGTGGGAAGAAAGAAATTTCAAAACCTCCGACGGAAAAACAATTTTGACCATCGAAACCATCGGAACTTGCTGTTATTAAAGTAGCTGGTCATAAAACAGGTTAATCGGATGAGGCTAAGGGAAACAGGTTTGCAGATGAAGTCGCGAAATGGGCTGCTAAAGAAGTAATACTTAGTCCATATGTAAATGAAAAGAGCAACGATGTACCTATGATGAATTTGTCGCTGATTAATGATTTGGACATTAAAGTACTGCAAGCTAACCCTACGCAAGTTGACTTGATTCATTGGGCTGCGAACGAAGTAAAACCAGTTCAAGCTGGTATTCTGAGAGACAAGCAGGGTAGAATCGCTCTACCAGCATCCACCGTTGTAATGCTGTGCAGGCATTATCATGGTGTATCACACGTGTCAAAAGAAAAAGTGATACAAAATTTGAATCAATCATACTGCATAGCAAATGTTCGAAAGAATACTTTGTTGATATTGGATGCTTGCCTGGTGTGTGCACGAACAAACAGACACAAGGCAACCCGCATGAAGCTTTACCGCATCCTGAGGTTCCTTTTTAATATTTACAGATCAATTTTACACACATGCCTCCATGTGGAAATCACAGATATTTGCTCATGATTGTTGATCGATTTTCTAAGTGGCCTGAAGCTTTTACGTGTGGTAAAGAAAACGCTCAGACGGTTGTAAAGGTTCTTGCAAAAGAAATTATACCGCGTTTCAGTATTCCAACCGTTATAGCGAGTGATATTAGAACTCCGTTTGCTTCAAAAGTCACACAATTGTTAGCCAAAGAGTTTAATATTAATTGGCACTTCCACATTCCCTATTCGCCGCAATTATAAGCTAACGTAGAACAGACAAATAAGACGATAAAAGAACGTCTCAATAATGCGTGTCTAGATACAGGCAGAAATTGGGTTGATTTGCTGCCTGCCGTATTGACGGAAATGAGAATGTCCCCATCAGCAACCACAAAAATTTCTCCATTTGAAATTCTGATGGGTAGACCTTTCCCGACCCCTTGGGTCAGAGGTCGCGCTGGCAATCTCTCCACAGGTGACACGGAGGTGATCATCTCGGATTACGTGGATTCCTTAGTTAGAACGTTAAAAGGCATAAATGGTGATGTTTCTCTCTCTCTCCCTCTTCCTTCAGAAAAGCCGACTCATCCTTTCGTTCCAGGACAACAGGTGCTGATAAGGTGTCTGAAGCCCACGTAACTCGGTGAGCCGAACTATTCAGGACCATCCACTGTTATCGCTGTGACGAGGACCGGTGTTCTGACTGACCACCAGCCGCAGTGGGTCCATGCTAGCCGGGTTAAGGCAGCTCCATCCCAGGGGAACGCACAAGCCTATGTGGAAGCACTGACATATTAATGATTTTGAAGGAAATGTTTGATTGAAGAATATTGCATGTATTATTGTACTAGAATGAATATGCTGAGAATGATGTGATATGATAATTCTATTATGTGATAATTATCTTATCAATGGGGCCATTGTTAGAAATATATTTTCTCCCTCAGCATAAATCTATAACATAAGAAGGATTCTTTGTTCAGCCGAAAACTGACACGTTTGCACATTCTTTTCTATGAATTTATACTAACTGGACTTATACTCCTCCCCGTAAGACTTTAATTTAGACATTATGAGCTGAGCGTTTTGTCTCCCTCCGGCGCTGGGGTTGTGAATTGTTTATTCATAATAAAAGACCAATAATTGGGGCACTTCTCGTTTGGACCATTTCATTTCGATTCTAACACACCCTTATAGGCACACCCACCTTGAGGGCAAGGCTTTCCTATGTACTAATGTAGCAAAACAGAGATATTAAAAGATCACATTCAATACACACCTTATTGATGATGCATACTGTGTACAGGCGAGCAGATGAAACGTTCCTCAAGTGTTGTCCCATATAAAACATCTCGGTTACTAACATAACCTCGGTTCCCTGAGATAACGGGAACGAGTATTGTGTCTTTGCTAGATGCTATGGGGGAAAATTCCTTTTTGTCCGATTTGTTGAAGCCTTTTATTCAATAATGCAGTATTACTGCACGGCCATAATAGTGCGGAGATGCACGCACGCTATTGGCTGGGCAGTGGGAACGGCACATGTCCATGGCGAAGTGGCACATCTGCGCGAGCCAATCAGGCTGCGTCCCGCCGAACCGAGCGCAGAGCCGGCCAAAGAGGGCGGGGCATCTGCCTATAGCACAGCTGTCTACGCAATACTCGTTCCCGTAATCTCAGGCCCACTTGCTTGACCGATGCTAAGGCTAGCAAGTGTGCGGTCTTGAGCGAAAGTGCCCTTAATTCGGCCGACTGTAGCGGCTCAAACGGGGGCCCCTTGAGGGCCCTGAAGACTGTAACAGGACTGATAGGTCTCAGGAAGGTGTTGTGAGGGGGCGAGGCAGGTTGAGCATCCTTGCCCACTTCTGGAAGCGAACAATCAAATTGCTTCTACCCAACATCTGGCCGGCCTCAGGAGCATCTAACTTTGCTATGGCCGCCACATAGACGGAGCGTGGAGGGGTACGACACGCGTTCAGCAGCACTTGTAGGAAGGAAAATAGGAGCGGTACATCACATGAAGTAGGGTCTTGGCTCCATGCTGAGCACCATTTGGAGAAGACAGAACACTTAAGTACGTGGACGAGTCTCGTGGATGGGGCTCTGGTCTCAGATATAGTGTTTAGGACACTCTCGTGGATAGCCCACATGGATAGCCCATGGCATTGGCCATGGGGCTGCTGCTAGCAGCTGAATCATCTCGGGAAACCAAGGCTGGGTCCACCAAAGGGGGGCCACCAGACAGACTGTGCATCTCTCCTCTCTGATCCTGTTGATGACCTGAGGGAAGAGCACGACTGAGGGAAAAGCATAAAGGGGAAGACTGGGCTATTTGTGGGCCATGGAATATTGGGCAGTGAGAGTTGTCTTTGGAGGCCAAGAGGTCAACCTCTGCCCTGCCGAAGACACTCCAAATTGTTTGAACCTGGGGCTGGAGGGCCCATTCTCCCGGGGATACATTGAATCAGGGAGCAGACATGCTGTCGCGAGACAATCTGCCAGACACGTGCATCGCTCTCAGCAAGCGCAGGCTGTGTTGTGCCCAAAAGAGCAGACGTCTGGCTACCCTGTACAGAGGCTTCTACCTGAGTCCAACCCTGGTGGTTTATGTAGGATACTATCGCCATGTTGTCCGACCGGATTAAGACGCGATGTCCATTTAGGTCTGGTAGGTAGGTTTTGATGGCGTGCGCCGAACGATCAGGCTCTTGGTCGCCGGAGAGTGCCGAAGCTTCACTCATGTGGAATAAATGAAGGGCAGTTGATCATTACTGAAGTAGAAAAATTTCTGAAATCCCATGGCAAAATGAGCAGCTGTATAGGCAGAAGCCCCGCCTCTTTGGCGGGCTCTGCGCACGGTTCGGCGGGACACCCCCCCCCCCAGCCCCGGATGGGCTCGCGCAGACATGCCAGTTGGCCATAGGTTTGTGCAGTTCCCACTTGCCTAGCCAAAAGCATGCGTGCATCTCCGCACTATTATGGCTGTGCAGTAGCACTGCGTTATTGAAAAAAGGCTTCAATAAATCATTTAAGTTTTCAAAACTAAGTTTTCCCCCATAGCGTCTAGCAAAGACGCAATACGAGTAAACGTTTAGGAAGGAAACCAATATAGAGGAAATTCTTAAACATTTAGTATTGTGTTAACATTCTGTGCTCATCTGCATCATCAATAAGCTGTACACTAAATTACACTTTTAATGTCACTGTTTTAGTATGTTAAGGGGCTTGAAGTGTTTTGAGTGTGTTTTTCCATTCCACTGCGCTACATCTTGCATTTTTAACCACAAAAATGTGTTCTGTGTGAATGGTCTCTTAGACTGGTTTGTTTTGCAATTATGCTTTCAGTATTGAATAAAATCTAAATGTATTTTGTCCAGTGCATTCTGGGATTTCCTTCCATATTAAAGATAGATGTGATTGACTCACCAGTCGTCCCGTGGCGCTCTGACCTCCCCCATTAAGCCACAGTCCCGGCAGCATGGCGGACAGATATGGGCGCCAGACCCCAGGGACGAACAGCGGCTGTGTGCTCACCTGAGAGATACAGACACACGCTGACATCAACAGTCACATGCTTTGAACACAAACAAGTACAGGAACTGAAGCTCACAGCCATGTGACATGAGGACGTCCCACATATGACAGCCAAACGGGACGTGACTGGTTGCTCTTCACAGGGCAGCTGGTGTCCCCTCACATCGGCCCCGATGACCTCTACAACAAGACGATAAAATTACAGAAAATATAACTGACACTGCTACATAAATTTAAACTCACAGATCTTACGATAATTACCCAGCTAATTAATCACAGTACAGTAACACAATTGTTTTTGCATTGCAATATGCAAATGAGTCACTATCTAATTAAATATGCACTCATATGCATATATTTCCTGTCCAGAAACCAGATTCATCATTTTTATTTGATTTTGTTGACATATTACTGTTTTTTTCCAGCAGGGATTTTGGATTTTTCTTTTTATCACTCTATAAATCAGAAAAGACTGTCAACAGACAGAAACAAATACATTTTCATCATGTTTTTAGCAGTTGTATAAAAATGTTGCATAAATGTGGTGAATGATATATGAACAAACTTTCATATAGATATAGATTTCATATAAACTAAAATTTTGGCGTGTGTGAAGCTGCTGAATTGGAGATTTCGGACTCAAGTTCACCGTCTTTAAGGATTAAAATTTACAGACACTAATAGATAAAGTGAAATAAAATAAGCACTTGTTTTCTTTCCACTAGTTTGAAAGAAGACAAGCTATGGAAGCAGTTAGAGCTCAAAACTGACAAGTGGATGAAAAAACCCTGGTTTTGCCTGTAAAATCTTGCACTAGTTTACATGTTTTGCCTGTTTATTTATTGCTATATATCATCTGAAGGTTTAGATTAAGCAGGTCAGGACAGTTATTACAGGAACACTGTGATGAAACCAAGAAGAGGCTGACTAAACATCAGGGCCATATTAGGAGCACACAAACACTGCAATGCTCCTCCTGTGTCAACAGGATTTAAAAAGCCCCAATTATGCTTTTTAGTGTATTTCCTTTAATGTAGTGTGTAATAAATATGTTTGCGAATGTGAAAGATCTGCAGTTCTCTTACAAGAGGTTCTCTCGTATTGCGTAAGCTAGCTTACGCTACGGGGAAAGTCATCTTTGCTCGAGATATTGAAGCCAAAAATTATCCTTAATTTTGTATTTATTGTCAACGTAGTGCAGCAGCCAGCAGACTTAGAGCAGGCCATCTTGCGTGCTCATTGGCTGCCCTGCGGCAACTGCTGCAGCCTACCACTGAGCCTCGCGCGTGACGTCACGTCCAATGAGGGCGCTTTGCGCCCTTATGCGTCATAGCCCGCCAAAATGGGGGTGGCTTAGCGTATAAAAGCCAGGCTCGTTTGCTGCATCACTGATTTCATCATCTTCAGCGAAGCTCTCCGCATCGCGGAGTCAGTCAGAGATAGAACTGTTATCTCACAGAGCTGTGCTTCTCAGCCATCTGGAAAGCTTGGGTCTCATGGTCAACTGGACCAAGAGGTCATTACTGCCCACTAGTCAGTCAGGTTTCCTTCCTAGGAATAGAACTGGACTCTGTGGCTATGACGGCCCGCTTATCGACACAGCACGCCCGCCGTGTTCGA
Organism: Siphateles boraxobius; assembly: GCF_051911475.1. Taxonomy (NCBI): domain Eukaryota; kingdom Metazoa; phylum Chordata; class Actinopteri; order Cypriniformes; family Leuciscidae; genus Siphateles; species Siphateles boraxobius. The sequence goes on from NW_027509053.1 coordinate 236,740, forward strand.
CAGCTAGCCGCGTCTTTCCAGGAGGGCAGCATTACACCTCTGAAGACATTCCAGAAGATGCTAGGCTGTATGGCATCAGCTGCGGCTGTGCTTCAGCTGGGCCTCCTGCGCATCCGCCCGCTAAAACGCTGGCTGAACACCCAAGTGATAGTTCATACAGGACCACCATGTACTGGTCCGCTCGGACAACATGTCTGTGGTGTCCTACATAAACCGTCAGGGCGGCGTCAGATCCAGAAACCACTGCCATCTGACGGAACGCCTTCTTATATGGTCTCAGGGCCGCCTGCGCTCGCTGAGAGCCACGCATGTGCCAAGCCACTTGAACGACGATCCAGACAAACTGTCCAGGAACTACGTTCCCCAAGGGGAATGGTCCCTGCATCCCCAAACAGTCCAGTTACTGTGGCGCCTCTTCGACAAAGCGAAAGTCGACCTGTTTGGGTCAAAAGACAACACTCATTGCCCGCTGTTCTTTTCAAAGAACGAGGATGCGTTGGCCTAAATCTGGCCCAGCCTCCCACTTTATGCTTTCCCTCCGGTCTCTCTGTTACCACAGGTAATCAAGAGAATCAGGGAAACGCGCCACTCGGTGCTCCTTATAGCCCAGAATCAAACCTGGTTCCCGGAGCTTATGCGGCTGCCCCAAACAGCCCCTTGGCCGATTCCGGTGAGGAGAGATCTCCTCTCTCAAGCCCGCGGCTCAATCTGGCATCCCCATCCAGAGCGCTGGTCTCTGCACGTATGGTTAATCAACGGATACCCGTTGTACTGCCAGAAGGAGTGATGAACACGATTACGCAAGCCAGAGCTCCCTCTACGAGGCGACTTTACGCGTCTAAATGGTCGTGTTCTCCAAATGGTGTGCTGATAGAGATCTAGACCCACGAATGTGTGGGGTCGCGGGGTTGCTTAGCTTCCTTCAAGAGAAGTTGGATAAGGGCAGGTCCCCACCCACGCTTAAAGTCTATGTGGCGGCCGTCGCAGCGTTCACTGAGTCGACGCGTGGCCAGTCAATAGGAAGGAACGAGCTCGTCATTCGCTTCCTTATAGGAGCTAGACGGATGAATCCCCCGCGACCCTCGTCGGTTCCCATGTGGGATCTTTCACTGGTCCTAGAAACCCTGAAAGCTTTCCCCTTAGAACCATTAAACTCCGTGGACCTAAAGTACCTCTCGCTCAAACCCGTTTTTCTGACAGCTCTGTCATCAGTTAAACGTGTGGGGGATTTACACGCGCTATCTGTTAGCGCAGCGTGTCTTAAGTTCAGGCCAAATGACTCTAAAGTCATCCCCAAGCCAAGACATGGTTATGTCCTTAAAGTGTTGGGCACCGCCTTCAGAGCGCAGGTCATTTCTCTTTCGGCTCTGCCAGCATCCGATAGTGAGGGTGATGTGGATCTCCTCTGCCCCGTCAGGGCACTGAGGGTTTACATTACGCGCTCCGCCTCTTTCAGGCGTTCGGAACAGCTCTTTGTCTCGTTCGGTGGGCGCACCAGGGGTCTCCCCGCCGCTAAACAGAGCCTGTCCAGATGGATAGTGGAAGCTATCACATCTGCTTATAAGTCTAAAGGTCTGCAATGCCCCTTGGGCATCAGGGCGCATTCCACCAGAGGCGTGGCCTCGTCGTGGGCTTGGTCCAGCGGAATTTCCATTCATGACATTTGTGAGGCGGCAGGCTGGGCCTCTCCCTCCACATTTGTTAGGTTTTATAACCTGGAAGTTCCCGCCTTGCAGGCTAAACTTCTGTCAGTGTGAGCAGTGTGTTTGTCCTGCCCAGATGATCATGCGCAGACTTCTCTCACGCGACGTTCGCCTTCCTGGTTGAGCTGCACTATATAGTGAATAGTTATATGGACCGGCGACGCCGCTCTGTATACCCTGTATGTGCTTATAACATGTGCTGGCCCGCATTGCTGGCCACCTGTTTCCCACTTATCTATGTTCCCCGGGAATCCCTGGGACTCATGAAGTGGAGGCTGGGCGCACGGCCTTGACAATGGGTTCCCGTAGTGTAAGCTAGCTTACGCAATACGAGAGAACCTCTCGTAAGAGAACGATAGCCGGTTACTAACGTAACCTCGGTTCTCTCTAGAAGAGGGAACGAGTATTGCGTAACCTGACTGTGCAGTCGCCACGAGCGTTTTTCGCTTCAGCTGCTGAAACCAGGACACAGCCAACGAGCCTGGCTTTTATACGCTAAGCCACCCCCCACACAAGATGGCCTGCTCTAAGTCTGCTGGCTGCTGTACTGCGTTGACAATAAATACAATATTAAGGATAATTTTTGGCTTCAATATCTCGAGCAAAGATGACTTTAGCTTAGCTTACGCTAGCTTACGCAATACTCGTTCCCTCTTCTAGAGAGAACCGAGGTAACGTTAGTAACCGAGTATCGTTTCAATGATCAAAGTTCCGATAAATAGATTTTTTGTCTCCAAAAAGAAAGCGATTCTGAACTGAAATGAGTCAACCTGTAATTCCAGTCTCACTTCCTGATATGGTAAAACCCACGGTATTGTTAATGTTCGCATCCCAGTGTATATCAAGAGCTGAGATTCAGATATGATAATGAGGGTTTGGTTTCAGACCAATCACAGCAGACTGGGCCATCTGACCAATCAGAGCAGAGCAGCTCTCAGAGAGGCGGGGTTTCGAGAGACTGAATCCTTGATCGAAGCATTTCAGACACAGAGAGAAAAAAGCTGATGCTGCAGTGGATATTATGAGGAAATTAAAGTGTTCCTGCTTGTTCTTGTTGTTTACAGTAGAGGTCGACCGATAGTGGATTTTACAGATACAGATATTTAGGTTTGACCGTACATGCCGATAACCGATTATTCAACCAATATTTTTTTAAATGGATACTGGATTAAAAACAAACATAACACTCCAGTAAAACAGTGCTGAACTGAAATGTGCTAAATTAAATAAATATATAAATATGAATATATTAAAATGAGAAGTTCTACATAACTAACTATACAGAAATAAATTTAGACATTAAAATATTGCAGATATGTGTTTCTTTAGCTATTACCTAGAAACATAGCCTATATAAATTTCATACGTAACACTTTGGAAGTCCCATTTGTTAACAAGGATGTATTAGCTAGCTTTCATGAACTATATGCATTATGCAATATATGTTTTACTGCATGTATTAATATTTGAGCAATACAATTGTACCTTGATCATTCATATTAGTTCATAGTACATTAACTAAGGTAATAACAGATAAAATAAAAATTAAAACTCAATTTAAAATGTATTAGTAAATGTTGAAATTAACAAACTAACAATGAATAATACTTATACAACATTTATTAACCTAAGTTAATGCTAAAAAATGTAATCTTATTGTAAAGTGTTACCATTTCATATAAATCCAAAGAGTCATGCTTAAAGATGGCCATATTTTAAATATCTGCAAAGGCCAGAGCATTAAAATTACATAAATGTAGACCTATATTACATGTATAGTCTCTTTGCTTCTATTTTAGAACACATGATGATTGTTTAATCAAAATAACAATATGTGTTGTAGTGATAAAAATATAAAGACCTGATCTATTTAGGAGTGAAGCGGGTTGTCGAAGGTCACACACTCAAACAGAAGTGGAGTGACACCGTATTTAACGCAGTGTAAATGCATTCATTATGGCCTTGGTTACACTGTCAGTGAAATGAGACCAAATTCAGATTTTTTGCTCATATGTGACACAGATCGGATGTGTTATATGACTGTGTAAACAGGGAAAAAACGCATGCATTCGGATATTTCGAGATCTGTTTCAGGCCTCGTTCATATGTGGAAATAAATCAGATATAAATCATATATGTGCCAATGCGACTGTCATGTAAAAGGCAGGATTTTCTGAGGTTTTACGTCTCCGCGGTTTAATGACGAGAGACAACCCCGACACGCATCTGCGAAGGGACGGATGGTGTCGTCATAGGAGAGGAATGTGGACACACGATGACACAACATATCAAAAGTTGGCTAGCTCATCCTAACATTTCGGACCCACTGCTTTTCGTTAAAGCCCGCCACAATCTCATGAAAGTGCATATCTATACCACAAATTTTATTTCTCGTGCCATTTACACCAAAAATAGTTTTTGAGTGCATATGATATAAATGAATGAGGCATTTATATAGCGCTTCCAAACAATGGTAATTTCAAAAATATGTTCTTTATGGTGTGTAATACGCACGCACTCCACACCCCTAATCCTACCCAAGGGGATTACAGTGCGTATTATGCACGCAAAACTATTTTTGACGTATAAATGGCGCGAGAAATAAAATTAGTTACGCACTTTCATGAGATCGTGTTGTATGTTCCCAGCAGTCCCGAGATCTCTCGCACACAATAACTGAAGCACATGCGCTGCTGCAATGATGGCCCTTTTCGTCGTCCTCCGCCTCACAGTCATGCTGATGTTTGGCGAACTTTGCATATATCGCAGAGCTAGCATCAAGCATATTTCGCATTCGTCCATCTGTGCAAGAACCAACTTTAAGCATGCGCGATGTTTCAGATAGTATGTCAAATCGGAAATGGGTCACAATTGAAAAAGACGTGTAAACGGACAGTCAAATAAATTGGATATAGGCAACAAATCAGAATTCGGCATCAAGACCTGCAGTGTAAACGAGGCCATGACACAGTTTTCTCTTCATTTCAAAGAGACGTGGATGAGCGAGCGCTGCATTAGCACTCAGCTGGTGTGGCGTATCATACCTAACCCTCCTGCGTGTGCGTCTATGAGTGAAGCGGCCACAGCCGTTCCCGGTCTCAGGCCCAGATCTGCAGCCGCCTCTGCGGTCAGTCCTCGTCCTACAGGAGTCCCAGGAATACAAGTCTGCTCACCTGCACACACACACACACACACACACACACACACACACACACACACACACACACACACACACACACACACACACACACACACACACACACACACACACACACACACACACACACACACTATCAGTCAACACGACCGGCTGAACACACACAGACACCTGAGCTTTACTCTCTCCCACCGATTTTACAATAGCAGTTTTCCATCAGGTCCTCCAAGCCGATGGCGCTCCAGAAGGTGTCGTCCCAGCCTTCAGACGGAGAATACGTCCACTTACAGACAAGAGTACAGAGAGACCTGCATCAGGAGAGCAAGACATGCTGTGTATCACTGCTTGAGCACCTGGCCCTTTGCCCCTTGGTGCCCAAAGAGCCCTTTTGTCAAGGCAAAATTTCCTATCCTTTTTTTGTAATTAAAGGCCCTTTTGTGGATGCCTGCCCAATCTAACTATTAGTAAAATTAATGAATAATAATTTAGCCGTAAATAAAATGACCCACATGATGACCTTTCACCTGACGAACTCACCCGGATGACACGCCGCACGCGCATTTTTTAATATCGCGCGCACTACCAGAGGATATCTGCAACTCCTCGGCTGCTGGTGTATCATTCTCAGCAAAGTGATTTTGAGGTTTGTTTACTTATTATTGTTATTATTTTACTAGAACGACGTGAAGAGATGTTGTTTATATTGCTGTGTGTAGCCTGCATAAGTAACGTTAGCTTGCTGTTTGAGGGAGAAAAGTTTTAAGAGTGTCGAGGGGCCCGGTCTTTTTATGTCATTTGACTAAAAACTATTCATACTTTGAACTACTATTATTATTATTACAGTATTTATTTAAAAAATGTCGAGAACCTTAAAAATAATTATCACATTACTGGTAAGGCTTACCATATTTATATTTAAGGCTTTTCTTATTTTTTTCTACCTGCAGGTCTTGGTGTGCAGCAGCTTCTGTGAGCATCTCCCTCACAGCAAAGGCAGCAAACTCACTTAAGGACTTCAGTAAGAATTTACCAGAACAGGCATATCTATATATTTATATCGCTGTGGGCCTCTAGTCAGTCAACGTAGTGTGATTGCGTAGATCTACGTCACACATAGGCTCACTATTGGCCGACGCTCGACACAAGCAAGAGCACCCTCAGTTGATACTGTAATAATACATTGTATTTGGATAACAGATTTTGGCCCGAACCCAGAGTAATCCCAGGTTTGGGATAGGACAACTAAGTGAGGAGATGGGGTGGTGGATGGACGCTGGAAAACTGTCATATAACAGCGGTAAAAGCTACTGTATGTATACCTCCTTATGTTAATTGAGTTGCCTGGATGACTCCCATGACAATTACTAGGTTAATTATCTGAAAGTGCTTCTCCCGAACTTTGTTAATAAAACATCATTTCACGAGTTCACACTTGCATATAGGGGTGTGACAGTTATTATATAACCGTGAGACCGACGGTTATAGTTAAACACCGTCATTAGAGCTCTATAACCGCCAAAACCGTGTTATTTAAATAATTTTTACAAACATGTCTTGTTTGTAATGTAATGTTTGTAATTCAGAATGTTTAAATACTAATATCAGCTTACGAGGGAAACGGAGGCGGAGTTAAGTGATGCTTGGCCGGAGACTGCTACAGGAGATGATTCGAGAGAGGTCTGTGCCACTTTACCGATCAGAGCGCGCGCTGACACGGAGTAAAGCCTTGTTTATACTCGACGCGTCCGCACGAGCGCGAAGATGCGCGCGGCAAAAATGACGCGTCAGGTATGCAAGATCGGTAAAGCCTTGTTTATACTCGACGCGTCCGCACGAGCGCGAGTCTCGGCTGACTGCGTGCGCACCTCTCCAAACAGACGAGGCGTTTATACTTGACGCGCTCGCCGTTGTGCTATTCTGTGAAACGACAGGGGGCGACTTGGAGTAATTCTCCTCTAAACCACCAGGAATCAGCAGTGAAGAAGTAGCTTGCCGGTTATTAATTGCTGAAATTCATATAAAAAGAGTAATAAATGCAGTAGGTTTATTGTACTTTCACTGCATGTAAACTAGTTAAACAACTGAAGCCTTATTGAAGAGTGTTTAAACCTTAATTTCATCAGCAGGGCTTACTTCTGCTATTGTAGGCTTATTTTGTAAATGTAAGCAGTTACTTTAGACAAGTGCAAACTGGGTGCTTAATGCAAATGTGTTCCTATTCACAAAATGCAAATGTCTCTGTGTATAGCAGGATCATAAACATGCTGGTACAGACGTACCAGTTCGGCCAGATTCGGCTCAAAGTCGTTCATCTTCGGATGCGGCGCCGAGCGAGATTTTACAAAAAGTGCCGTGCACACCGCCAGGCGAAATGGGGTCTTGCGCACCCAAACGCACACTATTGGCTCACTATTGGCCGACGCTCGACACAAGCAAGAGCACCCTCAGTTGATACTGTAATAATACATTGTATTTGGATAACAGATTTTGGCCCGAACCCAGAGTAATCCCAGGTTTGGGATAGGACAACTAAGTGAGGAGATGGGGTGGTGGATGGACGCTGGAAAACTGTCATATAACAGCGGTAAAAGCTACTGTATGTATACCTCCTTATGTTAATTGAGTTGCCTGGATGACTCCCATGACAATTACTAGGTTAATTATCTGAAAGTGCTTCTCCCGAACTTTGTTAATAAAACATCATTTCACGAGTTCACACTTGCATATAGGGGTGTGACAGTTATTATATAACCGTGAGACCGACGGTTATAGTTAAACACCGTCATTAGAGCTCTATAACCGCCAAAACCGTGTTATTTAAATAATTTTTACAAACATGTCTTGTTTGTAATGTAATGTTTGTAATTCAGAATGTTTAAATACTAATATCAGCTTACGAGGGAAACGGAGGCGGAGTTAAGTGATGCTTGGCCGGAGACTGCTACAGGAGATGATTCGAGAGAGGTCTGTGCCACTTTACCGATTTACACTTTACATGCAAATGTGTTCCTATTCACAAAATGCAAATGTCTCTGTGTATAGCAGGATCATAAACATGCTGGTACAGACGTACCAGTTCGGCCAGATTCGGCTCAAAGTCGTTCATCTTCGGATGCGGCGCCGAGCGAGATTTTACAAAAAGTGCCGTGCACACCGCCAGGCGAAATGGGGTCTTGCGCACCCAAACGCACACGACCGCCCACACCGCAATGACGTCATTTTTGCCGCGCGCACCTTCGCGCTCTAGCGGACGCGTCGGGTATAAACAAGGCTTTAGGTGTTTGGTTATTACTTCGCTCGACCGGGAGGGGTCGCGCTGCATCCGACAGGAGCCTGCAGCTCACAACATCGGAAGAGCGATAATTATAGGGTAAAGAAAACAACCAACCAAATTAAAAAGTCATTTTTTTATTCCATTTCCACCTATCATAGTCCTCAAGTATCTCTGGTTATTTTAACGTCTATTTTTAATCAGTAATTATGTTCAGGATAGGGTACACATATTCTAAGAGCTATTTCCTTGTTGTGGATTAAAGTCCTTGTCTCTTCAAACGTGTGTTTGTGTGTGTGTGTGTGTGTATTTATGTATTATGCACATTTTATTATTGTTCTTCTGTCTTTTACAACTGTTTTAACTATTGTTCTTGTGTAGTGATGTTTCAGACAGTTGTAATTGTATAACTAGAGTGACAAACAACTTGAATGTGAGCCTACATGGTAAATTCAAACTATCCAAGCATGACTTAGCCTACCAACCTGTGTAGGAGGAGCTGACTGCTCTTCATCAATACTGCTGTACCTATACTGAGCCGTTTCACTGCTGCTGTAGAAGCTGTGGCTGCCTCTGACTCTTTTCTTTTTTGAAGAAGCTCTGAATATCTCTGCTTCTCTTCATAACTATTCTCTTAACCCTAACCCTGGGGGAAATGTAATTCAATCACTCAATCAATCAGTTAGTCAATTCACTTTGAAGTAATAGCTATAACTACAAACATAAAGCAGGATCATTGTCAAATTGGGTTAGAATCAGTGTGCAAAATACAGGTGTTCGTGGGGCTCTGGAACCCCTTAAATAACAGCTTTGACTCCATTAAAATGTCAAAAAGAAAGGTGTCAGCAATGTGCCTAAATATAGGATCTACAAAGGTTTATTTTTACATAACTAAACTATTTTTATAACGTACTCGGTTACTAACGTAACCTCGGTTTTCTCTAGAGAGGGAACGAGTACTGCGTAATATCTTACGCTATGGGGAAAACCTCTTTTCCACGAGATATTGAAGCCAAAAATTATCCTTAATTTTGAATTAATTTAAAACGCTGTGCAGCAGCATGCAGATATAGGCAAGACGGCTTTCGCGCCTATTGGCTGCCCTGCGGCAACAGCAGCAGCCTATCGAGAGAGGCTCTGCGTGACACATATCCAATGGGGGCATTTCACGCCCATTTCATCACGTCCCGCCAGAAAGGGCGTGGTCACGCCCTATAAACATAGCTCGATTAGGCTGGTACAACTGGTTTTCATCGCCGAAGCGAACCAGAGCTGTGTATGCACGGCAAGATACGCAGTACTCGTTCCCTCTCTAGAGAGAACCGAGGTTACGTTAGTAACCAAGTACGTTCTCTTACGAGAGTATCCCACGTACTGCGTAATATCTTACGCTATGGGGAACACAATGCAAAACGCAGTGCGTACTGGGATCCGACACCAAAGTCCCAAGGGCAGTAGCCCGGGGCTCATATAGTGCATAATCACCATAGACTCACAGAGAGTCTGAGAAGAGAGGCTGCAAGCATCATTCCCCATGAAATAGCATCCTACAGGAGCTAGTTATGTTAACAGTGTTTCACGCATACAGGGTGAACGTGTTCAGCCTGAACTGGGTAATATTACGGGTTATTCAACACCCATGGAGCTGTTTTATCGCTCAGTGAGCGATGCACAAGCGAAACTCAGCATCTGGGCCGGCACAGCAGGGCAGATAGCACTGAATTCTATACCGACAGAAGCTTGGCTTGTAAGGCGGGAACCTCTAGGTTGTAAAACCTTATAAATGTAGACGGCGAGGCCCAGCCCGTGGCCGTACAGATATCGGTAACCCCACTATACCACGCCCACGATGAGGCCACGCCTATCATGGAGTGCGCTCTGACACCCAAAGGACACTGCAGGCCCTTAAAAGTGTAAGCCAGTGCTATGGCGTCGACTATCCATCTGGATAGGCTCTGTTTTGATGCGGCCAGTCCCTTGGAGCGTCCGCCAAACAAAACGAAGAGCTGCTCAGTCTGTCTGAAGACCGACGAGCGGGACACATAAGCTCTCAGTGCCCTGACAGGGCAGAGGAGACTCGCATCCTTCTCCTCATCACGAACCGGGAGGGCGCACAGGGAAATAACCTGGGCCCTGAACGGTGTGTTGAGGGATGTGGGCACGTACCCGTGCATTGTTTTGAGTATGACTTTTGAGCCATTAGGCTCAAACTCCATGCATGACGCGCTTACCGAAAGCGCTTGCAAGTCCCCTACGCGCTTCACTGAAGCGAGAGCCATAAGGAATACCGTTTTGAGAGAAGGATGTTTCATGTCTGACAAATGGATTGGCTCGAATGGGGCACCTTTCATGGCTTCCAAAACCGTAGAAAGGTCCCTCACAGGGACTAAGGGGGGTCTGGGAGGATTCAGCCTCCGAGCTCCCCTGAGGAATCGCACGACCAGGTCGTTTTTCCCCAGTGACTGGCCAGACGTCGGTTTTACAAACGCCGCTATGGCCGCCACGTATACTTTGAGCGTGGATGGGGTTCTGCCCTTATCCAGCAGCTCCTGAAGGAAGGAGAGCACTTCCGTAACTCCACATTCTGCGGGTGAAAAGCCCTGAGCTTGACACCAGGCAGAGAACTCTGACCACTTTGAGGAATAGAGCCGTCTAGTAGACGGGGCTCTAGCCTGCGTGATTGTATTTAACACTCCCCCTGGGAGGTTAGCGGGTACCCGTTGATGGCCCATGCATGTAGGGACCATAATTACGGACGAGGATGCCAAATCGAGCCCTTTGCCTGAGAGAGGAGGTCTCTCCTCACCGGTATCGGGCAGTGCTGGTCCGCCGCATTAGGACTGGGAACCAATTCTGGTTTGTCCAGAGCGGAGCCACGAGTAGCACTGGGCATCCGTTTTCCCTAATTCGTTCCAGCACTTGAGGCTGGAGCGAGACGGGGGAAAAGCATAGAGGGGGCAGCGGGGCCACACATGGGCCAGCGCATCCCTGCTCTTGCAGAAAATGTTCAGACGGTGAGCGCTTTCTTGAGACGCGAACAGGTCCACCTGCGCTCTTCCGAATGTCTCCCTCAGCAGTTGGATCGTCTGCAGGTGCAGCGACCATTCCCCTGCTGGGACATTGTTTCTGGACAGATGGTCCCAGATTCAGGCGACCAGGCACATGCGCTGCTTTCAGTGAAAGCAGGTTGTGCTGAGCCCAGACCAGGAGGCGTTCCGTCAGCCTGTAAAGGTTTCGGGACCTGACGCCACCCTGGTGATTTTTGTATGCCACCACTGACATGTTGTCCGACCGGACTAAGACATGGCGGCCTTTTATCTGGGGACAAAAACGCCATAGCGCGTTGTCGACTGCCAGCATTTCTAGACAGTTTATGCGTAGGAGCTTTTCCCGTTCTGACCACTGGCCGAAGAACGGTCTGCCCTCGAGCTTCCCATCCCGAGGTGGAGGCGTCCGTGGACACCACCGTCACACTCGAGGGAGTCCCCAGACACACGCCTGACTGATACCAGTCGGCTATTTTCCAAGGTTCCAGAGCCGAAACGCATTTCATGTCCACCCTGAGGTGAAACAGACCAGAGGTCCATGCCCGGGGTGGAACTCGCACTTTCAGCCATAACAGCAGTGGGCGTATGCGTAGCAGGCCCATCTGGAGTACTGAAGATGCCAAGGCCATGAGGCCCAGCATTTTCTGAAACCTTTTGAGCAGGACTATAGAGCCACGGCGAAAGGATTTCGCAGTGCGCTGAATGTCCAGTTCTCACTCTGGCGACAGATGTGCTGTCATAGACAGCGAGTCCCGCACTGTTCCCAGAAAATAGATTTTCTGGCTAGGAAACAGCGAACTCTTCACCAAATTGACTGTGAGACCCAGATTCTCGAGATGCTCGAGTAATGTGGTTCTGTGTTCTATGAGCTCTGAATGTGATCAAACTAGAATCAGCCAATCATCCAAGTAGTTCAAAACTCGCATGCCCTGAAGTCTCAGGGGTGCGAGGGCCGCATCCATGCACTTCGTAAATGTACGGGGTGCTAGGGATATGCCGAACGGTAGGACTGTGTATTGATATGCCTGGCCCTCGAAGGCGAATCTCAAGAATCGCCTGTGACGTGACGCTATTTGTATTTGGAAATAGGCATTTTTCAGATCTATTGACATAAACCAGTCTCCCTGGCGCACTTGCGCGAGGATTTTCCTGGTTGTCAGCATTCTGAACTGGCGCTTCATAAGCACTCTGTTCAGCTGTCGCAGATCTAGAATGGGTCTGAGACCCCCGTCTTTTTTCGGTACCAGAAAATATCTGCTGTATAAGCCCCCCTTCGCTCTGAGCCTGAGATAAAGGTTCTATGGCCCCTTTGCTCAGCAGTTTTGCTATTTCGGCTCGAAGTAGATGAGATACTTCGTTGTTTACCGTGGTTTCGACTCGCGCCGTGTAACGGCAGGGACGTCGAGCAAACTGTAGCGAATAGCCTCTTTTTATAGTGTTCAACACCCATTCTGATACCCCGGGAAGCTTTGCCCACGCATCTGCGTGAATAGCTAGGGGTAGAATGAAATCCGGGCTCTGGCCGCGGCATAGCGGCAGCTGCAGAGCTTCGGTGTGCTGAGACATAAACACTGTGTTTATAGTGTGTGAGGCGGGAGGCGCGCCGATCACGGCGGGCAGCCTGGTCGCGCTCGAATTCTCTGTGACAGGTTGTGGAGAGAGAGCGAGCGGGACAAACCCTGTGGGGTTGAGCGTGTCTGTGAAGGAATGTGGGCGCGGGACGGCGGGCACATTCACTGCACTGAGAACACCGTCGGCTTGTGCTGACCGAATGTGCGTCGTGTGTGTTTCGTTTTTACAGAAAACGAGGGACACGCATCGTGTAGTGTTTGTTGGCACTGTGTCGTGGGCACATTCACTACATTTTTGCACAATCGACATGAGTCGATTTTATTTGTGCTAGCCCTGAACTGTGGCGGGCTGTGTCTGTGTGTGGGAATGGGCACTGAGACGTGGGCATTCTTACAACACTCATAACACCATCGGCCGTGACCGGAATACCAGAAAATACACTCTTTTGGGAATTATCTGGGTCGCCGTAAAAATGGCATTTGTGTGCAGGCAAGCGGGCTGTGGTGCCGGCTTGTTTACCGCGAAATACACTGGAACAGTCACATTGTTTGGAACTGAACGAGCGAGAAGTTTCGGTGGAGTCTGGCCGCGGCGAGACTTAAACACCGTGGGTCTTAGCTGACTGTATGTGGGTTGGTTTCGTTTTACCGGCTGTGTTTGTGTGTAGAAATGAACACTGGGCTGTGTTCGGTTTGGGTGACTGCTCCCTTTTCGGTGCAAGTCTGGCCGCGGCGAGACTAAATTTTATCTGCTGCGAGACCTGCGATCGAACACGGGTCTCCCATGCAAAGGCTTTGGGTTTTGCCTCTGAGCCACAGGGGGAAACGACAAAAGCTTAAAATAGCTCGAGCAGATAAGAGAGCGTCATCACAGTTTGTATGTGTTGGCATTTGTTTGCAGGCGTGCGTGTTATACAACAGGCTCATTGCTGCAATATTGAACTTTTTCAGCCGCTCGAACTAAGAGGAGCTGAGAAATGTTTGAGAAATGGAGAATGGCCACTGGATTGTGACCAAAACACACTCTTTCCTCATTTCGCCGGTGACGCATGTCCACGGGGGGCGGGATAGCTTTCTTGTAACGTAAAGAAAGCTAGCCGCGCAGCGGTTTTGATGCTCGGGGCCGCGCTGGCACGGCGCTTTTATGGCGCGGCGCTACAGCTGGCTGAAGTGCAGGCTCTGAGAATGATGCCAGGCAAGTCCTCAGAGTCACCATCGGCAGTAGCTCACAGTGAGGGCATCCGCCGTGGACGAGAGCGAGAGCCGCATGATCCTCACCCAGGCAGGAAACGCAGATGACATGGCGATCCTCTTCACTGAGTGTGGCTCGGCACGAGCCGCAGGATCTATGCATCTTGAAAAAGACGCAGCTCTTTTAGGAGAGGGAGAGAGACAGTGAAAAAATGTGTGTCGCAGCAGCGAACACACACACTTGCAGAAAAGGATATAATGCCGGAAAGCGTAGCAGGTACGGCGGCTAAAGGCGGCGATGCCAGCGACTTCAGACTCAAGGCTCGTCCCGCTGTGTGCTTTTTCTCAGACGGCGTGGCTTCTCACTCCGGATCGATAGGTTGCTGCTGTTGCCGCAGGGCAGCCAATAGGCGCGCAAGCCGTCTTGCCTATGTCTGCATGCTGCTGCACAGCGTTTTACATTAATTCAAAATTAAGGATAATTTTTGGCTTCAATATCTCGTGGAAAAGAGGTTTTCCACATAGCGTAAGATATTACGCAGTACGAGAGATACTCTCGTAAGAGAACTACTCTTACCACTCACTTATAATAACACAATTAACACATATTGCATCTCAAACATTTGTGGCATTTGAATGCAATTTACTCTGCCTCTGCTTATTTAAACATCTAAAAATATGTGAACTGTGAAGATGAGCTAATTGATAAAAACAAAAAGTCCTTTATTTCCAAGAGAAAATATGTATTTAAACAGCCCTTAAATCACAGAGCAAATAAATAAGTCACAGCTTGTTCTTGCGTTATAGCTAGCTACTGAAATCTACACTGTCACACTATATTTCACACACTGGTTAGCCAAATTGAACACACACATCTGCAAAAATCACTCTCAGTCTTCAGTCCAGAAAATAGCGTTTCATATTTCATGGCGGTATCCAAATAACAATTAAAAAAACAAAATGCTAACGTTCAATGCTTAACTTAAAACGGGGGTTCGGCGGCTGTGACTGGAGGAGGAGGGATGATCCTAGTGGCGCCGGATTGCGGCAGAGGATCAGGGGAGAGAAAGGATTCGTCATCAGACGGCTAGAGTTCGATTTCAGACATGTTGCAATTGGGCGGGGGCCAAATGCTGGAAAGCTGTCATAGAACAGCTGTAAAATCTGCTGTATACCTCCTGATGTTAGCTAATTGAGTTGACTGGATGAGCTCCTCCCATGACAATTAGGTTAATTATCTGAACGTGCCTCTCCCGAACTTTGTTAATAAAATATTAGCGAGTGAAAATCAGGGCTAAAATCAGGGCTGAAAACTTGTGTAATCGTGCATAAGACCTTGTCCATACTAATACGTTTTCGTTTGAAAACACTTTTTTTTCCTCCATTTTGGCCTTCAGTCCACACTGAGACGGTGTTTTTATAAATGAAAACTAAGCTTTTTGAAAAACGCTCTCCAAAGTGGATAAATTTGAAAACGCCATTTTGGCATTGTAGTGTGGACTGTCAAAACGGAGGTATTTGAAAACGATGACGCATGTTTAGTCATGTGACACATATTGTACCGGTATATATTCATGTTTATACCGGTATTGTGCATCTTATGTGCCATTCACTTTCACACTGTTGCTAAAATGTTACTTTCATATCACAGTTCTGCAAAGACCAAACATATGGTGACTGAGTGCAACCTGGTGAACTCAGTGAATGCTGATATATTTTGCTAAATAGCATTATCCTGCCAGAGGAATTGCGCGATAACTTTATCATTTATTTTTCCATTTGTATCATCTCATTGAGCTTTTGTGAGAATTCCATTTCCTGTACAGAACAGATGTTGCAAATGGGTGGTCAACAACACAAAATGAACGAATCACTCTCTGAGACAACTCAGTGCTCCTGAGTCGTATTAAAGATTCGTTTACAGTGAAAAAAATCACTCATGACCGACCCATCACTAACACTAGTGTGGAGGAGAAGCTTTTGGAAAACGTTAATTTGGATGGACAGTGTTTTTTATACGAAAACGCCGTTTTCAAATGTATCCGGATTAATGTAGACGTAGCCTTAGAGATTTATTGTGCATTGTTGGCGGCTTCATTGCACTTTGTGAGATCGTGATGAACTGACAGAGCGACAGCATTAGTGATTGTAAAGGGAGCAGTCTTGACTCGCATTCGAGGCTTCAGCCTATATAATCCATTGAATAACACTATTATTTTTCATGCTGCTAAGAGAACCGACGCCAATTGCATGCTGTAAAGTTTCAGAAGTGACCTGGATTCACGCAGCACGGGATAGAAATATGACGCTAAAATAGTTACGCATTGAAGCAATGTAAAGGCACACTAAATTAATAGAAAAATATTTGTAGTATACATTTTTTAAATTCTATTCCAAATATTAGCAAAAGTTAGATCTACATCGGTAGAATGACTGTAACATTAAGTATCTCACAGCAGGGACGTGCACAGGGGGGTTGCTCAGGTTGCCCGGGCAACCGGGCCTAGATACATTTTTTATTTTTATTTTTTTAAATCGCAAAGCCTCATTCACTTCCATTCGTGCACCGAACTTGAAAGTCAGTAAGGGAAGGGCAAACTGTTTACGTGGCTGCAGCGCTGCACGCGACCGGTGCGTAAGACCCCACAAATTACTTAAGGCCCCGCCTCCATCTCGTGTCATAGCGTGTCAGTTAATGTGTACAACATCCATGACAAAATGAAGCGAAACTATCCTTCTGGTCACGAAAAGAGGAAGAAGAAAAAACCCATGAGAGTGAATTGCGGGAACAACAATCAGGTAAACTTGTGTTCTCTCCTCTCTAAGTTTGATGTCAGCAAAGTTTGATGTTTTTCGGTCTTGCTAACCTAGCTGGGCAGGCAGTGCATCTCTTGCATCACTTTGTGCCTGACAAAAGTGAGAGTAAAATAAAAAAATTTATTACGTTTGTTTTTGAGAAACGACAAAGTGCAACGGTGTTTGTTTACTGCAGCTCGGAAAACATAACCGCGTCGCGTGTGTTATCGTGCGTTCATATGCGCGTGCACGAAATGAAACTCCCATTTTTCAAGCAGAAATATGTGGAGACCAGACATACTGTACAATACATGCACGTGAATGATGGTACTCCCAATCAAAGTCACATTTATAAAACAAGAAACTGATTATCTATAGTCTCAGTGTAGTTAAAAACTCTAAACAACTGCACTAATTATGCAAGATAGAAAGCAATGTATTGACAATTTGACATTGATTGACTATTGATTTATAGGCTATATTGAATTTAAAATGTTGATTAGCTGGATATACTAGTCAATATGGATGCACATCCCTCAGTAAATAATAACCATAAATCAAGAATTGCTTCAACATGCATAATAATAAATAAATAAAAAAATCATACTGATGCAGAAAATACCCAGGCTGTAGAGAGAACCAAAGTTAATCCCAAAAGCCAAAGCTCAGGGTTATAATTTATTATTTTCTTCTTATTTATGTTTACGTTAATATTCACTTGTTATGTTAACATTCTATAGAAAATACTCTATTCAATAAATATTGTTTGTTTGAACCTCATTCTGTTCTATATTGTTGTACTCATTCTTTGACTGTTTTGTTTAAAGGAGGGAGGTTTGTATTGGGAGCACTGAAGTGTCAGGTGTGATTGTGTGGCAATGGCAAATGGTTTACATAGCTCACGGCGTCACAGGTCAGGTAGAGGGCCCCTTTTGCTTAGGGCCCCAGGGGGAGTTCAGGATCGGCCCTGGGTTTAGCAGTCGATTCTGTTGCCTACCGGAATTCCTGTTCCCTTTACGCAATCATACTACAAATCATGCGTAGTTGCCCGTAGCCTACCATCAGAACTGAATACGAGCAAGAAGCACAACTGAATGTAGGGGAAGCCCTTTTTTCAGGTCAGAGCAACTGCCCCTCATAATTCCTGTGCACGTCCCTGTCTCACAGTGAAACTCCTACCTGCTTCGCGCGCGTCTGGAGTAAACGCGTTTACTCTCATTCGCTTCTGCAGGACTTCAGTCAGAGTTTCAGCGACTGAAGAGAAAAACATTCACAATGTACTTTGTACGACCAAAAAGTACGACCGCGCGAGACTCAATAGCATTCGTGCCGATGTCATAATGGGATATTTAGAATAAAACCCTTTCAAACCCTGCACTAACTGTGCGGGGTTAATGCAGGAATCCTGCAAGACAGAATGAAAATCCTACAGAACAGGATATTGCTGAGCAGGGGCGTTGCTAGGGTCTTGATACATTGGGGGCTTAGCCCAGTCCGCACCACCCACCCCCGCTTTTGGTAACTACTACTTCTACTCAGAGGCACATAATAATTAGCAATAATATCATCAATGGAGGGTGTGGGGGACCTCCCCCAGGGAACGTTGGGCATTAAACACTTCATTTCCTGCATTCTGTGCATTTTTTGTAGCATTTTAAATGATATGTAAAAAGATAGAATGCTTTATTTGTAGAACTGTAACAGCTATCCACAGAAACACAAATAAATAATACATGAATATTAAATAATATTTTAAAAAATGAATATAAAACTATATATATATATATATATATATATATATATATATATATACTGTGTATATAGATATTTATCTATCTATATTTATCTATATCTATTCACACACACACACACACACACACACACACACACACACACACACACACACACACACACACACACACACACACACACACACACACACACACACACACACATCACTCCAACAGTCTGCTTGTATAAGTCTGGAAAAGGAACTATAGCAGGCATGAAAACGGGCCAGGGGTGAAAAAGGTGAGAAGGATATTACCCCTCTAGGGGGGTTCGGGGGCACGCTCCCCCGTAAGAAAAATTAAAATATTCCATATTTTAAACCATCAATCTGATGCATTTTGAGATGCATTTTTGCCAACCTGGGGAGAGCTGGAGAAACTTAACTTCAGCCATGAGTCAAAAATATTATGGCCTCCGTAGCGTTAGCTAATAATTTTCCACTGGAGCTTTAGCTAGCTGGCTAACGTTGCGTTCTCTCCTGCTGTGTTCAACGACTCGATTCATCAAGCTAAGCCTATGTGAACAAAGCTCCTGGGTAACTTAGATATAGCCTACCAGAAATTATTAGGGATGTCCCGATACCATTTTTTCTGAACCGATCCGATCCGATACCAAAAATTTTGAGTATCGACCGATACCGATCGGATACCAGCGCAGTTTTAACTCAGTAAAATTTAGTCTAGAAAAAACAATAATTGTATAAAATATGAACATTTAGTGAAAAACATTATTTAGTGGGGAACAAAGAGACAATAAGTGTAGCACTAAATCTGGTAAAACGTTACACATTGCTCTTTGTATTGTTGTAAAATACATGAAAACAAGATAAAAATCAGAAAGATCAATTATTATATATAGTCTACTATAAAATTAAGACATTATTTAAATGTATTGCACAGCTGTTTAATGAGGCAGCAACATATGATAGATAGGACAGAACAGAACAAAAAAGGCTATTAATAATCTTTCATTGCGCAAAAGTATTATATGATTATGAAAGACTCCAATACAGTGCGGCACACAGCGCTTATGCGCATCCCGCAACCAACAACCGCTGCGTCACGAACCACCGCAAACATCCAATAGAAAAATTCAGCTGCAGTAGCCACCGTTCAACCTGAAGAGGGCAGCACTCAGACGTTTCTACACCATATATTGTAGAATTAAAACACTTTAAACCAAAAAGTCAAAAAATTTACTGGAATCAATGAACAGCATTTATGAAGCTCCATTCTTACAGATCATTAACTTTAAAAAGTTGTTTTAGTGTTTAGTTACCCTTTAACCAATGGCTCTTTCAGGCTCTCTCTCTCTCTCTCTCTCTCTCTCTCTCTCTCTCTCTCTCTCTCTCTCTCTCCTCTGGTGCGCACTCTAAATGCAAGCATATTATTGTAACCACAGTAACTTTGATCTGCTTGAACACATTTTAATCGTCTTTAATACATGATTCCGAAGGATAGATTAAAAGACCCGTTCGTTTTTTTAAATAAATACAAATTTATTTAAAAAAAAAAAATAATTATCAATAAATTAATTTTTTTGAGATCCGGGGCTATAAAAAACACATCCGGGACTGAAGCCCCGAATGCCCATGTCTAAGACGCGCCTGTTGCTGAGTCCTGTAGGTTTGTCCACATACTGTCCTGTAGGATTGATAACATCCCACAGAAATTATAAGCCCTGCAAGATTCAGAATGTAGATTGATTTATTGATTGGTTGATTAAATAAATAAACTAATCACAAACTTAAGGATATAAAACATTTATTACCTAACTACCCTAACTTACTAGCTAGCTATCATATATCCCAGCTAACACAGTTACGTTGTGAAGACGTAACAGGACCGGCCCATATTCTTTGTAACCGACGTGCCAAATAACATTCCAGCACGTAACTTTGTGATTCCTGTATTCGTCGTGGCAACGTTATTGTGGTACGTCAGCAAGAACGTGATGAGTAGTGATAGGCCCTACGTCTCAATGACCTAACTGGTATGTTGTGAGGAGGTAACATCAAAGGACCGTTTTAGTCCTAACAACGACCAAAATACCACGTAAAAACAACAACAAAAAACACTGCATACATTTAATCAGCATTTATTCAGTGTTACCAGTACTATTGTGTGTATGCACCGCATGCATCAATGTGTCACACACATGTGTGCCTCGAGAATCAATCAACTAGAAAACATTTATATCATTTAATAATCAGCAGTTAGTTAATTACATTCTCCACCTCAAGATAATAAATAATTAACATATAATTTTTAACATATATATATATATATATTAAATGTTAACAAGTTATTGAGAAGTGAAAATTTGGCATATACATTAATTTTAATTAATTTGATCTTACTTTAAGGAAGAAAATATGAAAATTTCAACAACAAAAAAATCAAAAAGTCTTATTTGTTTTCCAAAAGTAGGAGTGTTTCATCATCTTCATCATGCTGCTGCACACCTTTTCTCTGGTCTTTCTGCTGCAAAATGAAAAGTAGCCTATTTCAGTTTTATACAATTAATTACACATACATTTTTTTCATTTGACTTTTACGTTTGTTGAAATTAAATGTTAGATTCAGCTGGTCAATATAATTTATTTAAAATATGATGGTTTCATTATATTAATCATGTAAGATGATTACATCATCTTACCTCTGCCGTGCGCGCGGTTTGGAGCACAATATCTTTACTCTAGATTACGGGATATTTAACTAATTTGCGGTATAACTAGTCGATCGCGAGTGGCTCAACAGGTAGATATATAGATAAACTCATCTTTCAGGCATTTTACCTACCGGGTTGACACTTAAGCGTGAGAAATCGGGGGTGTGGCGTGAGAGCGTGAGAATTGGGTCAATTGCGTGTGTCTCACGCTCAATGCGTGAGAGTTGGCAGCCCTGTTTTACAGAAAACTGCACCAAAGGAGCTTACATTCTGACAGCTTGCTGGAGCTTAAGTGTGTCTGCCACAATGTCCTCCACTGTTGCTTTCTGGATTCTAGGATTGGACATCATCACTGCCTCTGTAATATTAAATTCCTTAACTATGCAGCAATGGTTAAAAAAGTACTGGTAATACAGGTTTTTTGTGTCACTAACATATAGGACTTACTCTTCCCTTTCTTCCCCTTCAGACTAAACTCCTTCCACACACTGTAGGAGGCCAGTGCCCGCATCACCCGCCGGGTGTTTTCCCCAGGGTTTGGACCTCCAACAAGACTTAAATGGTGTGTCTACAAGATGGAATACATTTTCAAAATGGTAATAACTTTAGTTATTTAACTTAATTCTAACACTTTTTTGGCATTTCACGGATAGTTCACTATTAACATACCACACTATTCCGAAATGTCTCCTCTTCATTTTTTCTTTGAGAGAGAGAGGAGTTCCTCCATAGTGCCACACACATCAAGGCTCATCTCCTCCACTCGCTGACTAGTCCCATCACCCAGGGCACGAGCACAGTTCATACAGGGCTGCTGTTGAGCTCCTCATCGCCTTCATCTCACTCTCAATGTAAGTGGCCACTGGAGGCCGCTAGAGGTAGTGCATTCTCAGTCAGGTAATTTTGTGACTGGGTTTAAGGCTGTGTGCCCTGGAATCTGGATAACTGATCATTCGTTTTGCACTTGCCTGACTTGTCTCATCTCAGAAGATCTTGGACATGTAAGTTGACTCAGATTGTGAAATCCTGGTGCTGTTAACTTTACAATATTAATTACTTTATGTATTTCCGTTTTTCATGGTGTTTTGGTGAAGTTTGCTTTGTCTTATATCCACACATTTGTGTGCTGTTTTAGTTCAGAGACCTTCAAGCTAGCGGCTAATTCTGAAAAGCAGCAAATCTAAAACTTGCACCCTTGGTGAGCGGAGTAAGGTGTGTATTCATTTTGCTATGTATAAAAGCCTTCAAGGTTGTAAAATGTCTATTTTGACTGTTATTGGAAATTATTTTGTTGTTTATCTTGTATCAGGAAAGTGTATGTGTTAAGTGAGAAAATTATTTGTGTTTACTTCTAGTTTTCACGGTGCTCACGCTGATTTTGGAAGAATAAATAATTACTGCACCCGTTAGAGACTCTCTGCCATTTATTGAGGAGCCAAGGGCCGCAACAGTGAAAACTTATCGCTGAGTCATCCACCAATGCAGACGTCTTCATCAGCCAGTGGACACAAGATCATCTGATGTTTACACGCCAATATGGATGCCACAGCTGCAGTGAGAGACTTTGTCTGACTAAGTGGGTAAAACCAACCGCAGATACACATACAGGAGCACTACATTAAAGTCAACGGGTTTAAATGACTATGTGCTCAGCTAATTCATCACATGGGACATTGGACCTCTAGAGAAATCAAGAACTGCCATATTCTAAATAATTCCAAGAAGGGTTTTGAATGTGTAATACAAATACGGTAAATGCTAGATCCGTAAGGTTAACCAGTACAAAGTCTAAGAGTGTGGATAAGGTCATTGTCATCTCAAGATTTTAATTCCTGAACCTAACAATATCTGAGGAGCAAAATTGCCTGACTGAAGATTATCAGCAGTATTCTTGTTTATGACATTCAGTAGCTGTTTCTGTTTACTCTCCTTGATGTGTCCTCAAAGTGTAAATGTCTGATGTGAGTGGTAATATATAGTTTTAAAGATAAGTTAAAGTCACCACTCATCCAAATTTGAGTCTAGACATAAAACACTCTAAGGCCTTAAAGTACAAACAGATCCGTTTAGACCAACAAGATGTCATCACCTGCTGAGGAAATAGACAAGACCCCAGAAGCACAACAAGTCAGGTCGAGCTCCCGTGACCGTAGTTTAACAACAAAGGGTCAAGAATTACATGATCAGGAAGCAAAGAGGAATGAAAAGGCATTCAACAAAGCCTATGATGCTTGGAAACACACAGCAAAGGAATTTAGAGTAAAATTGAAGGCTTTCTGCTCATCTGAGGACCTTGATAAAATTCAAACTAACATTAAATCCAAACAGGCTATAGTACATCAAAATTATGAGCCCATTCGACGCAACCATACCACTACTCCTGATATTGTCAAAAGAATGGATGCATTTGACACTCTTACAGCTGAGATTTGTGACCTTGTCAGTAAGCGACTTGAGAACATAGATGAGGCTTTCAATGACCAGCTAGAGAAAGAGAGGGTGAGAATAGCGCTGAATAAGGATGAATATGAGTCAGTCTTTGGAAATACGAAAACAGAAACAGTAATTTCAGAGTCATCA
Source organism: Siphateles boraxobius (assembly GCF_051911475.1). Lineage (NCBI taxonomy): Eukaryota > Metazoa > Chordata > Actinopteri > Cypriniformes > Leuciscidae > Siphateles > Siphateles boraxobius. The sequence goes on from NW_027509053.1 coordinate 260,517, forward strand.
CAAGGATCAGGCAACCACTCAAGCGCCACCTCCAGGTCCTCTAGCAAACGTGCAGATGCAGAAGCAGAACTGGCCGCCAAGGTAGAACATGCAAAAGCCATGCAAAAAATACACTTTCAACAGGCGAGACTCGACAAACTGGAGAGTGAATGGAAACTCAAGGAAACACAGATGCTAGCAGAAATCAAGCAAAAGGAGGCTGAAATGAAACTTAAGCTAGAAGAGGAAAAAACAAGGTTACAACAGCTTCAAGCGGACAATGAAGTGAAGGTAGCAGCAGCTCGGGTGAGAGCGTACAACAATTTTGATGGCTTTGAAGGCTTTGAGGAAGAGACTGACCATAAAACTCAGTATAGTGGGCAAAATGCTGGACTCAGAACCTCACTAAATCCACAAGCAATGCCATTCCAGCCTCATCCCGCACACTCAGAGGCACCAGTAGCTCAGGAAGTCAGCCTAGCCCAAGCAATTGCAAGCTCACTTACCCTAAGCCGTCTACCTGTCCCGGAACCAACCACGTTTACTGGTGATCCCTTAAAGTTCATAGACTGGAAGATATCCTTTATGGCTCTCATCGACAAGAAGCCCCTCCCAGCTAGTGAAAAAATGCTCTATCTAAAGGGTTATCTTGCTGGGGAAGCACGCAAAGCCGTTGAAGGATTTTTCTACCGAAATTCAGAGAAGGCATATCAGGGTGCCTGGGCAGTCTTACAAGATAGGTATGGAAGTCCATTCATTGTCCAAAGGGCTTTCAGAGACAAACTCACGAAGTGGCCAAAGATAGCTGTAAATGACCCTATTGCATTAAGAGAGTTTGCAGATTTCCTTCAAGGTTGTGTGGAGGCCATTCCTCATGTTAAGGGCCTGGGTATTCTAAATGATTGTGAGGAAAATCACAAGCTCCTTAAAAAGCTGCCTGAGTGGATGGTGCGCAGATGGAGTCGTATTGTTGTGGAAGAGCTAGACAGATCTGGAGACTATCCAAGTTTTGTGCATTTCACAGAGTTTATGCAGACCGAAGCTCGTATAGCTTGTAACCCTATTGCCTCCCCCCTTCTGATGAACGTTAAAAGCACGGACGAGAGGCTTCCAAAGAGAGCCAAGGCGCTCAACACAAGCACTCAAATGAAAAACTCCACCTCAGGAACTCTGGAAAACGTGAAACCAAGGCCACCTTGCTTAGTTTGTAAAGACGAAATGCATGGTGTTGTTAAGTGTCCAACCTTTGCAGCAAAGACTACAGATGAAAAGAAGGCCTTTATCCATGAAAACCACCTGTGTTTTGGGTGCTTAAGAAAGGGTCACACAACCAAAGACTGTAAAAGGCGACACACCTGCAGTACATGTGGTAGACGTCATCCAACCTGCTTGCACCTAGAAAGAAACACAAACCCTGTCGGATCTGCAAGAAATGATCCCGTAGCCACAGGAGACCATGGAAGCAAGGAAATTCACAAGGTCATGGCCCATGCATTGACACAGCACGTTTCTGCCACCTCTAGCATTGTTCCAGTTCTTGTGTCATCAACAACAGAGCCCCAGAAAGAAATTCTCACTTATGCGCTACTCGACACACAGAGCGACTCAACGTTCATCTTGGAAGATTTGGTCACCGAACTAAATGTGAACACTCAGTCAGTGCAACTTAAACTCAGCACAATGACAGCTGTCAACACAGTCATAGCAAGCAAGACTGCGTATGGTCTACAAGTTCGGGGACTCAACTCTGAAACTTACATCCAACTACAGCAGACCTACACACAAGACTTCATCCCAGTCGACAAGTCTCACATTCCTACAAAAGGTACAGCGCTTCAGTGGCCTCATCTGAAACATCTTATAAACAAGTTACATCCACTCCAAGATTGCGAGGTTGGACTGCTAATTGGTTATGATTGCCCATCAGCTCTAGCTCCCTTGGAGGTCATCACAGGTGGTGAAAATGAACCTTTCGCGCAAAGGACAATGCTTGGCTGGAGCATTATAGGGTCCGCCAATCCCCACTTGGATAGACAAGGAAACGAGAGCTTTGTGCATCGTGTTGCAGTGAAAGAGGTGCCAGTGGCCACCGATGTGCTGAAAGTACTGGAATCAGACTTCAACGAGAGGAGCTATGAGGACAAGTACGTGTCTCAGGATGACGTTCATTTTATACAGCTCCTTAGTGATAACATTAAGCAGAAAAAGGATGGACATTTTGAGATTCCCCTCCCTTTCAAGGGCAGTGGTCCGCCGGCTCTCCCTAACAATAAGAAGCTGGCTACTGTTCGGCTGCAACATCTTAAGAAGAAGTTAAAAGCCAACAAACAGTATTTCGACCATTACACTGCCTTCATGGAAGAAACTATCAAGAAAGGTGATGCCGAGCCAGCGCCTCCATTCTTGGAGGGAGAGACTGTGTGGTATATTCCACATCACGGGGTGTACAACCCCAAGAAGCCAGGCAAATTAAGAGTTGTGTTTGATTGCTCGGCAAAGTTCCGGGGGATTTCTCTAAACGACACTCTACTCACAGGCCCCGACCTAATTAACTCTTTAGTAGGAGTCCTTTGTCGCTTTAGAAGGGAAGCAGTTGCTGTGATCTGTGACATCGAGAGGATGTTCCACCAGTTCATTGTCTCACCCGAAGTTCGCAACTACCTAAGGTTCCTCTGGTGGGAGGGTGGATTGTTAGAAACAGAACCGCAGGAGTATAGAATGACAGTCCACATTTTCGGTGCTGCGTCCTCCCCTGGATGTGCCAATTTTGGTCTTAAGTATCTGGCACAGCAACACAAGGTTGACCACTCGACAGCTTCAGTATTTGTAGAGAAGAACTTCTACGTGGACGATGGGTTAACCAGTGTTCCAACAGTCAAAGAAGCTAAGGAACTAATTGTCGAAGCACAGGAACTGTGCAAAAGTGCAGGTCTAGGTCTGCACAAGTTCAACTCAAATCAAATGGAGGTCCTCTCCTGTGTGGCACCCTCAGAAAGGGCAGTAACCACTGATCCTCTCAACCTTAATCCAGATGCAACACCAGAAGGACACATACTGGGCATACAGTGGTCATCAGAGAACGACACATTCAGCTTCAACATTGACGCAAAGGACCACCCCCCAACTCGCCGTGGTCTATTGTCAGTCGTTGCATCCCTGTATGACCCACTCGGGTTTGTAGCTCCCTTCACTTTGAGTGGCAAGTGCATCCTGCAGGAGCTATGTCGTAGAGGTATTGGATGGGACGATTCTATTCCTGAGAACTTGCGTTCACGGTGGGAGGAGTGGAAGAATGGCCTACAGAGCTTAAAGGAAGTCGCCATACCCAGATGTTACCATCCTCAAAACTTTGGTAAAATTGTTAGGGTGGAACTGCACCACTTCTCAGATGCCAGTAACGCAGGATATGGTGCATGTTCCTATCTCAGATACAAAAACGACAAGGACGAGGTTCATTGCAGTCTTGTAATGGCCAAAGCGAGGGTTGCACCTACGAAGATCATCAGCATCCCAAGATTGGAACTCTCAGCCGCAGTCACCGCAGCCAGGATGAGTGTTATGCTTAAGGCAGAACTTGAGATGAAAATTGAACAAGAACTCTTCTGGACGGACTCACAAGTAGTGCTGGCTTACATCAACAATGAGGCATGAAGGTTCCATGTGTTCGTGGCAAACCGTGTTCAATTGATAAGAGAGATTACAGACCCAAATCAATGGAACTACGTAGATACAGCACAAAACCCAGCTGACCACGCCTCTAGAGGTCTTCATGCAGCAGACATCTCTTCGACTCGCTGGTTATCAGGGCCCAAGTTTCTATGGGAACAGGAAGTGCTACCTACACCTAGGCCTTCAACCGAGTTGCTCACAGGTGATCCCGAAGTTAAATCGATTCAAGTGTTTGCAACTCAAGTCAGCGACTGGAGCGACGTTCTAAGTCGCCTGAGCCGGTTTTCCACCTGGACAATGCTTGTTAAGGTGGTTGCAAGAATCAAAAGACTAGGATCTAAGCTAAAATATCACGGTGAAACTGTGACTGTCGAGGAACGTAGGAGGGCTGCTGAGGTGGTAATTCAGCTCGTCCAGCAGCAAGCCTTCCCTCAAGAGCTAAAGGCACTGCAAAGGAGCCCTCATGGGGACATAATTCCAAATTCCAGTCCTTTTCTTTGTCTCGACCCCATTCTGGATGGGAGACTTCTTCGCGTTGGCGGAAGACTTAAGGGATCATCCCTCAGTCATGAACTAAAGCACCCCATCATTCTCCCAAAGGACAGTCACATCACCAAGCTTATCCTGTCACACTACCATGCCCAGATCTGCCACCAGGGTCGGAGCCAGACCTTAATGGAACTCAGGTCAAATGGATTTTGGGCCATTGGTGGGAGTAAACTAGTCGCCAAGTTGATACATAGATGTGTAAAATGTCGGAAGCTCAGACGACCAGTTGAGGAGCAACGAATGTCTGAACTCCCCAGAGAACGCTGTGAAGTCTCAGCTCCCTTCATGTTCTGCGGAATGGATTGTTTCGGCCCATTTATCACCAAGCGAGGTCACAAAGAGTGCAAGAGATATTGACTCATATTCACAGGCCTGTCTTCTCGAGCAGTCCATCTTGAAATGCTTGAAGACATGTCCACGGACACCTTCATTAACGCTTTAAGGTGTTTTATTAGTCTTAGAGGAGCTGTTTGCCAACTCCGCTGTGATCAGGGCAAAAACTTTGTGGGTGCGAAGAATGAGTTCAAGGAAGCCCTCAAGCAATGTGACACAGAGGCACTGGAAGCCTTTCTGGCGGATAAACAGTGCGAGTTCATTCTCAATGCTCCTTCAGCGAGTCATGCAGGCGGTGTGTGGGAGCGACAAATTCGGACCATCCGCAATGTGCTGAATGTTACGATCGCTCAGTGTTCCGGTAGACTAGATGATGCCTCCCTTAGAACGCTGTTCTATGAAGCTATGGCCATCGTCAACAGTCGCCCTTTAAACGTTGATGGAATCAATGATCCTATGGCACCAGAGCCGCTGACTCCAAACCACCTTATCCTGATGAAAGCTAAGGTTGCCTTACCACCTCCCGGAAAGTTCGTAAAGGAAGATGTGTACGCCGCAAAAAGATGGCGCAGAGTACAATATTTAACCGAACAGTTCTGGAGCCGGTGGAAGAAAGAATACCTTCTAAATACGTCCATTAGGCAAAAGTGGCATGTACCCCGGCGCAACTTGAAAGTGGACGACATAGTCATCATAATGGAAGATACACTCCCAAGGAATCAGTGGCAACTAGGACGAGTGGTTGAAACTACAGAAGGGTCAGATGGCTTAGTTCGTCGGGTAAAGGTACAAGTTGGGGATCGGAAACTAACACAGAAACAGAACCACCGATGTAAGCCCTCAATCATTGAAAGGCCGATCCAAAAGCTGGTGCTCCTCCTTGAAAACAATTAACGGTCTGTCAAGTTTAAGTACACTTACATCAGACATGTTGGTTTAATGGTTTTATTCAAGGTGACCCTATTTTTATTTGTGACCTATAGCTCTATACTTAGGCAGTTACAGAACTCTAGAAATCATGTATGAGTAACTGTTTTGTTTTACATGCTGAGTTCATTTATCATAACATGATTGGTGGGAGTGTAAGTGGCCACTGGAGGCCGCTAGAGGTAGTGCATTCTCAGTCAGGTAATTTTGTGACTGGGTTTAAGGCTGTGTGCCCTGGAATCTGGATAACTGATCATTCGTTTTGCACTTGCCTGACTTGTCTCATCTCAGAAGATCTTGGACATGTAAGTTGACTCAGATTGTGAAATCCTGGTGCTGTTAACTTTACAATATTAATTAGTTTATGTATTTCCGTTTTTCATGGTGTTTTGGTGAAGTTTGCTTTGTCTTATATCCACACATTTGTGTGCTGTTTTAGTTCAGAGACCTTCAAGCTAGCGGCTAATTCTGAAAAGCAGCAAATCTAAAACTTGCACCCTTGGTGAGCGGAGTAAGGTGTGTATTCATTTTGCTATGTATAAAAGCCTTCAAGGTTGTAAAATGTCTATTTTGACTGTTATTGGAAATTATTTTGTTGTTTATCTTGTATCAGGAAAGTGTATGTGTTAAGTGAGAAAATTATTTGTGTTTACTTCTAGTTTTCACGGTGCTCACGCTGATTTTGGAAGAATAAATAATTACTGCACCCGTTAGAGACTCTCTGCCATTTATTGAGGAGCCAAGGGCCGCAACACTCAATGCTGATGATTCTCTGAGTGAGTAACTCAGGAGTTGATCTGGGAGAATCAAGATTGATTCATTCAAATAAAGGTAAAAACTAAGTTTCAAATTATGTTTTGCATTTACCATTCTTCTGGATGTCTCTAGGAGGCGCTGGTCTTAATGATGCATCAAGAATGGTATAATCTTCAGGTCTTGCTGGTGTTAGTGTGGTTTGTTTGTTGGGTTTAAATGCTCGGGGAAATGGCAGCTGAGGTTCCACTGTAAATTAGAAGGTAATTACTAAAAAATAGGAACAAACGAAAAACGATGAAATGTACTGGTATTGGTATCAATCAACTAATGAAATTTTGGTATTCTGAAAACCCCCAAACACTTTTTAATATGAAATTGTGCACAAGTGGTAAAGTAAAATAATTAAAACTAAGAAAGGCCTACCAGTTGATGTACAGTTCACCCGGCTCTTCTTGTTGGGGTGAGGTACTGAAGAAGTATCTTTTAAAAAAATGAATAAAAATGATTTTAGAATTACTTTAATTACTTTACTTGTAAACTTATTTCACATGCTCAGGTTCATACCTTCATCAGAGCTGCTGAGACACACTGGTCGTTTTTTTCTCTTGGGAACGTCATCAGAGCTCTCCACAGAAGACTGCACAGCTGCTCTTTTGGACCACTTCTTTGCAGTTTCATAGTCACCTGAAGTAAAAATACAGTGAGTATAATGTAGCATTCCTTAACAGAGTTGCACTAACATTTTGTTTGAATGATCCTTTAAAGTAAAATGAAATACCTGTTTTTGCAAACACTCTGACCCTGTGCCTGGTCCAATTTTTTTTATTCAATTCAAATTTATTTGTATAGCGCTTTTCACAATACACATTGTCTCAAAGCAGCTTTACAGAAAGTACATTTCGGAAATGTACATAGAAAAATACAGTTAGTTAATCATGTATTAATTTATGGCATAACATATCGCCGGCTTTGAGTCGTCTCTTCACAGGCGTCGAGTCGTCTCTTCACAGGCGTTGGGGCATCTAAAGTCTCCGTGAGAGGCTGGATACAAACTGGAGCTGACGAACGCTATTTACCTCGGGACTAGCGTCCCGAGATAACAGCAGAAAGGCAGATGGGAAATAATTAGCATAGCTGATGTTCATAATGTTAATGCATTCGAACTGATTCAGCAGTAGTATTAAGGGTTAAGCATTAAGTGAATGCTTGGTTAAAGAGATGCGTCTTTAATCTAGTTTTAAACTGGGACAGCGAGTCTGAGTCTCGTACAATATCAGGAAGGCTATTCCAGAGTTTAGGAGCTAAATGCGAGAACGCCCTCCCTCCTTTAGTGGACTTAGATATCCTAGGAATGACCAGAAGCCTCGAATTTAGTGATCTTAAAGAGCGCGATGGATTGTATGGCGATAGAAGGTCTGTTAAATACACAGGAGCTAAACCATTTAGGGCTTTATAGGTCAGTAGGAATACTTTGTAATTGATACGTAACTTAATAGGTAACCAGTGTAGAGATGATAAAATAGGTGTTATATGATCATATTTTCTTGATCTAGTAAGAACTCTAGCGGCTGCATTTTGCACTAACTGTAGCTTGTTTATTGAGGATGCAGGACAACCAGCTAATAAAGCATTACAGTAATCTAGTCTCGAGGTCATGAATGCATGAACTAACTTTTCTGCATCAGAAACAGACAGCATGTTACGTAGCTTAGCAATGTTTCTAAGGTGGAAAAAGGCTGTTCTTGTAATATATGAAATATGATTTTCGAAAGTCAAGTTGCGGTCTAGTATAACACCCAGGTCTTTTACTGTAGTGGATAAAGTAACAGGACATCCTTCTAAATTAAAGTTGTATTGTAAGGGATTTTGTGGGTAGTTTTTTGGACCAATAAGTAGTACCTCCGTTTTATCTGAATTTAATAGCAGGAAATTACACGTCATCCAGCATTTTATATCATTTAGACACTCTGTCAATTTAGATAAGTTAGTGTTTTCATCTGGTCGTGATGAGATATATAATTGAGTATCATCAGCATAACAGTGGAAATTAATTCCATGTTTTCTTATAATATTACCAAGTGGCAGCATATATATTGAGAATAGCAGAGGGCCTAACACCGATCCTTGCGGCACTCCATAGTCTACTGACGTTATCTTTGATTTTTCCCCATTTAAACAGACAAAATGGTAACGGTCTGATAAGTACGATCTAAACCCGCTTAATGCCTGTCCCTGAACACCAGTGTAGTTTTGTAGTCGATCCAAGAGTATTTTATGATCGATAGTGTCGAACGCAGCGCTAAGATCGAGTAGAACTAGTATTGAGATACAGCCTTGGTCAGAAGCTAAAAGTAAATCATTTGTAATTTTAACTAGCGCAGTTTCTGTGCTATGATGCGGTCTGAATCCCGACTGGAATTTTTCATAGATATCATTTTCTTGCAAGAAAGAGCACATTTGAGCGGTCACAACTTTTTCTAGTATTTTAGACATAAATGGAAGATTTGAGATGGGTCTGTAATAGTGTTGTCACGATACTAGAGTTTCTAACTTCGATACGATACCATGAAAAATATCGATATTCGATACCATTTTCGATACCACGGAGAAAAAAAACTGCCACAATATTAAGGTTTTTATTTATTTATTTAAAGCTAAAAATAACAAGTCTCTAGAAAATGACAAATGAGGTATATTATAACAAAAATATCCTGAGGTACTAGTGCACTTGTTCAAAGGCCTCTCAGATTGCCATACATTCAAAAACCAATAAAGTGCAAGTAAAAAAAAGTGCAATCTTTTGTATTTCCAAGTAAAATTAAAATACAATCACAATCTCAACAAAAGATACTTAAACTTCAAGCAAAAACAAAATTAGTGCAATCTTATGCATCAAGTAACAAATTAGTAAACAAAATAATTGAATGGAATCTGTTGCTGCAGTTATGCAGATTTTCTCTACAGAGGTGAGTGAATCCCATTACTGTATCCTACAGTTGTTTTGCAACTTTCAGATTTTGAGCTAGGAACACTAGCATGTCAATGTGCTCCTCTGTAAGTCGTGCCCTTCTTGCACTGCAAATGAGCCCTGATGTACTAAATACACGCTCTGAAGCTGAACTTGAAGCAGAGATGCACAGATGCTTCTTAGCAAACTGGGCAAGGTGAGGTAAAGTTGTCTCATGTGTCCTCCACCATGTGAGTGGGTCCTCTTCTGCACTGATTTCAGGCATCTTTTCATATACTGAAAACTCATTTTTGAGTTCCATTTCTGCACTCTCACCTTCTCCTCTGGATGATGAACCCTCTCCATGTTCATTCTTTTTTTCCCCCTGTATGTTTGTTAACAGTCTCTTCAGATCTGTTTTAGTTTTTTTTGCTGGTTGCTGCTTGTCATCTCGAGATGATGTTTGCTGACTTCGGCCCCCTGCTTCTAGTAAATTGAAACTGACCATAAGATCCTGTTTAACCTCCTCTCTTAAGGTTACAAAACTGTCCTTGAACCTCGGGTCAAGAAATGTGGCTTTGTTTAATATCAGCTGCAGATGTGTGTTCTCATATCTATGTCTGAGATCTTCTCTGATGTTGTCTTTAAGTTGACGTTTTAGGTTGCTGTCACCTTCCTCAACTGTCAAAGTAGAGAAGATCTTCCAACTTAGAGGCAGGACTGCAGAGAGAGTGGTGTGTTTTTCACCACTAAGGGCATCCGTGAAAGAGCTGACGGGGCTCAATACCTCTTTTACAGTCTCAAGAACTGTAATATCTGAATCTTTGGGCATGAGGTGCCATTTCTTCCGATCATCAGCTAGAACTGAACTGACAGCTTGCTGCTGTTCTAGAAATCTCTCCACCATTTCATAAGCTGAGTCCCAGCGTGTGGGCTCATCATGGATCATTCTGTGTTCAGGCAATTGCAGATCTTTTTGTTTTTTCTTCAGCTGTCGCAACATCTTTGGTGACCTGCTGAAGGCAGACACTGTCTTTCTCAACCTCGACAGTGATCCAGACACACGGTCTATATCCAGGCCCTTGTTAATGGCAAGGTGCAAGTTATGCCCAAAGCAGGGGACCCATGTGAAGTCTTGCTGAAATGCTTTCTTGTTTGCTGAAGCATTATCAGTGGTGATACCAGCCATGTAGGACATGTCCAGCTTCCATGCTTCTTGTATCATCTCTTCCAATGCTTCCCTCAAGCATTCTGCTGTGTGCTCAGTGTGGAGCCCAATACAGCCCAAACACCAGCTCTGCATGTCCCAGGTTTCAGTGATAAATTGCAGAGTTACTGCCATGAACGTGGAAGTGGCCCTGCTTGTCCACAGATCAGTGGTGCATGAAAAAAAGTTTTTTCTTCCAAGATGGTTCATGACTATTTCTTTCGTTTCGTTATATAGGGCTGGGATTTCGGTGTGCATGAAAAAGTTCCGTGAAGGAAGGGCATACCTGTTGTTCAAATGTTCAAGAAGTTGTTTGAAGCCAGGTTTCTCAACAGTATACACAGGAACCTGATCCATGCATATGTACACTGCTACAGCCCTGTTCAGCTTCTTGGCTTCATTTGAGTTTGCTTCATACTTTCTTTGCTGTTCAAATACAGCTGGTAGTGTAGGTTGTGAGTGTGTTGTTTCTGTTGGAGGTCGAGTCTCATCTTCTTTCTGGTGCTACAAGAGAATGCCAAACTTTAATAAACATTTTTCTTTTTCTATTTCGACCACACTTTTAAAATGTACTGAACTAACTAATCTAAGAACTAGGTTAATGGTAATAGATATTTAATTGTTAACATGAATAATTAATGAAAAATACTTCCAAAACATTTATTAATCTTAGTAAAAAGTTTAAACTAACATTTACTAATACATGTACTAATTAAAATCTAAAGTTCTATCTGTTTATATATTTTTCATTGGACCAGAGCTAACATGATCCATTGTATTTTTATTACCTACTGTTATCAAAGATTAAAATATACTGTAACAAATGCATTGCTCATTGGTCATAAATGCTGGTTAATACATTGACGTTATTTGATGATCAGATTTAAACGCAAACGTGCGTGCATCACACGTGAAAACAATGCTCACTGGATCGACATGAAGTCAAGTCACCTATATTTATATAGTGCTTTTAACAATACAGACAACACAGTCTCTCATATCAACAACAATAATGGGCCATCTTGGTTAATGTTTCAGAAATGTTTAAATGAGAAGAGTTACCAACCTCTCGAAATTCTTTATATAGATCCGGGTGTCGGTCTTTCAGGTGCTTTGCTATATTAGTGGTGTTAGCGCCTTTTGTTAGCACTGTTCTGTAGCATCTCTTGCATATTGGCTTGTTTGTGTCCTTCGGCTTTCCATGTTCATTTGCTTCATATCCGAAATATTTCCAGATAGCACTCCTGCTGTTTTCTTTATCGACCAAAGGCGGTCGCGTCGGCGACGCACTCGCCATCTTTCCTTTCACTTCAGTTTTGTTGGTGAATGAGACGAGTGCGAGTGCGCGTGCGCAGGTCAACGCGCCTTTGGAGAGAAGTGAAAGTGACAGCTCGGCTAGTAGCCTATCGGTGTATCGATTCTTTGGGAAATTAATATTGGTATCGTTCAGATATTTCAGTATCGATATTTATCGAAATATCGATATTTTTGACAACACTAGTCTGTAATTTGCTAAGTTATTTGGATCTAATTGCGGTTTCTTAATGAGAGGTTGTATTACTGCCAGCTTGAATATTCTTGGAACATGACCTAAAGATAAAGACGATTTAATAATATTAAGAAGAGGCTCTTCCACTACAGGTAACACTTCTTTCAGTAGTTTAGTGGGTATTGGATCTAATAAACATGTTGTTGGTTTAGATGCAATGATAAGTTTATTTAGCTCTTCCTGTCCTATAGTTGTAAAGCGGTGTAGTTGTTCTAGAGGGGCCATAATTGAGGCTGAATCATAAGACATCATAGAGGATTGTATATTTACAATTGTGTTTCGGATGCTTTCTATTTTCTCATTGAAGTAATTCATAAAATCATTACTACTATATTGTAACGGAATATTTTGCTCTGGTGATGTTTGTTTATTTGTTAGTCTAGCCACGGTGTTAAATAAAAACCTTGGATTATTTTGGTTATTTTCTATTAGTTTGCGGAGATGCTCAAACCTGGTTGCTTTTAGAGCCTTTTTATAACGTGACATACTGTCTTTCCACGCGATTCTAAAGACCTCTAAATTTGTTTGTTTCCATTTACGCTCTAAGTTACGAGTTTCTCTCTTGATTGCATGCGTAGCACTGTTGTAGCATGGTGCTTTAGTTTTCTCTCTAACCTTTTTTAATCTAATTGGTGCAACAATATCTAGTGTACTAGAGAACATGGTGCTCAAACTGCTAGTCAGCTCAGCCATCGTTCTTCTCTGTTTTCGCGCATGCGCATTAGTGCCTTCGCGCATGCCCAGTCGCACAAACGCGGTACAAACGAGACACCATCAAAACGCAGGATCGAATCCCGACCGAAGCACAAATATTAAACATTATATTACACACTATTATATTCATATTATGCCTATTTCATGTGTATACATAAAAGTAACATGCTGTGTATTATTTGTTTCACCTTTTATTCAAATCTGTTGTGTTAAACATTATATTGTATTTATATTGTCACCTTATTAAAATGTATGTTAAATAATATATTGTATTCATATTGTTTCCCCTTTTTATATTGTTTCACCCTTTTCTGCATAGATATATTGTATTTATATTGTTTCACCTTTTTCTGCATATATATTACAATTTGTTATGTTAAACATTATATTACATTTATATTATGTCAATAATTTTATTTCGATGTATAAATAAAAGTTACATGCCGTGTATTATTCGTTTCACCTTTTTCTTCAGTTAAAAAAATATCAATTAAATATCTGTTGTTGTTGTTGTTGTTGTTGTTGTTGTTGATGATGATGTATAGATGCAGAAAACACCAAACACAGCAGCAGTAGACAGTGTGAAATAGATTATTTATTTCAAACTACAATACAATAAAACATGATGATGATGATGATGATGATGATGATTTTGATGATGATGATGATAGTAATAATAATAATAAAAATAGAGCATCAGAGCAGACACATGGCATAAATATTCTGGGGCGAGATGCAGAACAGTGGTAGTGATGCAGAACAGTGGCACAAGGCTTCATTCCTCTTATTTTAAACCACATAAATCACAGCAGACAGACGCATAGTATAAGGGCTCATTACAGACATGCATGGATGCATAAAGCATACAGCAGCATACAGTGTGAAGTACCAACGCGGCGCCAACAGAGCCAGTGGCAACTGGACGTAACTCCAAAGACAGTGACCACATTATTGAACATACCCACATGTCCAAAAGGCCTATATAACTTGTCAACGCATAAAATCAGAACAGCACAAATGCATGACAATGTGTTATACAGGTGTGAATGTGTTATACAGGTGTAAATGGGACAGACAATGTTTTCTTTTCTTTTTCTTAAGCCATATGATAGGCAGCAGACACACACAGTATAGGCCTGTATAACTTGTCAGTGTAAAGAATCAGAATAGTACAAAGGCATGGCAATGTTGTACAGGTGTGAATGGGATACACAATGTTTTTTTTTTGCGATAGAAAAGTTGTGGCAGGTGTGGACCGGTGTTTGTAGGAAGCCTCCACACCGCGGCAAGGTCCCGGTCCTTGTGGAGGGTAAAGTCAATGTCTTTAAAAAACAAACAAACAAACCCTGAAACAACTATATACACCTGCCCTAGCGAGAATGCGAAATCAGTCCGGGGCTCGACCCTGGTCCTTCATCTCCCTCAGCCAGTCCTCCACACTCTTACCCGCCGCGGCGGCAGAGCAAAAATGTACATTGCCGTAGCGGGTGTGTCCGGTCTCCCTCCGCTTTGGCTGGCCGCATCTCCTGCACTTTTGTTCTTGTGGCACGCCGGCCCGGGCAGCGACGACTGCTCCTGCCGCTGCCCTCTGCTCAGCCCTCTTCCTCCTCAGCCATTCAGTTTTGTAAGCAGAGCGAGGCTGAGGAGGGGGAGCAGGAGGTGGTGCAGGCAGCCGAGGGCCGGCGTGATGTGCGGCGGCCAGCGGCAGAGAGAGGACGTGTGGGGCTGGCGTTGTCCGAGGGAGCGTTGGAATGGGGAGCACCCTCACACTCTGCTGGGGCAGTGAGAGGTCCAGAAAGAGAGGCTGTGTTGCCGGAAAAGGTCCTGTTGCAGCTGCAGCAGCCGGTGGTATGGCCAGGACAACAGCTGAGGGGGCAGGCGGTAAAGGCGCCAGTGGGCGCACTGGCGCTGGCAGAACAGGCTCCGGTGCTGCCACAGCCGGTGCTGCTGCCAGAGGTCCCGCCGCCCTTGGCGCTGCCGTCCTCGCCTGGCCTGTTGCTGCTGCCGGAGAACGATCCACCGCTGTTGCTGGGCACGGCGCCGAACCCGCTGCCGCTGCCGCTGGTGGTCGTCCCTCTGCTGCAACGCCTGAAGCCAGCACAGTCCTCTCCTTCTCCCGCTGCATCCTGGTGAACCTGAAAACGGATTTCAACGTAGTGTTTTAGTTACATATACAATTTTGAGAGCATGCCATTCAAGCATGTCATTACCATAACATCAAAAGCATCAAACATACCACAGCGAGAGGGTCCTGGCGTTCAGCTCAAAGAGCTGTATGGGCGCCCGAGCCATCAGCCTCTGGTGGCCCAGCACAAGGTCCCGGATGTGCTGGTACCGAAGCAGTATGCTGTCCCACCGCGACCTCCGGGCACCGCGCGCACGGCTGCCCGAGGGGATCAAGCGGCAGAGCTGGGTGCATACTGCCTCTACCAGCCGGCTTGCGCTGGGACTGCTGGCAGGTCCAGAGGTCTCTCCGACCAGGCAGCTGTGGACAATGGACAAAAACAATGACAGATATGAGCATGATAATGGGCAACATTACATAAAGCAGCTTGTTTGTACAACAGGGAAATGTATGATGGAAGCGTAGCCTTACCGTCTCAAGCTTTCCACACCAGGTATACTGGTGCGGCTTGGCTTGGCTGCCATGAAGCGCCCCTGAGCTGGCCTGTCCCTGTAGCGGGGAGGGTAAACTACTCGGGCCCTGTCGTACGGTGACAGGGCCTCGTAGAGCCTGATAAGCTCGTCTACCCTCCCCTCGGACAAGGCCGGGTCGTGACGCAACCCCACCAAGGCCGTGGCCAACTGGACCACGGCCAGGTACCCCGGCTGGTCATCCGGTCCTCTGTAGTCCTGCAGACACACAAGAAGAGATGGAAAACAATAAGTCAGTTGGATGGAACAGAGCGAGCGCAGTTTTTGGTGATGCGAGATGCACTGCAGTCGCAGACCCAAAGAGGTGGCGTGCTTACCTCAGCAGCCTGCTGATGCTCTGGCGAGGACCGGCCAGGGGAGTGGGGTGCGGGCTCGGGGGCACCGGTCGGACTGGATGGCTCGGGCGCGGGTGCGTCAGCCGGTCGCCCTGACCGCGGGTCCGTCTGAGGAGCTGGGAACTCGACAGGCACGTGCAGGGTGAGGTCCTCCACCTCCTGCGGGCCGTCGGCGAGCTCATCATCCTCGACGAGTTGGGGAACGTCCCCCCCCGCGTCCGGAATGTCAGGGTCCAAGCTGACGTCCTGCAGCACTCTGCCCGTCTGGGAGTACAGGTACTCGATGCCGATGAGTTCCCCTGAAGTACAACAACACAAATCGCATCAGTCAGTCTGGTACAAATATCATTCAGTGTGGACACGTGTAAGCACGGTGGCTTGAGTGTTCTTACCCGTGTACTCCCTGGGCTTGGTGTAATCCTTGACCACACTCGTGCCAAGCACCCTTTGGCTGAGCTGGTCAAGGGAGTGCTGCAGGGGGCCATTGTAGGAGCGGAGCAGCGGCCGTCCCTCCTGTGCCACGGACGCCGCCCTGTCCGCATTCCACCGCGTCAACCCCTCCAGGAGAAATGCCTGCAAGTGCCAGGGATTGCCACTTTCTCCTGAGGAGGAACACAGATCTGTTTAGCAGTTTATTCAGTGCACACAATGTGAATGACAGCGAGTCGATGACAGTGAAAGATTGACATGACAGTGAAGCATGTGAAACATACCTGGAATGAAGCGGTTGAGATGCAGGTGGAACGACTCCTGGGACGTGGAGCCTCGTGCACAACGGTACACCGGCAGGCTGATCCCCCCCTTGGTCACCCTGCCGGTCTCAGTGTACAGCTCCACGCCCGGCGGGTCCTGGATGCAATGGAGGTGGCGCCGCTGCTCCGTCCAGATCTTCTGGATGCGGTCTTGGTCCAGCAGGGAAATCCCCATGGTGTCTCGTCCGTTGGCACCGCCGAAGGTTTCCAGGAGGTCACCGATCAGCCGCTCCGTCTCCGCCGCTCCACGCGTGCGGCGACGGCAATGGAGAGCCATATTCTTGCGGCTGACGTGCCTCCACACTCCGGCGTCGGACGAGAAGGTCATCCCCTGCGCCTCAAGCATCCTCTTCTTCGCCTTGAGCAACCGGGCTGCGTCCTCTGGGTCCCACAGGAAGATGCACGAAGACAGCTGCTGCAGGAAGGGTTTATACAGCTGGTGGCTCTCGGTGGTGACACCTGTTATGGAAAAATGCATGTTACATCAAGTTATGGAACCATGATGTCTCTTACTGTGATGCTGTTTGTTTAAATATTGTTTTTGCCACAACGCACCTGACGCGAACCGCCGCATCAGGTGCCAGATGTCCAGCCGGACCACCAGCTTGTCCCACTTCCCGAACATGTCAGCTGTCTTGGATCCCCCGTGGGACGAACAACAGTCCCGGTCGACGTAGAGGAGCTGAGGCGGCTCCACCCCAGCGTCCCGATACCGCCGCATTAACCCCGCAGCCATGGACAACAGGCCGGCACCCTCGGCGTCCGTGAGCACGGACATGAGCACCTGTCCGTGCTCGTTGCCGACGTTCGTTGCCCACGCTGCGGTCTGGGCGGCAGCACCGGCGAGCTTCCGGGTCACCTGTTTGAAAGAATAAAGCATCTCAGTAAGGCTGCACGCACATAGCCAGAGCGTGATACTCCGCACCACATTTATATACATATATATTTATACATACATAGCACCACATTTACCTTCTTGGTCGAATCCATCTTCAAGACCGTTCCGAAGACGGAGGTGACCCGGCCCTTCACGTCCTCCAGGCGGGAGAGGATGTCGTGGCAGTACACCATTAACAGCCACGCGTACTGGGGCACGGGTGGCGGTTTTGGTGGCGGGGTGCACATGCGCACGACACCTCGCGACTTGAAGGGCTCCTTGACGCTGAGGTAGTGTATGGACCGCCGCATCCAGGCCTCTGTGTGTGCCTCACAGAGTTTTTTGTACAGCTGCGTGGCGCTGTTCCCGAGTACGCTCACGCAGCTGGATGATTACCCGCCGGTCGCAGGCGAGCCTACAGAGAGGAGCACATCATGTGTTACAGAAGAGCCACACACAGACACACTGTGACAGTGTTCAGACAGGTCCTTTCTTGTAGGTGAGGATTGCCGGCAAGAGGGCGCAACACACAGACACACTGTGACAGTGGTCAGACAGCTACTTACTTGTAGGTGAGGATTGCCGGGAAGAGGGCGCCACAAACAGACATACTGTGACAGTGTTCAGACAGCTACTTACTTGTAGGTGAGGATTGCCGGGAAGAGGGCGCGATGCCCCTCTCCCAGCTGACCCACGACCTCCTGCGACCAGGCAGCTACCTTCCTCTTACACCGACGGCACTCCAGGGACTCGGTGGCCATCAAGTACCAGCCGTCGATGTCCAGGACCCTCCGGATGGTCCTGTAGAGCCCACACTTGGTGAGGGCCCTATTACAGCATGTCGGCCGGACGCCCCACAGACGCAGGTGCGTCCAGAGGAACAGCCGACACGCGAAGAAGGCAGCTGGTGAGGCGGGTGGCTGAGTCTAACTCGGCCGGGGCTGAGGGGGGTCCCACCACAGCTTGAGGTCTGTGGTGAGTTTGGTCCTCCCCTCGCTGTCTGTCTTGAACAGCTCCCGGCCGATCCACTCCTGCTCTTCCACGGTGAGAGCTGTCCGCCAGCTCTCAGGCAACCGGGACTGTGAGGGAAAAAAACAACACAAACAAACACACTGTAAGGAGGCTGAGAGGAGGTGCTACATGCAGTTTGACAGTCAACTTCACTGAGTTGTGCCGTCCATGAGTACGGGCACGGTGTGTGTGTGTGTGTCTGTGTTTGTACCTCAGCCGAAGCAGGAGTGGGCGTTGCGGGCTGCTCCACTTTCCTCTCCTTCCTCTTCCTCTTCGCCGGCGCTGGTGCCAGGGTGGCCTCCCCAGATGGCGTCTCCTCCACGGAGACGCGACGGGGCTCCTCCCTGGTCAACGCCGGAGCCCGAGCCGGAGCCGCGAGCGTAGGTGGAGCAGCCGCAACTCGAGGTGGTGGCGGTGGGGGAGGGATGGAGGACAACGCCGGAGGAGGTGGAGATGGAGGCCTCACCACCAGCGGGAGAGTCTGAAGGACCTGTACGTGAGCTTCAGACACATTCACACACAACAAAATGGCATCAGCACAATGATAGTCATGGGGCAACACACAGGCAGGCAAGACTAAGTGAGTCTGAGTGTTAATGACGTGCAGCATGCCAGTGATTAGATGACGTGCAGAATGCAAGTAATTAGATGACGTACAGCATGCCAGTGATGGGGCAGATGGTTTAGTGCTACAAGGTGAATGTCAAGAGATGCAGCAGGGCCAAGGGAAGTAGACATGTGAAGGTGGTTAAGCAAATCTACATTGCCACTATGTTCTACACATCTACCACGACAAAGACGGCTACATTACCTGCCAAACCTACCTTTGGTCTTCAAGCATCAGCTGTAGAGACCAGTAAATGAAACCATTACAGTTAATACAAAAATACCGCCAGAAGAATATATATTGAGGGCAAATGTTACAGTGTGACGTGTCCAGTGTGGTGCCAGTTACCCGTTTCTAAGTCAGGGGCCATCTGGAGCAGATCCTCGCCCGTCACCTCTGTGGGGGGGGGGGCGGCGGCGGAACCGAGGGGCACTGGTCTCTGACGGATGTAGACACCGCTGTGGGGTGGGAGGGCAATGGTTAGTTAATCCTGTACACTGAACCACTGTTGTGTTAAAGAGAAAGAAAGAGATCTACCTGGAACTGCAGGCCGTGCTGGTGTGGTCATCAGCTTCCTGACCTTGGCCTGCAGCTCACCTGGGGCCATTGGACGCCTTCCCAGTAGGGCCGAGAACATGGGAGCGATCGGCTTGCGCGGCGGCAGCGCGGTGGAAGCAGTGGCCTTGCTGGGGCCACTGCTGGTGGTGGGGGTGCTGCTGCTGCTGCTGCTGGTGGGAGGTGGGGGGGGTAGCAGCCACCTCTGCCGACCGCTCCTTGTCTTGGCCCAGCATGTACTTCCTGGCGGCGTCCATCGAGGTCCCAGGCTGCGGTGTCTTACGCCGTAGCCACTTGACAAAGCTGCAAGACAATGATCAAAGATTAACACGCATATCAACAAGTCACAGCACCCTGTCGACAGTTCACTGCCCTTCACCACAACAGGACTTACTTCTGGTGCTGCTTCTCCTTGGAGTCGTACAGGTCCTTCAGGGTGGCCTCCTTGTATTCCCCAAAGCCAACAAGCGCCTCGCCCTCACACCCGGGCTGAGTGGCGCGAGCCCGGGCCTCCTCGTGCACCCAGTGGTAACGCAGCTGCTCAGCAAAAGCAGGGTGGGCGCACGAGTACCGGGCGAGTGCGTCCTTGTTGGCCATAAGGGGGCTGTCGGAGGCACTTTTCTCCCGCTCCCGCTGGTGGCTGGCAACCAACTGCGTGGTGTAGCCCACGTCGTTCTCCAGGAGCCAACGGAAAGTTTGACCCTGGTACTTGCCAAACTGGATGCTGTGGCAGCCCAGCACCAGCATGGGGTTACCAGGGTCACCGCCCTTGGAGACGACGTGGGCTTGGGCCTCCTTCTCCACCTCCTCTGGCTTCTTGGCCCTCGCAGCAGCGGCGGTCCCGCGTGGCCCCTTGGCGGCAATGAAGGCCGCCGCCTCATCAGAGGCTCGCAGGACAAGCTGCTGCGAGGCCGTCACTTTAAAATTTGCAAAAACCATCTCTACAATGACATAGCACAGCGTTAAGGGAGCATTACAGGTTAAACTACATGTTAATTGCCATATTAACAGGAATATCACACATAAGATTAATGATATACTAGTACTACACATTCACTATTGAAATATTAACGTTAAAAAATGAACATAACTTGACACAACAGGTAAATAATGACAGGTAAACAAACAGGCATATTGTTAATGCATAAAACATACACTTAAACTTTATATTTTGATTTCACGTGGTTATATTATAATCTTAAGGGTCTAAAGATACTAACTGTATGGTCTTTTCATCATTTAATTTTGTTTTCAGAGATCGTCACATGTTGTCCCGTTCATTTCCAATGCAATGGATTACATTACATTACATGCTAGCGATCTCTCAAAATGTATTTAATCTTTGATCAGACTACCTGGTTATCTTCATTAGACCACGTAGATGTAGTTACTACAGTTTGGAGTCGAAATTCAAAGTGTAAATATGGTTTAAATGTGTTAACCGGACGCCTGACGTACGTTAACGTATCTTTAAATAACGTTATCAAAACCAGCGATTGACAGCATAATACATCGACAAATTCCATGTCAGTACATTGTAAAAGTACTCTGGGAAGACAATGTTATGTCAGTACATTCGTAATATTCTATTTATTTTTGTTTTACTCACTCACTCAGTCAGTCAGACTCTCTCTCGGTGTCAGGTTTGTTGGTTGCCATGAGTGACAAACGCTTGATTATACTACCCGTTGATTGGCCCAAAACGCTCGACAAACGCTTGAGTATACTAACCGTTGATTGGCCCCAAACGCTCGACAATACGAGCTGCTGATTGGCTCAAAACCGAAAACGCTCGACAAACGCTCGACAATCCGAGCTGCTGATTGGCCCAAAACCGAAAACGCTCGACAAAGGCTCGACAATCCGAGCTGCTGATTGGCCGTCATCCAGAGAACATTGCTGGGCACAGAGCGCAAGGATGACACGCAAATCCGTGAAGCGCTCCATATTTTTGCAGCTGTGATCAAAGCCTGCTTCACTGGACTTGATTCATCCCCTCCTGCCACTCTTTGTTTTCATTCTTGTTCTCTTGTGTCAAGAACTGGTGCATCTCCAATGTCTATAGCGCACTCTCAGTTTTCCTGCCAATTCTTTTTTTTATGCTTGTACTCTGGGGCCATCGACAAGTGTATCCACTCACTTTCTTCAGCAGATGCCGTTGGGGAACAGGGTTTGACCACAAAGGCAATATCTTTTCCCTTCAAGGTGAGTCACAGAACACCACTGAAACAGAACAATACATTCACACAGAGCAAACTTGAGCTAAAATAAACTTCTAGTTATGATGTTTTCACATTTTTATCATACAGTGACCAGCGGTGCTGTAAATACCTAAAGAGTTGCATATGCCAAGTAGGAATACGTGTAAATGTGGAAAAACATACATGTGGTGTGATTGAACTTCAAGACCCTAGGCACAGTTGTCTATAAATGCAGCAATCATGAGAACAGCTAAATGAAAATACACAACAGCAACCCATCAAAGTTTACAACTCTTGATTAGTTTGAATGCATGATAGCCCAGTGAATGAATTACAAAGTGTGTGAATATGTATCCTCTGGAAGGCAGGCTACACTAATAAACAAGTTTTTTTTAAAGTGGTGAAATGGCTCGCTGGGCTCTACCACCTTGGTGAGGACTTGCTGGGCCCCCAGGTATGCATATGCCTCAAATTATCGGAGCCTTTTTGCTTGTTAAGGCAGCGCCTATGCTGAAAGGAGACCGATTTAGAGAAAAAATCAAAGAATAAATCAAATAAAAAAATCTGTGAAGTCCTTTAAGGTTTTGTTTCCGACGTGTGTCAGAGGGCCTCTACCTCAAAGTCTCCAGAGGATTAATTCCTCCTGCTGCAGTTCGTGTCCAGTTACATCGAGTGCATGCAACGGTGGCGCAAACGGCTAAGCACTTTCCGTTTTTCTGCCAACTCGATTTTTTCTCGAAAACCTGGAGGACACAGCCCATTCAGAGCTTGTATTTTGGTACCATCCATAAGTCTGCCCACCCCATTCTTTCAGTAGATGCTCTCATACATCATGGTGGAATTGGCCATTTATGAACCCTAAAGCTCTAAGATGTCCTATTCCTAAACTGATTGCGCACTCTCAGTTTTCCTGCCAACTCTTTTTTTTATGCTTGTACTCTGGGGCCATCGACGAGTGTGTCCACTCCCTTTCTTCAGCAGATGCCGTTGAGGAACAGGGTTTGACCACAAAGGCAATATCTCCAATGTCTATAGCGCACTCTAAGTTTTCCTGCCAACTCTTTTTTTTATGCTTGTACTCTGGGGCCATCGACAAGTGTGTCCACTCCCTTTCTTCAGCAGATGCCGTTGGGGAACAGGGTTTGACCACAAAGGCAATATCTTTTCCCTTCAAGGTTGAGTCACAGAACACCACTGAAACAGAACAATACATTCACACAGAGCAAACTTGAGCTAAAATAAACTTCTACTTATGATGTTTTCACATTTTTATCATACAGTGACCAGCGGTGCTGTAAATACCTAAAGAGTTACATATGCCAAGTGGAAAAAAATGTGGAAAAACATACATGTGGTGTGATTGAACTTCAAGACCCTAGGCACAGTTGTCTATAAATGCAGCAATCATGAGAACAGCTAAATGAAAATACACAACAGCAACCCATCAAAGTTTACAACTCTTGATTAGTTTGAATGCATGATAGCCCAGTGAATGAATTACAAAGTGTGTGAATATGTATCCTCTGGAAGGCAGGCTACACTAATAAACAAGTTTTTTTTAAAGTGGTGAAATGGCTCGCTGGGCTCTACCACCTTGGTGAGGACTTGCTGGGCCCCCAGGTGTGCATATGCCTCAAATTAGCTGAGCCTTTTTGCTTGTTAAGGCAGCGCCTATGCTGAAAGGAGACCGATTTAGAGAAAAAATCAAAGAATAAATCAAATAAAAAAATCTGTGAAGTCCTTTAAGTTTTTGTTTCCGACGTGTGTCAGAGGGCCTCTACCTCAAAGTCTCCAGAGGATTAATTCCTCCTGCTGCAGTTCGTGTCCAGTTACATCGAGTGCATGCAACGGTGGCGCAAACGGCTAAGCACTTTCCGTTTTTCTGCCAACTCGATTTTTTCTCGAAAATCTGGAGGACACAGCCCATTCAGAGCTTGTATTTTGGTACCATCCATAAGTCTGCCCACCCCATTCTTTCAGTAGATGCTCTCATACATCATGGTGGAATTGGCCATTTGTGAACCCTAAAGCTCTAAGATGTCCTATTCCTAAACTCATTGAGCTTTTGCATCAATCATTGTGTCAAGCAAAGGTATGCAGAGGCGAGATGACTCGCTGGGCCCTACCACCTTGGTGATAGCTCGCTGGAACCCAAGGTGCATATATGCCTTGAGCTGGGCACCAAACCTGTGCTTGCTAAGGCAGCACATATACTAAAATTGGATCGATACAGAGAAGATTAGCATGGCCCCTGCGAAAGGATGACACACAAATCCGTGAAGCGCTCCATATTTTTGCAGCTGTGATCAAAGCCTGCTTCACTGGACTTGATTCATCCCCTCCTGCCACTCTTTGTTTTCATTCTTGTTCTCTTGTGTCAAGAACTGGTGCATCTCCAATGTCTATAGCGCACTCTCAGTTTTCCTGCCAATTCTTTTTTTTATGCTTGTACTCTGGGGCCATCGACAAGTGTATCCACTCACTTTCTTCAGCAGATGCCGTTGGGGAACAGGGTTTGACCACAAAGGCAATATCTTTTCCCTTCAAGGTGAGTCACAGAACACCACTGAAACAGAACAATACATTCACACAGAGCAAACTTGAGCTAAAATAAACTTCTAGTTATGATGTTTTCACATTTTTATCATACAGTGACCAGCGGTGCTGTAAATACCTAAAGAGTTACATATGCCAAGTAGGAATACGTGTAAATGTGGAAAAACATACATGTGGTGTGATTGAACTTCAAGACCCTAGGCACAGTTGTCTATAAATGCAGCAATCATTAGAACAGCTAAATGAAAATACACAACAGCAACCCATCAAAGTTTACAACTCTTGATTAGTTTGAATGCATGATAGCCCAGTGAATGAATTACAAAGTGTGTGAATATGTATCCTCTGGAAGGCAGGCTACACTAATAAACAAGTTTTTTTTAAAGTGGTGAAATGGCTCGCTGGGCTCTACCACCTTGGTGAGGACTTGCTGGGCCCCCAGGTGTGCATATGCCTCAAATTATCGGAGCCTTTTTGCTTGTTAAGGCAGCGCCTATGCTGAAAGGAGACCGATTTAGAGAAAAAATCAAAGAATAAATCAAATAAAAAAATCTGTGAAGTCCTTTAAGGTTTTGTTTCCGACGTGTGTCAGAGGGCCTCTACCTCAAAGTCTCCAGAGGATTAATTCCTCCTGCTGCAGTTCGTGTCCAGTTACATCGAGTGCATGCAACGGTGGCGCAAACGGCTAAGCACTTTCCGTTTTCGTGCCAACTCGATTTTTTCTCGAAAACCTGGAGGACACAGCCCATTCAGAGCTTGTATTTTGGTACCATCCATAAGTCTGCCCACCCCATTCTTTCAGTAGATGCTCTCATACATCATGGTGGAATTGGCCATTTATGAACCCTAAAGCTCTAAGATGTCCTATTCCTAAACTGATTGCGCACTCTCAGTTTTCCTGCCAACTCTTTTTTTTATGCTTGTACTCTGGGGCCATCGACGAGTGTGTCCACTCCCTTTCTTCAGCAGATGCCGTTGAGGAACAGGGTTTGACCACAAAGGCAATATCTCCAATGTCTATAGCGCACTCTAAGTTTTCCTGCCAACTCTTTTTTTTATGCTTGTACTCTGGGGCCATCGACAAGTGTGTCCACTCCCTTTCTTCAGCAGATGCCGTTGGGGAACAGGGTTTGACCACAAAGGCAATATCTTTTCCCTTCAAGGTTGAGTCACAGAACACCACTGAAACAGAACAATACATTCACACAGAGCAAACTTGAGCTAAAATAAACTTCTACTTATGATGTTTTCACATTTTTATCATACAGTGACCAGCGGTGCTGTAAATACCTAAAGAGTTACATATGCCAAGTGGAAAAAAATGTGGAAAAACATACATGTGGTGTGATTGAACTTCAAGACCCTAGGCACAGTTGTCTATAAATGCAGCAATCATGAGAACAGCTAAATGAAAATACACAACAGCAACCCATCAAAGTTTACAACTCTTGATTAGTTTGAATGCATGATAGCCCAGTGAATGAATTACAAAGTGTGTGAATATGTATCCTCTGGAAGGCAGGCTACACTAATAAACAAGTTTTTTTTAAAGTGGTGAAATGGCTCGCTGGGCTCTACCACCTTGGTGAGGACTTGCTGGGCCCCCAGGTGTGCATATGCCTCAAATTAGCTGAGCCTTTTTGCTTGTTAAGGCAGCGCCTATGCTGAAAGGAGACCGATTTAGAGAAAAAATCAAAGAATAAATCAAATAAAAAAATCTGTGAAGTCCTTTAAGTTTTTGTTTCCGACGTGTGTCAGAGGGCCTCTACCTCAAAGTCTCCAGAGGATTAATTCCTCCTGCTGCAGTTCGTGTCCAGTTACATCGAGTGCATGCAACGGTGGCGCAAACGGCTAAGCACTTTCCGTTTTTCTGCCAACTCGATTTTTTCTCGAAAATCTGGAGGACACAGCCCATTCAGAGCTTGTATTTTGGTACCATCCATAAGTCTGCCCACCCCATTCTTTCAGTAGATGCTCTCATACATCATGGTGGAATTGGCCATTTGTGAACCCTAAAGCTCTAAGATGTCCTATTCCTAAACTCATTGAGCTTTTGCATCAATCATTGTGTCAAGCAAAGGTATGCAGAGGCGAGATGACTCGCTGGGCCCTACCACCTTGGTGATAGCTCGCTGGAACCCAAGGTGCATATATGCCTTGAGCTGGGCACCAAACCTGTGCTTGCTAAGGCAGCACATATACTAAAATTGGATCGATACAGAGAAGATTAGCATGGCCCCTGCGAAAGGATGACACGCAAATCCGTGAAGCGCTCCATATTTTTGCAGCTGTGATCAAAGCCTGCTTCACTGGACTTGATTCATCCCCTCCTGCCACTCTTTGTTTTCATTCTTGTTCTCTTGTGTCAAGAACTGGTGCATCTCCAATGTCTATAGCGCACTCTCAGTTTTCCTGCCAATTCTTTTTTTTATGCTTGTACTCTGGGGCCATCGACAAGTGTATCCACTCACTTTCTTCAGCAGATGCCGTTGGGGAACAGGGTTTGACCACAAAGGCAATATCTTTTCCCTTCAAGGTGAGTCACAGAACACCACTGAAACAGAACAATACATTCACACAGAGCAAACTTGAGCTAAAATAAACTTCTAGTTATGATGTTTTCACATTTTTATCATACAGTGACCAGCGGTGCTGTAAATACCTAAAGAGTTACATATGCCAAGTAGGAATACGTGTAAATGTGGAAAAACATACATGTGGTGTGATTGAACTTCAAGACCCTAGGCACAGTTGTCTATAAATGCAGCAATCATGAGAACAGCTAAATGAAAATACACAACAGCAACCCATCAAAGTTTACAACTCTTGATTAGTTTGAATGCATGATAGCCCAGTGAATGAATTACAAAGTGTGTGAATATGTATCCTCTGGAAGGCAGGCTACACTAATAAACAAGTTTTTTTTAAAGTGGTGAAATGGCTCGCTGGGCTCTACCACCTTGGTGAGGACTTGCTGGGCCCCCAGGTCTGCATATGCCTCAAATTATCGGAGCCTTTTTGCTTGTTAAGGCAGCGCCTATGCTGAAAGGAGACCGATTTAGAGAAAAAATCAAAGAATAAATCAAATAAAAAAATCTGTGAAGTCCTTTAAGGTTTTGTTTCCGACGTGTGTCAGAGGGCCTCTACCTCAAAGTCTCCAGAGGATTAATTCCTCCTGCTGCAGTTCGTGTCCAGTTACATCGAGTGCATGCAACGGTGGCGCAAACGGCTAAGCACTTTCCGTTTTTCTGCCAACTCGATTTTTTCTCGAAAACCTGGAGGACACAGCCCATTCAGAGCTTGTATTTTGGTACATCCATAATTCTGCCCACCCCATTCTTTCAGTAGATGCTCCCATACATCATGGTGGAATTGGCAATTTATGAACCCTAAAGCTCTAAGATGTCCTATTCCTAAACTGATTGCGCACTCTCAGTTTTCCTGCCAACTCTTTTTTTTATGCTTGTACTCTGGGGCCATCGACGAGTGTGTCCACTCCCTTTCTTCAGCAGATGCCGTTGAGGAACAGGGTTTGACCACAAAGGCAATATCTCCAATGTCTATAGCGCACTCTAAGTTTTCCTGCCAACTCTTTTTTTTATGCTTGTACTCTGGGGCCATCGACAAGTGTGTCCACTCCCTTTCTTCAGCAGATGCCGTTGGGGAACAGGGTTTGACCACAAAGGCAATATCTTTTCCCTTCAAGGTTGAGTCACAGAACACCACTGAAACAGAACAATACATTCACACAGAGCAAACTTGAGCTAAAATAAACTTCTACTTATGATGTTTTCACATTTTTATCATACAGTGACCAGCGGTGCTGTAAATACCTAAAGAGTTACATATGCCAAGTGGAAAAAAATGTGGAAAAACATACATGTGGTGTGATTGAACTTCAAGACCCTAGGCACAGTTGTCTATAAATGCAGCAATCATGAGAACAGCTAAATGAAAATACACAACAGCAACCCATCAAAGTTTACAACTCTTGATTAGTTTGAATGCATGATAGCCCAGTGAATGAATTACAAAGTGTGTGAATATGTATCCTCTGGAAGGCAGGCTACACTAATAAACAAGGTTTTTTTAAAGTGGTGAAATGGCTCGCTGGGCTCTACCACCTTGGTGAGGACTTGCTGGGCCCGCAGGTGTGCATATGCCTCAAATTAGCTGAGCCTTTTTGCTTGTTAAGGCAGCGCCTATGCTGAAAGGAGACCGATTTAGAGAAAAAATCAAAGAATAAATCAAATAAAAAAATCTGTGAAGTCCTTTAAGTTTTTGTTTCCGACGTGTCTCAGAGGGCCTCTACCTCAAAGTCTCCAGAGGATTAATTCCTCCTGCTGCAGTTCGTGTCCAGTTACATCGAGTGCATGCAACGGTGGCGCAAACGGCTAAGCACTTTCCGTTTTTCTGCCAACTCGATTTTTTCTCGAAAATCTGGAGGACACAGCCCATTCAGAGCTTGTATTTTGGTACCATCCATAAGTCTGCTCACCCCATTCTTTCAGTAGATGCTCTCATACATCATGGTGGAATTGGCCATTTGTGAACCCTAAAGCTCTAAGATGTCCTATTCCTAAACTCATTGAGCTTTTGCATCAATCATTGTGTCAAGCAAAGGTATGCAGAGGCGAGATGACTCGCTGGGCCCTACCACCTTGGTGATAGCTCGCTGGAACCTAAGGTGCATATATGCCTTGAGCTGGGCACCAAACCTGTGCTTGCTAAGGCAGCACATATACTAAAATTGGATCGATACAGAGAAGATTAGCATGGCTCCTGCGAAAGGATGACACGCAAATCCGTGAAGCGCTCCATATTTTTGCAGCTGTGATCAAAGCCTGCTTCACTGGACTTGATTCATCCCCTCCTGCCACTCTTTGTTTTCATTCTTGTTCTCTTGTGTCAAGAACTGGTGCATCTCCAATGTCTATAGCGCACTCTCAGTTTTCCTGCCAATTCTTTTTTTTATGCTTGTACTCTGGGGCCATCGACAAGTGTATCCACTCACTTTCTTCAGCAGATGCCGTTGGGGAACAGGGTTTGACCACAAAGGTAATATCTTTTCCCTTCAAGGTGAGTCACAGAACACCACTGAAACAGAACAATACATTCACACAGAGCAAACTTGAGCTAAAATAAACTTCTAGTTATGATGTTTTCACATTTTTATCATACAGTGACCAGCGGTGCTGTAAATACCTAAAGAGTTACATATGCCAAGTAGGAATACATGTAAATGTGGAAAAACATACATGTGGTGTGATTGAACTTCAAGACCCTAGGCACAGTTGTCTATAAATGCAGCAATCATGAGAACAGCTAAATGAAAATACACAACAGGTACCCATCAAAGTTTACAACTCTTGATTAGTTTGAATGCATGATAGCCCAGTGAATGAATTACAAAGTGTGTGAATATGTATCCTCTGGAAGGCAGGCTACACTAATAAACAAGTTTTTTTTAAAGTGGTGAAATGGCTCGCTGGGCTCTACCACCTTGGTGAGGACTTGCTGGGCCCCCAGGTCTGCATATGCCTCAAATTATCGGAGCCTTTTTGCTTGTTAAGGCAGCGCCTATGCTGAAAGGAGACCGATTTAGAGAAAAAATCAAAGAATAAATCAAATAAAAAAATCTGTGAAGTCCTTTAAGGTTTTGTTTCCGACGTGTGTCAGAGGGCCTCTACCTCAAAGTCTCCAGAGGATTAATTCCTCCTGCTGCAGTTCGTGTCCAGTTACATCGAGTGCATGCAACGGTGGCGCAAACGGCTAAGCACTTTCCGTTTTTCTGCCAACTCGATTTTTTCTCGAAAACCTGGAGGACACAGCCCATTCAGAGCTTGTATTTTGGTACCATCCATAATTCTGCCCACCCCATTCTTTCAGTAGATGCTCTCATACATCATGGTGGAATTGGCAATTTATGAACCCTAAAGCTCTAAGATGTCCTATTCCTAAACTGATTGCGCACTCTCAGTTTTCCTGCCAACTCTTTTTTTTATGCTTGTACTCTGGGGCCATCGACGAGTGTGTCCACTCCCTTTCTTCAGCAGATGCCGTTGAGGAACAGGGTTTGACCACAAAGGCAATATCTCCAATGTCTATAGCGCACTCTAAGTTTTCCTGCCAACTCTTTTTTTTATGCTTGTACTCTGGGGCCATCGACAAGTGTGTCCACTCCCTTTCTTCAGCAGATGCCGTTGGGGAACAGGGTTTGACCACAAAGGCAATATCTTTTCCCTTCAAGGTTGAGTCACAGAACACCACTGAAACAGAACAATACATTCACACAGAGCAAACTTGAGCTAAAATAAACTTCTACTTATGATGTTTTCACATTTTTATCATACAGTGACCAGCGGTGCTGTAAATACCTAAAGAGTTACATATGCCAAGTGGAAAAAAATGTGGAAAAACATACATGTGGTGTGATTGAACTTCAAGACCCTAGGCACAGTTGTCTATAAATGCAGCAATCATGAGAACAGCTAAATGAAAATACACAACAGCAACCCATCAAAGTTTACAACTCTTGATTAGTTTGAATGCATGATAGCCCAGTGAATGAATTACAAAGTGTGTGAATATGTATCCTCTGGAAGGCAGGCTACACTAATAAACAAGTTTTTTTTAAAGTGGTGAAATGGCTCGCTGGGCTCTACCACCTTGGTGAGGACTTGCTGGGCCCCCAGGTGTGCATATGCCTCAAATTAGCTGAGCCTTTTTGCTTGTTAAGGCAGCGCCTATGCTGAAAGGAGACCGATTTAGAGAAAAAATCAAAGAATAAATCAAATAAAAAAATCTGTGAAGTCCTTTAAGTTTTTGTTTCCGACGTGTGTCAGAGGGCCTCTACCTCAAAGTCTCCAGAGGATTAATTCCTCCTGCTGCAGTTCGTGTCCAGTTACATCGAAGTGCATGCAACGGTGGCGCAAACGGCTAAGCACTTTCCGTTTTTCTGCCAACTCGATTTTTTCTCGAAAATCTGGAGGACACAGCCCATTCAGAGCTTGTATTTTGGTACCATCCATAAGTCTGCCCACCCCATTCTTTCAGTAGATGCTCTCATACATCATGGTGGAATTGGCCATTTGTGAACCCTAAAGCTCTAAGATGTCCTATTCCTAAACTCATTGAGCTTTTGCATCAATCATTGTGTCAAGCAAAGGTATGCAGAGGCGAGATGACTCGCTGGGCCCTACCACCTTGGTGATAGCTCGCTGGAATCCAAGGTGGATATATGCCTTGAGCTGGGCACCAAACCTGTGTTTGCTAAGGCAGCACATATACTAAAATTGGATCGATACAGAGAAGATTAGCATGGCCCCTGCGAAAGGATGACACGCAAATCCGTGAAGCGCTCCATATTTTTGCAGCTGTGATCAAAGCCTGCTTCACTGGACTTGATTCATCCCCTCCTGCCACTCTTTGTTTTCATTCTTGTTCTCTTGTGTCAAGAACTGGTGCATCTCCAATGTCTATAGCGCACTCTCAGTTTTCCTGCCAATTCTTTTTTTTATGCTTGTACTCTGGGGCCATCGACAAGTGTATCCACTCACTTTCTTCAGCAGATGCCGTTGGGGAACAGGGTTTGACCACAAAGGCAATATCTTTTCCCTTCAAGGTGAGTCACAGAACACCACTGAAACAGAACAATACATTCACACAGAGCAAACTTGAGCTAAAATAAACTTCTAGTTATGATGTTTTCACATTTTTATCATACAGTGACCAGCGGTGCTGTAAATACCTAAAGAGTTACATATGCCAAGTAGGAATACGTGTAAATGTGGAAAAACATACATGTGGTGTGATTGAACTTCAAGACCCTAGGCACAGTTGTCTATAAATGCAGCAATCATGAGAACAGCTAAATGAAAATACACAACAGCAACCCATCAAAGTTTACAACTCTTGATTAGTTTGAATGCATGATAGCCCAGTGAATGAATTACAAAGTGTGTGAATATGTATCCTCTGGAAGGCAGGCTACACTAATAAACAAGGTTTTTTTAAAGTGGTGAAATGGCTCGCTGGGCTCTACCACCTTGGTGAGGACTTGCTGGGCCCCCCGGTGTGCATATGCCTCAAATTAGCTGAGCCTTTTTGCTTGTTAAGGCAGCGCCTATGCTGAAAGGAGACCGATTTAGAGAAAAAATCAAAGAATAAATCAAATAAAAAAATCTGTGAAGTCCTTTAAGTTTTTGTTTCCGACGTGTGTCAGAGGGCCTCTACCTCAAAGTCTCCAGAGGATTAATTCCTCCTGCTGCAGTTCGTGTCCAGTTACATCGAAGTGCATGCAACGGTGGCGCAAACGGCTAAGCACTTTCCGTTTTTCTGCCAACTCGATTTTTTCTCGAAAATCTGGAGGACACAGCCCATTCAGAGCTTGTATTTTGGTACCATCCATAAGTCTGCCCACCCCATTCTTTCAGTAGATGCTCTCATACATCATGGTGGAATTGGCCATTTGTGAACCCTAAAGCTCTAAGATGTCCTATTCCTAAACTCATTGAGCTTTTGCATCAATCATTGTGTCAAGCAAAGGTATGCAGAGGCGAGATGACTCGCTGGGCCCTACCACCTTGGTGATAGCTCGCTGGAACCCAAGGTGCTTATATGCCTTGAGCTGGGCACCAAACCTGTGCTTGCTAAGGCAGCACATATACTAAAATTGGATCGATACAGAGAAGATTAGCATGGCCCCTGCGAAAAGCTTCGCCATCGTTCTTCTCTGTTTTCGCGCATGCGCATTAGTGCCTTCGCGCATGCCCAGTCGCACAACCGCGGTACAAACGAGACACCATCAAAGCGTAGGATCGAATCCCGACCGAAGCACAAATATTAAACATTATATTACACACTATTATATTCTTATTATGCCTATTTCATGTGTATACATAAAAGTAACATGCCGTGCATTATTTGTTTCACCTTTTTCTGCATAGATATTAAAATCTGTTGTGTTAAACATTATATTGTATTTATATTGTTTATGTTAAATAATATACTGTATTCATATTGTTTCCACTTTTTATATTGTTTCACCCTTTTCTGCATAGATATATTGTATTTATATTGTTTCACCTTTTTCTGCATATATATAAAAATTTGTTATGTTAAACATTATATTACATTTATATTATGTCAATAATTTTATTTCAATGTATAAATAAAAGTTACATGCCGTGTATTATTGTTGTTGTTGTAGTTGTTGTTGATGATGATGATGATGTATAGATGCAGAAAACACCAAACACAGCAGCAGTAGACTACAGTGTGAAATAGATTATTTATTTCAAACTACAATACAATAAAACATGATGATTTTGATGATGATGATGATGATGATGATAATAATAATAAAAAAAATAGAGCATCAGAGCAGACACATGGCATAAATGTTCTGGGGCGAGATGCAGAACAGTGGTATTGATGCAGAACAGTGGCACAAGGCTTCATTCCTCTTATTTTAAACCACATCAATCACAGCAGACAGACGCATAGTATAAGGGCTCATTACAGACATGCATGGATAAATAATGCAGCAGCATACAGTGTGAAGTACCAACGCGGCGGCAACAGAGCCAGTGGCAACTGGACGTAACTCCAAAGACAGTGACCACATTATTGACCATACCCACATGTCCAAAAGGCCTATATAACTTGTCAGCGCATAAAATCAGAACAGCACAAATGCATGACAATGTGTTATACAGGTGTGAATGTGTTATACAGGTGTGAATGGGACAGACAATGTTTTCTTTTCTTTTTCTTAAGCCATATGATAGGCAGCATACACACACAGTATAGGCCTATATAACTTGTCAGTGCAAAGAATCAGAATAGTACAAAGGCATGGCAATGTTATACAGGTGTGAATGGGATACACAATGTTTTTTTTGCTGTAGAAAAGTTGTGGCAGGTGTGGACCGGTGTTTGTAGGAAGCCTCCACACCGCGGCAAGGTCCCGGTCCTTGTGGAGGGTAAAGTCAATGTCTTTAAAAAACAAACAAACAAACACTGAAACAACTATATACACCTGCCCCAGCGAGAATGCGAAATCAGTCCGGGGCTCGACCCTGGTCCTTCATCTCCCTCAGCCAGTCCTCCACACTCTTACCCGCTGCGGCGGCAGAGCAAAAATGTACATTGCCGTAGCGGGTGTGTCCGGTCTCCCTCCGCTTTGGCTGGCCGCTTCTCCTGCACTTTTGTTCTTGTGGCACGCCGGCCCGGGCAGCGACGACTGTTCCTGCCGCTGCCCTCTGCTCAGCCCTCTTCCTCCTCAGCCATTCAGTTTTGTACGCAGAGCGAGGCTGAGGAGGGGGAGCAGGAGGTGGTGCAGGCAGCCGAGGGCCGGCGTGATGTGCGGCGGCCAGCGGCAGAGGGAGGACGTGTGGGGCTGGCGTTGTCCGAGGGAGCGTTGGGATGGGGAGCACCCTCACACTCTGCTGGGGCAGTGAGAGGTCCAGAAAGAGAGGCTGTGTTGCCGGAAAAGGTCCTGTTGCAGCTGCAGCAGCCGGTGGTATGGCCAGGACAACAGCTGAGGGGGCAGGCGGTAAAGGCGCCAGTGGGCGCACTGGCGCTGGCAGAACAGGCACCGGTGCTGCCACGGCCGGTGCTGCTGCCAGAGGTCCCGCCGCCCTTGGCGCTGCTGTCCTCGCCTGGCCTGTTGCTGCTGCCGGAGAACGATCCACCGCTGTTGCTGGGCACGGCGCCGAACCCGCTGCCGCTGCCGCTGGTGGTCGTCCCTCTGCTGCAACGCCTGAAGCTAGCACAGTCCTCTCCTTCTCCCGCTGCATCCTGGTGAACCTGAAAACGGATTTCAACGTAGTGTTTTAGTTACATGTACAATTTTGAGAGCATGCCATTCAAGCATGTCATTACCATAACATCAAAAGCATCAAACATACCACAGCGAGAGGGTCCTGGCGTTCAGCTCAAAGAGCTGTATGGGCGCCCGAGCCATCAGCCTCTGGTGGCCCAGCACAAGGTCCCGGATGTGCTGGTACCGAAGCAGTATGCTGTCCCACCGCAACCTCCGGGCACCGCGCGCACGGCTGCCCGAGGGGATCAAGCGGCAGAGCTGGGTGCATACTGCCTCTACCAGCCGGCTTGCGCTGGGACTGCTGGCAGGTCCAGAGGTCTCTCCGACCAGGCAGCTGTGGACAATGGACAAAAACAATGACAGATATGAGCATGATAATGGGCAACATTACATAAAGCAGCTTGTTTGTACACCAGGGAAATGTATGATGGAAGCGTAGCCTTACCGTCTCAAGCTTTCCACACCAGGTATACTGGTGCGGCTTGGCTTGGCTGCCATGAAGCGCCCCTGAGCTGGCCTGTCCCTGTAGCGGGGAGGGTAAACTACTCGGGCCCTGTCGTACGGTGACAGGGCCTCGTAGAGCCTGATAAGCTCGTCTACCCTCCCCTCTGACAAGGCCGGGTCGTGACGCAACCCCACCAAGGCCGTGGCCAACTGGACCACGGCCAGGTACCCCGGCTGGTCATCCGGTCCTCTGTAGTCCTGCAGACACACAAGAAGAGATGGAAAACAATAAGTCAGGTGGATGGAACAGAGCGAGCGCAGTTTTTGGTGATGCGAGATGCACTGCAGTCGCAGACCACAAAGAGGTGGCGTGCTTACCTCAGCAGCCTGCTGAGGCTCTGGCGAGGACCGGCCGGGGGAGTGGGGTGCGGGCTCGGGGGCACCGGTCGGACTGGATGGCTCGGGCGCGGGTGCGTCAGCCGGTCGCCCTGACCGCGGGTCCGTCTGAGGAGCTGGGAACTCGCCAGGCACGTGCAGGGTGAGGTCCTCCACCTCCTGCGGGCCGTCGGCGAGCTCGTCATCCTCGACGAGTTGGGGAACGTCCCCCCCCGCGTCCGGAATGTCAGGGTCCAAGCTGACGTCCTGCAGCACTCTGCCCGTCTGGGAGTACAGGTACTCGATGCCGATGAGTTCCCCTTAAGTACAACAACACAAATCGCATCAGTCAGTCTGGTACAAATATCATTCAGTGTGGACACGTGTAAGCGCGGTGGCTTGAGTGTTCTTACCCGTGTACTCCCTGGGCTTGGTGTAATCCTTGACCACACTCGTGCCAAGCACCCTTTGGCTGAGCTGGTCAAGGGAGTGCTGCAGGGGGCCATTGTAGGAGCGGAGCAGCGGCCGTCCCTCCTGTGCCACGGACGCCGCCCTGTCGGCGTTCCACCGCGTCAACCCCTCCAGGAGAAATGCCTGGAAGTGCCAGGGATTGGCACTTTCTCCTGAGGAGGAACACAGATCTGTTTAGCAGTTTATTCAGTGCACACAATGTGAATGACAGCGAGTCGATGACAGTGAAAGATTGACATGACAGTGAAGCATGTGAAACATACCTGGAATGAAGCGGTTGAGATGCAGGTGGAACGACTCCAGGGACGTGGAGCCTCGTGCACAACGGTACACCGGCAGGCTGATCCCCCCCTTGGTCACCCTGCCGGTCTCAGTGTACAGCTCCACGCCCGGCGGGTCCTGGATGCAATGGAGGTGGCGCCGCTGCTCCGTCCAGATCTTCTGGATGCGGTCTTGGTCCAGCAGGGAAATCCCCATGGTGTCTCGTCCGTTGGCACCGCCGAAGGTTTCCAGGAGGTCACCGATCAGCCGCTCCGTCTCCGCCGCTCCACGCGTGCGGCGACGGCAATGGAGAGCCATATTCTTGCGGCTGACGTGCCTCCACACTCCGGCGTCGGACGAGAAGGTCATCCCCTGCGCCTCAAGCATCCTCTTCTTCGCCTTGAGCAACCGGGCTGCGTCCTCTGGGTCCCACAGGAAGATGCACGAAGACAGCTGCTGCAGGAAGGGTTTATACAGCTGGTGGCTCTCGGTGGTGACACCTGTTATGGAAAAATGCATGTTACATCAAGTTATGGACCCAATGATGTCTCTTACTGTGATGCTGTTTGTTTAATTATTGTTTTTGCCACAACGCACCTGACGCGAACCGCCGCATCAGGTGCCAGATGTCCAGCCGGACCACCAGCTTGTCCCACTTCCCGAACATGTCAGCTGTCTTGGATCCCCCGTGGGACGAACAACAGTCCCGGTCGACGTAGAGGAGCTGAGGCGGCTCCACCCCAGCGTCCCGATACCGCCGCATTAACCCCGCAGCCATGGACAACAGGCCGGCACCCTCGGCGTCCGTGAGCACGGACATGAGCACCTGTCCGTGCTCGTTGCCGACGTTCGTTGCCCACGCTGCGGTCTGGGCGGCAGCACCGGCGAGCTTCCGGGTCACCTGTTTGAAAGAATAAAGCATCTCAGTAAGGCTGCACGCACATAGCCAGAGCGTGATACTCCGCACCACATTTATATACATATATATTTATACATACATAGCACCACATTTACCTTCTTGGTCGAATCCATCTTCAAGACCGTTCCGAAGACGGAGGTGACCCGGGCCTTCACGTCCTCCAGGCGGGAGAGGATGTCGTGGCAGTACACCATTAACAGCCACGCGTACTGGGGCACGGGTGGCGGTTTTGGTGGTGGGGTGCACATGCGCACGACACCTCGCGACGTGAAGGGCTCCATGACGCTGAGGTAGTGTATGGACCGCCGCATCCAGGCCTCTGTGTGTGCCTCACAGAGTTTTTTGTACAGCTGCGTGGCGCTGTTCCCCCGAGTACGCTCACGCAGCTGGATGATTACCCGCCGGTCGCAGGCGAGCCTACAGAGAGGAGCACATCATGTGTTACAGAAGAGCCACACACAGACACACTGTGACAGTGTTCAGACAGGTACTTACTTGTAGGTGAGGATTGCCGGCAAGAGGGCGCAACACACAGACACACTGTGACAGTGGTCAGACAGCTACTTACTTGTAGGTGAGGATTGCCGGGAAGAGGGCGCCACAAACAGACATACTGTGACAGTGTTCAGACAGCTACTTACTTGTAGGTGAGGATTGCCGGGAAGAGGGCGCGATGCCCCTCTCCCAGCTGACCCACGACCTCCTGCGACCAGGCAGCTACCTTCCTCTTACACCGACGGCACTCCAGGTACTCGGTGGCCATCAAGTACCAGCCGTCGATGTCCAGGACCCTCCGGATGGTCCTGTAGAGCCCACACTTGGTGAGGGCCCTATTACAGCATGTCGGCCGGACGCCCCACAGACGCAGGGGCGTCCAGAGGAACAGCCGACACGCGAAGAAGGCAGCTGGTGAGGCGGGTGGCTGAGTGTAACTCGGCCGGGGCTGAGGGGGGTCCCACCACAGCTTGAGGTCTGTGGTGAGTTTGGTCCTCCCCTCGCTGTCTGTCTTGAACAGCTCCCGGCCGATCCACTCCTGCTCTTCCACGGTGAGAGCTGTCCGCCAGCTCTCAGGCAACCGGGACTGTGAGGGAAAAAAACAACACAAACAAACACACTGTAAGGAGGCTGAGAGGAGGTGCTACATGCAGTTTGACAGTCAACTTCACTGAGTTGTGCCGTCCATGAGTACGGGCACGGTGTGTGTGTGTGTGTGTGTGTGTGTGTCTGTGTTTGTGTTTGTACCTCAGCCGAAGCAGGAGTGGGCGTTGCGGGCTGCTCCACTTTCCTCTCCTTCCTCTTCCTCTTCGCCGGCGCTGGTGCCAGGGTGGCCTCCCCAGATGGCGTCTCCTCCACGGAGACGCGACGGGGCTCCTCCCTGGTCAACGCCGGAGCCCGAGCCGGAACCGCGAGCGTAGGTGGAGCAGCCGCAACTCGAGGTGGTGGCGGTGGGGGAGGGATGGAGGACAACGCCGGAGGAGGTGGAGATGGAGGCCTCACCACCAGCGGGAGAGTCTGAAGGACCTGTACGTGAGCTTCAGACACATTCACACACAACAAAATGGCATCAGCACAATGATAGTCATGGGGCAACACACAGGCAGGCAAGACTAAGTGAGTCTGAGTGTTAATGACGTGCAGCATGCCAGTGATTAGATGACGTGCAGAATGCAAGTAATTAGATGACGTACAGCATGCCAGTGATGGGGCAGATGGTTTAGTGCTACAAGGTGAATGTCAAGAGATGCAGCAGGGCCAAGGGAAGTAGACATGTGAAGGTGGTTAAGCAAATCTACATTGCCACTATGTTCTACACATCTACCACCGACAAAGACGGCTACATTACCTGCCAAACCTACCTTTGGTCTTCAAGCATCAGCTGTAGAGACCAGTAAATGAAACCATTACAGTTAATACAAAAATACCGCCAGAAGAATATATATTGAGGGCAAATGTTACAGTGTGACGTGTCCAGTGTGGTGCCAGTTACCCGTTTCTAAGTCAGTGGCCATCTGGACCAGATCCTCGTCCGTCACCTCTGTGGGGGGGGGGGCGGCGGCGGAACCGAGGGGCACTGGTCTCTGACGGATGTAGACACCGCTGTGGGGTGGGAGGGCAATGGTTAGTTAATCCTGTACACTGAACCACTGTTGTGTTAAAGAGAAAGAAAGAGATCTACCTGGAACTGCAGGCCGTGCTGGTGTGGTCATCAGCTTCCTGACCTTGGCCTGCAGCTCACCTGGGGCCATTGGACGCCTTCCCAGTAGGGCCGAGAACATGGGAGCGATCGGCTTGCGCGGCGGCAGCGCGGTGGAAGCAGCGGCCTTGCTGGGGCCACTGCTGGTGGTGGGGGTGCTGCTGCTGCTGCTGCTGGTGGGAGGTGGGGGGGTAGCAGCCACCTCTGCCGACCGCTCCTTGTCTCGGCCCAGGATGTACTTCCTGGCGGCGTCCATCGAGGTCCCAGGCTGCGGTGTCTTCCGCCGTAGCCACTTGACAAAGCTGCAAGACAATGATCAAAGATTAACACGCATATCAACAAGTCACAGCACCCTGTCGACAGTTCACTGCCCTTCACCACAACAGGACTTACTTCTGGTGCTGCTTCTCCTTGGAGTCATACAGGTCCTTCAGGGTGGCCTCCTTGTAGTCCCCAAAGCCAACAAGCGCCTCGCCCTCACACCCGGGCTGAGTGGCGCGAGCCCGGGCCTCCTCGTGCACCCGGTGGTAACGCAGCTGCTCAGCAAAAGCAGGGTGGGCGCACGAGTACCGGGCGAGTGCGTCCTTGTTGGCCATAAGGGGGCTGTCGGAGGCACTTTTCTCCCGCTCCCGCTGGTGGCTGGCAACCAACTGCGTGGTGTAGCCCACGTCGTTCTCCAGGAGCCAACGGAAAGTTTGACCCTGGTACTTGCCAAACTGGATGCTGTGGCAGCCCAGCACCAGCATGGGGTTACCAGGGTCACCGCCCTTGGAGACGACGTGGGCTTGGGCCTCCTTCTCCACCTCCTCTGGCTTCTTGGCCCTCGCAGCAGCGGCGGTCCCGCGTGGCCCCTTGGCGGCGATGAAGGCCGCCGCCTCATCAGAGGCCCGCAGGACAAGCTGCTGCGAGGCCGTCACTTTAAAATTTGCAAAAACCATCTCTACAATGACATAGCACAGCGTTAAGGGAGCATTACAGGTTAAACTACATGTTAATTGCCATATTAACAGGAATATCACACATAAGATTAATGATATACTAGTACTACACATTCACTATTGAAATATTAACGTTAAAAAATGAACATAACTTGACACAACAGGTAAATAATGACAGGTAAACAAACAGGCATATTGTTAATGCATAAAACATACACTTAAACTTTATATTTTGATTTCATGTGGTGATATTATAATCTTAAGGGTCTAAAGATACTAAGGGGTCCCGCACAGTCCTCTCCTTCTCCCGCTGCATCCTGGTGAACCTGAAAACGGATTTCAACGTAGTGTTTTAGTTACATGTACAATTTTGAGAGCATGCCATTCAAGCATGTCATTACCATAACATCAAAAGCATCAAACATACCACAGCGAGAGGGTCCTGGCGTTCAGCTCAAAGAGCTGTATGGGCGCCCGAGCCATCAGCCTCTGGTGGCCCAGCACAAGGTCCCGGATGTGCTGGTACCGAAGCAGTATGCTGTCCCACCGCGACCTCCGGGCACCGCGCGCACGGCTGCCCGAGGGGATCAAGCGGCAGAACTGGGTGCATACTGCCTCTACCAGCCGGCTTGCGCTGGGACTGCTGGCAGGTCCAGAGGTCTCTCCGACCAGGCAGCTGTGGACAATGGACAAAAACAATGACAGATATGAGCATGATAATGGGCAACATTACATAAAGCAGCTTGTTTGTACACCAGGGAAATGTATGATGGAAGCGTAGCCTTACCATCTCAAGCTTTCCACACCAGGTATACTGGTGCGGCTTGGCTTGGCTGCCATGAAGCGCCCCCTGAGCTGGCCTGTCCCTGTAGCTGGGAGGGTAAACTACTCGGGCCCTGTCGTACGGTGACAGGGCCTCGTAGAGCCTGATAAGCTCGTCTACCCTCCCCTCTGACAAGGCCGGGTCGTGACGCAACCCCACCAAGGCCGTGGCCAAATGGACCACGGCCAGGTACCCCGGCTGGTCATCCGGTCCTCTGTAGTCCTGCAGACACACAAGAAGAGATGGAAAACAATAAGTCAGGTGGATGGAACAGAGCGAGCGCAGTTTTTGGTGATGCGAGATGCACTGCAGTCGCAGACCACAAAGAGGTGGCGTGCTTACCTCAGCAGACTGCTGAGGCTCTGGCGAGGACCGGCCGGGGGAGTGGGGTGCGGGCTCGCGGGCACCGGTCGGACTGGATGGCTCGGGCGCGGGTGCGTCAGCCGGTCGCCCTGACCGCGGGTCCGTCTGAGGAGCTGGGAACTCGCCAGGCACGTGCAGGGTGAGGTCCTCCACCTCCTGCGGGCCGTCGGCGAGCTCGTCATCCTCGACGAGTTGGGGAACGCCCCCCCCCGCGTCCGGAATGTCAGGGTCCAAGCTGACGTCCTGCAGCACTCTGCCCGTCTGGGAGTACAGGTACTCGATGCCGATGAGTTCCCCTGAAGTACAACAACACAAATCGCATCAGTCAGTCTGGTACAAATATCATTCAGTGTGGACACGTGTAAGCGCGGTGGCTTGAGTGTTCTTACCCGTGTACTCCCTGGGCTTGGTGTAATCCTTGACCACACTCGTGCCAAGCACCCTTTGGCTGAGCTGGTCAAGGGAGTGCTGCAGGGGGCCATTGTAGGAGCGGAGCAGCGGCCGTCCCTCCTGTGCCACGGACGCCGCCCTGTCGGCGTTCCACCGCGTCAACCCCTCCAGGAGAAATGCCTGGAAGTGCCAGGGATTGGCACTTTCTCCTGAGGAGGAACACAGATCTGTTTAGCAGTTTATTCAGTGCACACAATGTGAATGACAGCGAGTCGATGACAGTGAAAGATTGACATGACAGTGAAGCATGTGAAACATACCTGGAATGAAGCGGTTGAGATGCAGGTGGAACGACTCCAGGGACGTGGAGCCTCGTGCACAACGGTATACCGGCAGGCTGATCCCCCCCTTGGTCACCCTGCCGGTCTCAGTGTACAGCTCCACGCCCGGCGGGTCCTGGATGCAATGGAGGTGGCGCCGCTGCTCCGTCCAGATCTTCTGGATGCGGTCTTGGTCCAGCAGGGAAATCCCCATGGTGTCTCGTCCGTTGGCACCGCCGAAGGTTTCCAGGAGGTCACCGATCAGCCGCTCCGTCTCCGCCGCTCCACGCGTGCGGCGACGGCAATGGAGAGCCATATTCTTGCGGCTGACGTGCCTCCACACTCCGGCGTCGGACGAGAAGGTCATCCCCTGCGCCTCAAGCATCCTCTTCTTCGCCTTGAGCAACCGGGCTGCGTCCTCTGGGTCCCACAGGAAGATGCACGAAGACAGCTGCTGCAGGAAGGGTTTATACAGCTGGTGGCTCTCGGTGGTGACACCTGTTATGGAAAAATGCATGTTACATCAAGTTATGGAACCATGATGTCTCTTACTGTGATGCTGTTTGTTTAATTATTGTTTTTGCCACAACGCACCTGACGCGAACCGCCGCATCAGGTGCCAGATGTCCAGCCGGACCACCAGCTTGTCCCACTTCCCGAACATGTCAGCTGTCTTGGATCCCCCGTGGGACGAACAACAGTCCCGGTCGACGTAGAGGAGCTGAGGCGGCTCCACCCCAGCGTCCCGATACCGCCGCATTTACCCCGCAGCCATGGACAACAGGCCGGCACCCTCGGCGTCCGTGAGCACGGACATGAGCACCTGTCCGTGGTCGTTGCCGACGTTCGTTGCCCACGCTGCGGTCTGGGCGGCAGCACCGGCGAGCTTCCGGGTCACCTGTTTGAAAGAATAAAGCATCTCAGTAAGGCTGCACGCACATAGCCAGAGCGTGATACTCCGCACCACATTTATATACATATATATTTATACATACATAGCACCACATTTACCTTCTTGGTCGAATCCATCTTCAAGACCGTTCCGAAGACGGAGGTGACCCGGGCCTTCACGTCCTCCAGGCGGGAGAGGATGTCGTGGCAGTACACCATTAACAGCCACGCGTACTGGCGCACGGGTGGCGGTTTTGGTGGTGGGGTGCACATGCGCACGACACCTCGCGACGTGAAGGGCTCCATGACGCTGAGGTAGTGTATGGACCGCCGCATCCAGGCCTCTGTGTGTGCCTCACAGAGTTTTTTGTACAGCTGCGTGGCGCAGTTCCCCCGAGTACGCTCACGCAGCTGGATGATTACCCGCCGGTCGCAGGCGAGCCTACAGAGAGGAGCACAT
This sequence comes from Siphateles boraxobius, assembly GCF_051911475.1. NCBI lineage: Eukaryota > Metazoa > Chordata > Actinopteri > Cypriniformes > Leuciscidae > Siphateles > Siphateles boraxobius. Next base: position 304,373 of record NW_027509053.1, read on the forward strand.
CATGTGTTACAGAAGAGCCACACACAGACACACTGTGACAGTGTTCAGACAGGTACTTACTTGTAGGTGAGGATTGCCGGCAAGAGGGCGCAACACACAGACACACTGTGACAGTGGTCAGACAGCTACTTACTTGTAGGTGAGGATTGCCGGGAAGAGGGCGCCACAAACAGACATACTGTGACAGTGTTCAGACAGCTACTTACTTGTAGGTGAGGATTGCCGGGAAGAGGGCGCGATGCCCCTCTCCCAGCTGACCCACGACCTCCTGCGACCAGGCAGCTACCTTCCTCTTACACCGACGGCACTCCAGGTACTCGGTGGCCATCAAGTACCAGCCATCGATGTCCAGGACCCTCCGGATGGTCCTGTAGAGCCCACACTTGGTGAGGGCCCTATTACAGCATGTCGGCCGGACGCCCCACAGACGCAGGGGCGTCCAGAGGAACAGCCGACACGCGAAGAAGGCAGCTGGTGAGGCGGGTGGCTGAGTGTAACTCGGCCGGGGCTGAGGGGGGTCCCACCACAGCTTGAGGTCTGTGGTGAGTTTGGTCCTCCCCTCGCTGTCTGTCTTGAACAGCTCCCGGCCGATCCACTCCTGCTCTTCCACGGTGAGAGCTGTCCGCCAGCTCTCAGGCAACCGGGACTGTGAGGGAAAAAAACAACACAAACAAACACACTGTAAGGAGGCTGAGAGGAGGTGCTACATGCAGTTTGACAGTCAACTTCACTGAGTTGTGCCGTCCATGAGTACGGGCACGGTGTGTGTGTGTGTGTGTGTGTGTGTGTCTGTGTTTGTGTTTGTACCTCAGCCGAAGCAGGAGTGGGCGTTGCGGGCTGCTCCACTTTCCTCTCCTTCCTCTTCCTCTTCGCCGGCGCTGGTGCCAGGGTGGCCTCCCCAGATGGCGTCTCCTCCACGGAGACGCGACGGGGCTCCTCCCTGGTCAACGCCGGAGCCCGAGCCGGAACCGCGAGCGTAGGTGGAGCAGCCGCAACTCGAGGTGGTGGCGGTGGGGGAGGGATGGAGGACAACGCCGGAGGAGGTGGAGATGGAGGCCTCACCACCAGCGGGAGAGTCTGAAGGACCTGTACGTGAGCTTCAGACACATTCACACACAACAAAATGGCATCAGCACAATGATAGTCATGGGGCAACACACAGGCAGGCAAGACTAAGTGAGTCTGAGTGTTAATGACGTGCAGCATGCCAGTGATTAGATGACGTGCAGAATGCAAGTAATTAGATGACGTACAGCATGCCAGTGATGGGGCAGATGGTTTTGTGCTACAAGGTGAATGTCAAGAGATGCAGCAGGGCCAAGGGAAGTAGACATCTGAAGGTGGTTAAGCAAATCTACATTGCCACTACGTTCTACACATCTACCACCGACAAAGACGGCTACATTACCTGCCAAACCTACCTTTGGTCTTCAAGCATCAGCTGTAGAGACCAGTAAATGAAACCATTACAGTTAATACAAAAATACCGCCAGAAGAATATATATTGAGGGCAAATGTTACAGTGTGACGTGTCCAGTGTGGTGCCAGTTACCCGTTTCTAAGTCAGTGGCCATCTGGACCAGATCCTCGTCCGTCACCTCTGTGGGGGGGGGGGCGGCGGCGGAACCGAGGGGCACTGGTCTCTGACGGATGTAGACACCGCTGTGGGGTGGGAGGGCAATGGTTAGTTAATCCTGTACACTGAACCACTGTTGTGTTAAAGAGAAAGAAAGAGATCTACCTGGAACTGCAGGCCGTGCTGGTGTGGTCATCAGCTTCCTGACCTTGGCCTGCAGCTCACCTGGGGCCATTGGACGCCTTCCCAGTAGGGCCGAGAACATGGGAGCGATCGGCTTGCGCGGCGGCAGCGCGGTGGAAGCAGCGGCCTTGCTGGGGCCACTGCTGGTGGTGGGGGTGCTGCTGCTGCTGCTGCTGCTGCTGCTGGTGGGAGGTGGGGGGGTAGCAGCCACCTCTGCCGACCGCTCCTTGTCTCGGCCCAGGATGTACTTCCTGGCGGCGTCCATCGAGGTCCCAGGCTGCGGTGTCTTCCGCCGTAGCCACTTGACAAAGCTGCAAGACAATGATCAAAGATTAACACGCATATCAACAAGTCACAGCACCCTGTCGACAGTTCACTGCCCTTCACCACAACAGGACTTACTTCTGGTGCTGCTTCTCCTTGGAGTCGTACAGGTCCTTCAGGGTGGCCTCCTTGTAGTCCCCAAAGCCAACAAGCGCCTCGCCCTCACACCCGGGCTGAGTGGCGCGAGCCCGGGCCTCCTCGTGCACCCGGTGGTAACGCAGCTGCTCAGCAAAAGCAGGGTGGGCGCACGAGTACCGGGCGAGTGCGTCCTTGTTGGCCATAAGGGGGCTGTCGGAGGCACTTTTCTCCCGCTCCCGCTGGTGGCTGGCAACCAACTGCGTGGTGTAGCCCACGTCGTTCTCCAGGAGCCAACGGAAAGTTTGACCCTGGTACTTGCCAAACTGGATGCTGTGGCAGCCCAGCACCAGCATGGGGTTACCAGGGTCACCGCCCTTGGAGACGACGTGGGCTTGGGCCTCCTTCTCCACCTCCTCTGGCTTCTTGGCCCTCGCAGCAGCGGCGGTCCCGCGTGGCCCCTTGGCGGCGATGAAGGCCGCCGCCTCATCAGAGGCCCGCAGGACAAGCTGCTGCGAGGCCGTCACTTTAAAATTTGCAAAAACCATCTCTACAATGACATAGCACAGCGTTAAGGGAGCATTACAGGTTAAACTACATGTTAATTGCCATATTAACAGGAATATCACACATAAGATTAATGATATACTAGTACTACACATTCACTATTGAAATATTAACGTTAAAAAATGAACATAACTTGACACAACAGGTAAATAATGACAGGTAAACAAACAGGCATATTGTTAATGCATAAAACATACACTTAAACTTTATATTTTGATTTCATGTGGTGATATTATAATCTTAAGGGTCTAAAGATACTAACTGTATGGTCTTTTCATCATTTAATTTTGTTTTCAGAGATCGTCACATGTTGTCCCGTTCATTTCCAATGCAATGGATTACATTACATTACATTACATGCTAGCGATCTCTCAAAATGTATTTAATCTTTGATCAGACTACCTGGTTATCTTCATTAGACCACGTAGATGTAGTTACTACAGTTTGGAGTCGAAATTCAAAGTGTAAATATGGTTTAAATGTGTTAACCGGACGCCTGACGTACGTTAACGTATCTTTAAATAACGTTATCAAAACCAGCGATTGACAGCATAATACATCGACAAATTCCATGTCAGTACATTGTAAAAGTACTCTGGGAAGACAATGTTATGTCAGTACATTCGTAATATTCTATTTATTTTTGTTTTACTGACTGACTCACTCGTTGACTCGTTGTCAGTTGCTTTGGTGGTTGCTATGACAAACGCTTGATTATACTAACCGCTGATTGGCCCAAAACGCTCGACAAACGCTTGAGTATACTAACCGTTGATTGGCCCAAAACGCTCGACAAACGCTCGACAATACTAAGCGTTGATTGGCCCAAAACGCTCGACAAACGCTCGACAATACGAGCTGCCGATTGGCTCAAAACCGAAAACGCTCGACAAACGCTCGACAATCCGAGCTGCTGATTGGCCCAAAACCGAAAACGCTCGACAAAGGCTCGACAATCCGAGCTGCTGATTGGCCGTCATCCAGAGAACATTGCTGGGCACAGAGCGCAAGGATGACACGCAAATCCGTGAAGCGCTCCATATTTTTGCAGCTGTGACCAAAGCCTGCTTCACTGGACTTGATTCATCCCCTCCTGCCACTCTTTGTTTTCATTCTTGTTCTCTTGTGTCAAGAACTGGTGCATCTCCAATGTCTATAGCGCACTCTCAGTTTTCCTGCCAATTCTTTTTTTTATGCTTGTACTCTGGGGCCATCGACAAGTGTATCCACTCACTTTCTTCAGCAGATGCCGTTGGGGAACAGGGTTTGACCACAAAGGCAATATCTTTTCCCTTCAAGGTGAGTCACAGAACACCACTGAAACAGAACAATACATTCACACAGAGCAAACTTGAGCTAAAATAAACTTCTAGTTATGATGTTTTCACATTTTTATCATACAGTGACCAGCGGTGCTGTAAATACCTAAAGAGTTACATATGCCAAGTAGGAATACGTGTAAATGTGGAAAAACATACATGTGGTGTGATTGAACTTCAAGACCCTAGGCACAGTTGTCTATAAATGCAGCAATCATGAGAACAGCTAAATGAAAATACACAACAGCAACCCATCAAAGTTTACAACTCTTGATTAGTTTGAATGCATGATAGCCCAGTGAATGAATTACAAAGTGTGTGAATATGTATCCTCTGGAAGGCAGGCTACACTAATAAACAAGGTTTTTTTAAAGTGGTGAAATGGCTCGCTGGGCTCTACCACCTTGGTGAGGACTTGCTGGGCCCCGAGGTGTGCATATGCCTCAAATTAGCTGAGCCTTTTTGCTTGTTAAGGCAGCGCCTATGCTGAAAGGAGACCGATTTAGAGAAAAAATCAAAGAATAAATCAAATAAAAAAATCTGTGAAGTCCTTTAAGTTTTTGTTTCCGACGTGTGTCAGAGGGCCTCTACCTCAAAGTCTCCAGAGGATTAATTCCTCCTGCTGCAGTTCGTGTCCAGTTACATCGAGTGCATGCAACGGTGGCGCAAACGGCTAAGCACTTTCCGTTTTTCTGCCAACTCGATTTTTTCTCGAAAATCTGGAGGACACAGCCCATTCAGAGCTTGTATTTTGGTACCATCCATAAGTCTGCCCACCCCATTCTTTCAGTAGATGCTCTCATACATCATGGTGGAATTGGCCATTTGTGAACCCTAAAGCTCTAAGATGTCCTATTCCTAAACTCATTGAGCTTTTGCATCAATCATTGTGTCAAGCAAAGGTATGCAGAGGCGAGATGACTCGCTGGGCCCTACCACCTTGGTGATAGCTCGCTGGAACCCAAGGTGTACATATGCCTTGAGCTGGGCACCAAACCTGTGCTTGCTAAGGCAGCACATATACTAAAATTGGATCGATACAGAGAAGATTAGCATGGCCCCTGCGAAAGGATGACACGCAAATCCGTGAAGCGCTCCATATTTTTGCAGCTGTGATCAAAGCCTGCTTCACTGGACTTGATTCATCCCCTCCTGCCACTCTTTGTTTTCATTCTTGTTCTCTTGTGTCAAGAACTGGTGCATCTCCAATGTCTATAGCGCACTCTCAGTTTTCCTGCCAATTCTTTTTTTATGCTTGTACTCTGGGGCCATCGACAAGTGTATCCACTCACTTTCTTCAGCAGATGCCGTTGGGGAACAGGGTTTGACCACAAAGGCAATATCTTTTCCCTTCAAGGTGAGTCACAGAACACCACTGAAACAGAACAATACATTCACACAGAGCAAACTTGAGCTAAAATAAACTTCTAGTTATGATGTTTTCACATTTTTATCATACAGTGACCAGCGGTGCTGTAAATACCTAAAGAGTTACATATGCCAAGTAGGAATACGTGTAAATGTGGAAAAACATACATGTGGTGTGATTGAACTTCAAGACCCTAGGCACAGTTGTCTATAAATGCAGCAATCATGAGAACAGCTAAATGAAAATACACAACAGCAACCCATCAAAGTTTACAACTCTTGATTAGTTTGAATGCATGATAGCCTAGTGAATGAATTACAAAGTGTGTGAATATGTATCCTCTGGAAGGCAGGCTACACTAATAAACAAGTTTTTTTTAAAGTGGTGAAATGGCTCGCTGGGCTCTACCACCTTGGTGAGGACTTGCTGGGCCCCCAGGTCTGTATATGCCTCAAATTATCGGAGCCGTTTTGCTTGTTAAGGCAGCGCCTATGCTGAAAGGAGACCGATTTAGAGAAAAAAATCAAAGAATAAATCAAATAAAAAAATCTGTGAAGTCCTTTAAGGTTTTGTTTCCGACGTGTGTCAGAGGGCCTCTACCTCAAAGTCTCCAGAGGATTAATTCCTCCTGCTGCAGTTCGTGTCCAGTTACATCGAGTGCATGCAACGGTGGCGCAAACGGCTAAGCACTTTCCGTTTTTCTGCCAACTCGATTTTTTCTCGAAAACCTGGAGGACACAGCCCATTCAGAGCTTGTATTTTGGTACCATCCATAAGTCTGCCCACCCCATTCTTTCAGTAGATTCTCTCATACATCATGGTGGAATTGGCCATTTATGAACCCTAAAGCTCTAAGATGTCCTATTCCTAAACTCATTGAGCTTTTGCATCAATCATTGTGGCAAGCAAAGGTATGCAGAGGCGAGATGACTCGCTGGGCCCTACCACCTTGGTGATAGCTCGCTGGAACCCAAGGTGTACATATGCCTTGAGCTGGGCACCAAACCTGTGCTTGCTAAGGCAGCACATATACTAAAATTGGATCGATACAGAGAAGATTAGCATGGCCCCTGCGAAAGGATGACACGCAAATCCGTGAAGCGCTCCATATTTTTGCAGCTGTGATCAAAGCCTGCTTCACTGGACTTGATTCATCCCCTCCTGCCACTCTTTGTTTTCATTCTTGTTCTCTTGTGTCAAGAACTGGTGCATCTCCAATGTCTATAGCGCACTCTCAGTTTTCCTGCCAATTCTTTTTTTATGCTTGTACTCTGGGGCCATCGACAAGTGTATCCACTCACTTTCTTCAGCAGATGCCGTTGGGGAACAGGGTTTGACCACAAAGGCAATATCTTTTCCCTTCAAGGTGAGTCACAGAACACCACTGAAACAGAACAATACATTCACACAGAGCAAACTTGAGCTAAAATAAACTTCTAGTTATGATGTTTTCACATTTTTATCATACAGTGACCAGCGGTGCTGTAAATACCTAAAGAGTTACATATGCCAAGTAGGAATACGTGTAAATGTGGAAAAACATACATGTGGTGTGATTGAACTTCAAGACCCTAGGCACAGTTGTCTATAAATGCAGCAATCATGAGAACAGCTAAATGAAAATACACAACAGCAACCCATCAAAGTTTACAACTCTTGATTAGTTTGAATGCATGATAGCCCAGTGAATGAATTACAAAGTGTGTGAATATGTATCCTCTGGAAGGCAGGCTACACTAATAAACAAGTTCTTTTTAAAGTGGTGAAATGGCTCGCTGGGCTCTACCACCTTGGTGAGGACTTGCTGGGCCCCCAGGTCTGCATATGCCTCAAATTATCAGAGCCTTTTTGCTTGTTAAGGCAGCGCCTATGCTGAAAGGAGACCGATTTAGAGAAAAAATCAAAGAATAAATCAAATAAAAAAATCTGTGAAGTCCTTTAAGGTTTTGTTTCCGACGTGTGTCAGAGGGCCTCTACCTCAAAGTCTCCAGAGGATTAATTCCTCCTGCTGCAGTTTGTGTCCAGTTACATCGAGTGCATGCAACGGTGGCGCAAACGGCTAAGCACTTTCCGTTTTTCTGCCAACTCGATTTTTTCTCGAAAACCTGGAGGACACAGCCCATTCAGAGCTTGTATTTTGGTACCATCCATAATTCTGCCCACCCCATTCTTTCAGTAGATGCTCTCATACATCATGGTGGAATTGGCAATTTATGAACCCTAAAGCTCTAAGATGTCCTATTCCTAAACTGATTGCGCACTCTCAGTTTTCCTGCCAACTCTTTTTTTTATGCTTGTACTCTGGGGCCATCGACGAGTGTGTCCACTCCCTTTCTTCAGCAGATGCCGTTGAGGAACAGGGTTTGACCACAAAGGCAATATCTCCAATGTCTATAGCGCACTCTAAGTTTTCCTGCCAACTCTTTTTTTTATGCTTGTACTCTGGGGCCATCGACAAGTGTGTCCACTCCCTTTCTTCAGCAGATGCCGTTGGGGAACAGGGTTTGACCACAAAGGCAATATCTTTTCCCTTCAAGGTTGAGTCACAGAACACCACTGAAACAGAACAATACATTCACACAGAGCAAACTTGAGCTAAAATAAACTTCTACTTATGATGTTTTCACATTTTTATCATACAGTGACCAGCGGTGCTGTAAATACCTAAAGAGTTACATATGCCAAGTGGAAAAAAATGTGGAAAAACATACATGTGGTGTGATTGAACTTCAAGACCCTAGGCACAGTTGTCTATAAATGCAGCAATCATGAGAACAGCTAAATGAAAATACACAACAGCAACCCATCAAAGTTTACAACTCTTGATTAGTTTGAATGCATGATAGCCCAGTGAATGAATTACAAAGTGTGTGAATATGTATCCTCTGGAAGGCAGGCTACACTAATAAACAAGGTTTTTTTTAAAGTGGTGAAATGGCTCGCTGGGCTCTACCACCTTGGTGAGGACTTGCTGGGCCCGCAGGTGTGCATATGCCTCAAATTAGCTGAGCCTTTTTGCTTGTTAAGGCAGCGCCTATGCTGAAAGGAGACCGATTTAGAGAAAAAATCAAAGAATAAATCAAATAAAAAAATCTGTGAAGTCCTTTAAGTTTTTGTTTCCGACGTGTCTCAGAGGGCCTCTACCTCAAAGTCTCCAGAGGATTAATTCCTCCTGCTGCAGTTCGTGTCCAGTTACATCGAGTGCATGCAACGGTGGCGCAAACGGCTAAGCACTTTCCGTTTTTCTGCCAACTCGATTTTTTCTCGAAAATCTGGAGGACACAGCCCATTCAGAGCTTGTATTTTGGTACCATCCATAAGTCTGCTCACCCCATTCTTTCAGTAGATGCTCTCATACATCATGGTGGAATTGGCCATTTGTGAACCCTAAAGCTCTAAGATGTCCTATTCCTAAACTCATTGAGCTTTTGCATCAATCATTGTGTCAAGCAAAGGTATGCAGAGGCGAGATGACTCACTGGGCCCTACCACCTTGGTGATAGCTCGCTGGAACCCAAGGTGTATATATGCCTTGAGCTGGGCACCAAACCTGTGCTTGCTAAGGCAGCACATATACTAAAATTGGATCGATACAGAGAAGATTAGCATGGCCCCTGCGAAAAGCTTCGCCATCGTTCTTCTCTGTTTTCGCGCATGCGCATTAGTGCCTTCGCGCATGCCCAGTCGCACAAACGCGGTACAAACGGGACACCATCAAAGCGCAAGATCGAATCCCGACCGAAGCACAAATATTAAACATTATATTACACACTATTATATTCATATTATGCCTATTTCATGTGTATACATGAAAGTAACATGCCGTGCATTATTTGTTTCACCTTTTTCTGCATAGATATTAAAATCTGTTGTGTTAAACATTATATTGTATTTATATTGTTAATGTTAAATAATATATTCATATTGTTTCCCCTTTTTATATTGTTTCACCCTTTTCTGCATAGATATATTGTATTTATATTGTTTCACCTTTTTCTGCATATATATTAAAATTTGTTATGTTAAACATTATATTACATTTATATTATGTCAATAATTTTATTTCAATGTATAAATAAAAGTTACATGCCGTGTATTATTCGTTTCACCTTTTTCTTCAGTAAAAAAAATATCAATTAAATATCAGTTGTTGTTGTTGTTGTTGTTGATGATGATGATGTATAGATGCAGAAAACACCAAACACAGCAGCAGTAGACTACAGTGTGAAATAGATTATTTATTTCAAACTACAATACAATAAAACATGATGATTTTGATGATGATGATGATGATGATGGTGATGATGATAGTAATAATAATAAAAATAGAGCATCAGAGCAGACACATGGCATAAATGTTCTGGGGCGAGATGCAGAACAGTGGTATTGATGCAGAACAGTGGCACAAGGCTTCATTCCTCTTATTTTAAACCACATCAATCACAGCAGACAGACGCATAGTATAAGGGCTCATTACAGACATGCATGGATAAATAATGCAGCAGCATACAGTGTGAAGTACCAACGCGGCGGCAACAGAGCCAGTGGCAACTGGACGTAACTCCAAAGACAGTGACCATATTATTGAACATACCCACATGTCCAAAAGGCCTATATAACTTGTCAGCGCATAAAATCAGAACAGCACAAATGCATGACAATGTGTTATACAGGTGTGAATGTGTTATACAGGTGTGAATGGGACAGACAATGTTTTCTTTTCTTTTTCTTAAGCCATATGATAGGCAGCAGACACACAGTATAGGCCTATATAACTTGTCAGTGCAAAGAATCAGAATAGTACAAAGGCATGGCAATGTTATACAGGTGTGAATGGGATACACAATGTTTTTTTTGCTGTAGAAAAGTTGTGGCAGGTGTGGACCGGTGTTTGTAGGAAGCCTCCACACCGCGGCAAGGTCCCGGTCCTTGTGGAGGGTAAAGTCAATGTCTTTAAAAAACAAACAAACAAACACTGAAACAACTATATACACCTGCCCCAGCGAGAATGCGAAATCAGTCCGGGGCTCGACCCTGGTCCTTCATCTCCCTCAGCCAGTCCTCCACACTCTTACCCGCTGCGGCGGCAGAGCAAAAATGTACATTGCCGTAGCGGGTGTGTCCGGTCTCCCTCCGCTTTGGCTGGCCGCATCTCCTGCACTTTTGTTCTTGTGGCACGCCGGCCCGGGCAGCGACAACTGTTCCTGCCGCTGCCCTCTGCTCAGCCCTCTTCCTCCTCAGCCATTCAGTTTTGTACGCAGAGCGAGGCTGAGGAGGGGGAGCAGGAGGTGGTGCAGGCAGCCGAGGGCCGGCGTGATGTGCGGCGGCCAGCGGCAGAGGGAGGACGTGTGGGGCTGGCGTGGTCCGAGGGAGCGTTGGGATGGGGAGCACCCTCACACTCTGCTGGGGCAGTGAGAGGTCCAGAAAGAGAGGCTGTGTTGCCGGAAAAGGTCCTGTTGCAGCTGCAGCAGCCGGTGGTATGGCCAGGACAACAGCTGAGGCGGCAAGCGGTAAAGGCGCCAGTGGGCGCACTGGCGCTGGCAGAACAGGCACCGGTGCTGCCACAGCCGGTGCTGCTGCCAGAGGTCCCGCCGCCCTTGGCGCTGCTGTCCTCGCCTGGCCTGTTGCTGCTGCCGGAGAACGATCCACCGCTGTTGCTGGGCACGGCGCCGAACCCGCTGCCGCTGCCGCTGCCACTGGTGGTCGTCCCTCTGCTGCAACGCCTGACGCTAGCACAGTCCTCTCCTTCTCCCGCTGCATCCTGGTGAACCTGAAAACGGATTTCAACGTAGTGTTTTAGTTACATGTACAATTTTGAGAGCATGCCATTCAAGCATGTCATTACCATAACATCAAAAGCATCAAACATACCACAGCGAGAGGGTCCTGGCGTTCAGCTCAAAGAGCTGTATGGGCGCCCGAGCCATCAGCCTCTGGTGGCCCAGCACAAGGTCCCGGATGTGCTGGTACCGAAGCAGTATGCTGTCCCACCGCGACCTCCGGGCACCGCGCGCACGGCTGCCCGAGGGGATCAAGCGGCAGAACTGGGTGCATACTGCCTCTACCAGCCGGCTTGCGCTGGGACTGCTGGCAGGTCCAGAGGTCTCTCCGACCAGGCAGCTGTGGACAATGGACAAAAACAATGACAGATATGAGCATGATAATGGGCAACATTACATAAAGCAGCTTGTTTGTACACCAGGGAAATGTATGATGGAAGCGTAGCCTTACCATCTCAAGCTTTCCACACCAGGTATACTGGTGCGGCTTGGCTTGGCTGCCATGAAGCGCCCCTGAGCTGGCCTGTCCCTGTAGCGGGGAGGGTAAACTACTCGGGCCCTGTCGTACGGTGACAGGGCCTCGTAGAGCCTGATAAGCTCGTCTACCCTCCCCTCTGACAAGGCCGGGTCGTGACGCAACCCCACCAAGGCCGTGGCCAAATGGACCACGGCCAGGTACCCCGGCTGGTCATCCGGTCCTCTGTAGTCCTGCAGACACACAAGAAGAGATGGAAAACAATAAGTCAGGTGGATGGAACAGAGCGAGCGCAGTTTTTGGTGATGCGAGATGCACTGCAGTCGCAGACCACAAAGAGGTAGCGTGCTTACCTCAGCAGCCTGCTGAGGCTCTGGCGAGGACCGGCCGGGGGAGTGGGGTGCGGGCTCGGGGGCACCGGTCGGACTGGATGGCTCGGGCGCGGGTGCGTCAGCCGGTCGCCCTGACCGCGGGTCCGTCTGAGGAGCTGGGAACTCGCCAGGCACGTGCAGGGTGAGGTCCTCCACCTCCTGCGGGCCGTCGGCGAGCTCGTCATCCTCGACGAGTTGGGGAACGTCCCCCCCCGCGTCCGGAATGTCAGGGTCCAAGCTGACGTCCTGCAGCACTCTGCCCGTCTGGGAGTACAGGTACTCGATGCCGATGAGTTCCCCTGAAGTACAACAACACAAATCGCATCAGTCAGTCTGGTACAAATATCATTCAGTGTGGACACGTGTAAGCGCGGTGGCTTGAGTGTTCTTACCCGTGTACTCCCTGGGCTTGGTGTAATCCTTGACCACACTCGTGCCAAGCACCCTTTGGCTGAGCTGGTCAAGGGAGTGCTGCAGGGGGCCATTGTAGGAGCGGAGCAGCAGCCGTCCCTCCTGTGCCACGGACGCCGCCCTGTCGGCGTTCCACCGCGTCAACCCCTCCAGGAGAAATGACTGGAAGTGCCAGGGATTGGCACTTTCTCCTGAGGAGGAACACAGATCTGTTTAGCAGTTTATTCAGTGCACACAATGTGAATGACAGCGAGTCGATGACAGTGAAAGATTGACATGACAGTGAAGAATGTGAAACATACCTGGAATGAAGCGGTTGAGATGCAGGTGGAACGACTCCAGGGACGTGGAGCCTCGTGCACAACGGTACACCGGCAGGCTGATCCCCCCCTTGGTCATCCTGCCGGTCTCAGTGTACAGCTCCACGCCCGGCGGGTCCTGGATGCAATGGAGGTGGCGCCGCTGCTCCGTCCAGATCTTCTGGATGCGGTCTTGGTCCAGCAGGGAAATCCCCATGGTGTCTCGTCCGTTGGCACCGTCGAAGGTTTCCAGGAGGTCACCGATCAGCCGCTCCGTCTCCGCCGCTCCACGTGTGCGGCGACGGCAATGGAGAGCCATATTCTTGCGGCTGACGTGCCTCCACACTCCGGCGTCGGACGAGAAGGTCATCCCCTGCGCCTCAAGCATCCTCTTCTTCGCCTTGAGCAACCGGGCTGCGTCCTCTGGGTCCCACAGGAAGATGCACGAAGACAGCTGCTGCAGGAAGGGTTTATACAGCTGGTGGCTCTCTGTGGTGACACCTGTTATGGAAAAATGCATGTTATATCAAGTTATGGAACCATGATGTCTCTTACTGTGATGCTGTTTGTTTAATTATTGTTTTTGCCACAACGCACCTGACGCGAACCGCCGCATCAGGTGCCAGATGTCCAGCCGGACCACCAGCTTGTCCCACTTCCCGAACATGTCAGCTGTCTTGGATCCCCCGTGGGACGAACAACAGTCCCGGTCGACGTAGAGGAGCTGAGGCGGCTCCACCCCAGCGTCCCGATACCGCCGCATTAACCCAGCAGCCATGGGCAACAGGCCGGCACCCTCTGCGTCCGTGAGCACGGACATGAGCACCTGTCCGTGCTCGTTGCCGACGTTCGTTGCCCACGCTGCGGTCTGGGCGGCAGCACCGGCGAGCTTCCGGGTCACCTGTTTGAAAGAATAAATCATCTCAGTAAGGCTGCACGCACATAGCCAGAGCGTGATACTCCGCACCACATTTATATACATATATATTTATAAATACATAGCACCACATTTACCTTCTTGGTCGAATCCATCTTCAAAACCGTTCCAAAGACGGAGGTGACCCGGGCCTTCACGTCCTCCAGGCGGGAGAGGATGTCGTGGCAGTACACCATTAACAGCCACGCGTACTGGGGCACGGGTGGCGGTTTTGGTGGTGGGGTGCACATGCGCACGACACCTCGCGACGTGAAGGGCTACGTGACACTGAGGTAGTGTATGGACCGCCGCATCCAGGCCTCTGTGTGTGTATTATCTCTGTATTATCGTATCGTGAGATTTTGTCGTTACATTCCTATTATTTACAAGTCATAACTTTTACCAATATTTGGAATAGAATTTAAAAAATATATATACTACAAATATTTTTCTATTAATTTAGTGTGCCTTTACATTGCTTCAATGCGTTACTATTTTAGCGTCATATTTCTATCCCGTGCTGCGTGAATCCAGGTCACTTCTGAAACTTTACAGCATGCAATTGGCGTCGGTTCTCTTAGCAGCATGAAAAATAATAGTGTTATTCAATGGATTATATAGGCTGAAGCCTCGAATGCGAGTCAAGACTGCTCCCTTTACAATCACTAATGCTGTCGCTCTGTCAGTTCATCACGATCTCACAAAGTGCAATGAAGCCGCCAACAATGCACAATACATCTCTAAGGCTACGTCTACATTAATCCGGATACATTTGAAAACGGCGTTTTCGTATAAAAACGCTGTCCATCCACATTAACGTTTTCCAAAAGCTTCTCCTCCACACTAGTGTTAGTGATGGGTCGGTCATGAGTGATTTTTTTCACTGTAAACGAATCTTTAATATGACTCAGGAGCACTGAGTTGTCTCAGAGAGTGATTCGTTCATTTTGTGTTGTTGACAGGAAATGGAATTCTCACAAAAGCTCAATGAGATGATACAAATGGAAAAATAAATGATAGATGATAAATGATGAAATATCGCGCAATTCCTCTGGCAGGATAATGCTATTTAGCAAAATATATCAGCATTCACTGAGTTCACCAGGTTGCACTCAGTCACCATATGTTTGGTCTTTGCAGAACTGTGATATGAAAGTAACATTTTAGCAACAGTGTGAAAGTGAATGGCACATAAGATGCACAATACCGGTATAAACATGAATATATACCGGTACAATATGTGTCACATGACTAAACATGCGTCATCGTTTTCAAATACCTCCGTTTTGACAGTCCACACTACAATGCCAAAATGGCGTTTTCAAATTTATCCACTTTGGAGAGCGTTTTTCAAAAAGCTTAGTTTTCATTAATAAAAACACCGTCTCAGTGTGGACTGAAGGCCAAAATGGAGGGAAAAAAAGTGTTTTCAAACGAAAACGTATTAGTATGGACAAGGTCTTATGCACGATTACACAAGTTTTCAGCCCTGATTTTAGCCCTGATTTTCACTCGCTAATATTTTATTAACAAAGTTCGGGAGAGGCACGTTCAGATAATTAACCTAATTGTCATGGGAGGAGCTCATCCAGTCAACTCAATTAGCTAACATCAGGAGCTATACAGCAGATTTTACAGCTGTTCTATGACAGCTTTCCAGCATTTGGCCCCCGCCCAATTGCAACATGTCTGAAATCGAACTCTAGCCGTCTGATGACGAATCCTTTCTCTCCCCTGATCCTCTGCCGCAATCTGGCGCCACTAGGATCATCCCTCCTCCTCCAGTCACAGCCGCCGAACCCCCGGTTTCATCGCGTGGACGTCGTTCCGTCCGAACCAAGTTAAGCATTGAACGTTAGCATTTTGTTTTTTTAATTGTTATTTGGATACCACCATGAAATATGAAACGCTATATTCTGGACTGAAGACTGACAGTGATTTTTGCAGATGTGTGTGTTCAATAGAGCTAATGTTATATTTTTTTGGCTAACCAGTGTGTGAAATATAGTGTGACAGTCTAGATTTAAGTAGCTAGCTATAACGCAAGAACAAGCTGTGACTTATTTATTTGCTCTGTGATTTATGGGCTGTTTAAATACATATTTTCTCTTGGAGATAAAGGACTTTTTGTTTTTATCAATTAGCTCATCTTCACAGTTCACATATTTTTAGATGTTTAAATAAGCAGAGGCAGAGTAAATTGCATTCAAATGCCACAAATGTTTGAGATGCAATATGTGTTAATTGTGTTATTATAAGTGAGTGGTAAGAGTAGTTCTCTTACGAGAGTATCTCTCGTACTGCGTAATATCTTACGCTATGGGGAAAACCTCTTTTCCACGAGATATTGAAGCCAAACATTATCCTTAATTTTGAATTAATGTAAAACGCTGTGCAGCAGCATGCAGACATAGGTTAAGACGGCTTGCGCGCCTATTGGCTGCCCTGCGGCAACAGCAGCAGCCTATCGAGAGAGGCTCTGCGTGACACATATCCAATGGGGGCATTTCGCGCCCATTTCATCACGTCCCGCCAGAAAGGGCGTGGTCACGCCCTATAAACATAGCTCGATTAGGCTGGTACAACTGATTTCTGATCTCTTCAGCGAAGCATCACCGCATCGCTGGATCCGGAGTGAGAAGCCACGCCGTCTGAGAAAAAGCACACAGCGGGACGAGCCTTGAGTCTGAAGTCGCTGGCATCGCCGCCTTTAGCCGCCGTACCTGCTACGCTTTCCGGCGTTATATCCTTTTCTGCAAGTGTGTGTGTGTGTTTGCCACTGCGACACACATTTTTTCACTGTCTCTCTCCCTCTCCTAAAAGAGCTGTGTCTTTTTCAAGATGCATAGATCCTGCGGCTCGTGCCGAGCCACACTCAGTGAAGAGGATCGCCATGTCATCTGCGTTTCCTGCCTGGGTGAGGATCATGCTGCTCTCGCTCTCGTCCACGGCGGATGCCCTCACTGTGAGCTACTGCCGATGGTGACTCTGAGGACTTGCCTGGCATCATTCTCAGAGCCTGCACTTCAGCCAGCTGTAGCGCCGCGCCGTAAAAGCGCCGTGCCAGCGCGGCCCCGAGCCTTCTCCTACCCGCCAAAGCTCGCCGGTTCGCCCGCCAGCTTCGCCGGCATCGCTCGAGTCCCTCACAGACGGACAGCAGCCGCCGTCTGCCGCCGTTTCCGCCATTGAGGTCGACGAAACAGCCCCGAGCCTTCTCCAGCCCGTGATAGCTCGCCGGTTCGCCCGTCAGCTTCACCAGCTTCACTCGAGTCGCTCGCTGACGGACAACGGCCGTCGCGCGCCGCCGCTTCCGCCGTTAATGACGACGTGATGGCTGCATCTGTAGAGAAGGCCAGCTGCTCTATCCTGGCGTCGGACAGTGAGGACTGGGCGAGCTCTGTGGACCTCCCCCCTCTGCCCGCTAGTTGTCAGCGAAACGGGCCACTATCAAAACCGCTGCGCGGCTAGCTCTCTTTACGTTACAAGAAAGCTATCCCGCCCCCCGTGGACATGCGTCACCGACGAAATGAGGAAAGGGTGTGTTTTGGTCACAATCCAGTGGCCATTCTCCATTTCTCAAACATTTCTCAGCTCCTCTTAGTTCGAGCGGCTGAAAAAGTTCAATATTGCAGCAATGAGCCTGTTGTATAACACGCACGCCTGCAAACAAATGCCAACACATACAAACTGTGATGACGCTCTATTATATGCTCGAGCTATTTTAAGCTTTTGTCGTTTCCCCCTGTGGCTCAGAGGCAAAACCCAAAGCCTTCGCACGGGAGACCCGTGTTCGATCCAAGGTCTCGCATGAGATAAAATTTAGTCTCGCCGCGGCCAGACTTGCACCGAAACTTTTCGCTCGTTCAGTTCCAAGAAAATGCGACTGTTCTAGTGTATTTTGCAGTAAACAAGCCGGTACCATGGCCCGCTTGCCTGCACAAAATGCCGTTTCCACGGCGACCCAGAATAATCATATAAGCAGTGTATTTTCTGGTATTCCGGCCACAGTCGATGGTGTTATGAGTGTAATAAAAATGCCCACAGCCCAGTGTTCATTTCTACACACAAACACAGCCCGCCACAGTGCAGGGCTCGCACAAATGAGATCGACTCATGTCATTGTGCATTAAATGTAGTGAATGTGCCCACAAGCCAGTGCCCACAAACACTACACACTGCATGTGCCACGTTTTCGGTAAACCGAAACCAACACACATACAGTCAGCTAAGACCCACGGTGTTTAAGTCTCGCCGCGGCCAGACTACACCGAAACTTCTCGCTCGTTCAGTTCCAAACAATGTGACTGTTCCAGTGTATTTCGCAGTAAACAAGCCGGCACCACAGCCCGCTTGCCTGCACACAAATGCCATTTTTACGGCGACCCAGATAAATCCCAAAAGAGTGTATTTTCTGGTATTCCGGTCACGGCCGATGGTGTTATGAGTGTTGTAAGAATGCCCACGTCTCAGTGCCCATTCCCACACACAGACACAGCCCGCCACAGTTCAGGGCTAGAACAAATAAAATCGACTCATGTCGATTGTGCACAAATGTAGTGAATGTGCCCACGACACAGTGCCAACAAACACTACACGATGCGTGTCCCTCGTTTTCTGTAAAAACGAAACCGACACACATTCGGTCAGCACAAGCCGACGGTGTTCTCAGTGCAGTGAATGTGCCCGCAATCCCGCGCCCACATTCCTTCACAGACACGCTCAACCCCACAGGGTTTGTCCCGCTCGCTCTCTCTCCACAACCTGTCACAGAGAATTCGAGCGCGACCAGGCTGCCCGCCGTGATCGGCACGCCTCCCGCCTCACACACTATAAACACAGTGTTTATGTCTCAGCACACCGAAGCTCTGCAGCTGCCGCTATGCCGCGGCCAGAGCCCGGATTTCATTCTACCCCTAGCTATTCACGCAGATGCGTGGGCAAAGCTTCCCGGGGTATCAGAATGGGTGTTGAACACTATAAAAAGAGGCTATTCGCTACAGTTCGCTCGACGTCCCTGCCGTTACACGGCGTGAGTCGAAACCACGGTAAACTACGAAGTATCTCATCTACTTCGAGCCGAAATAGCGAAACTGCTGAGCAAAGGGGCCATAGAACCTTTATCTCAGGCTCAGAGCGAAGGGGGGCTATACAGCAGATATTTTCTGGTACCGAAAAAAGACGGGGGTCTCAGACCCATTCTAGATCTGCGACAGCTGAACAGAGTGCTTATGAAGCGCCAGTTCAGAATGCTGACAACCAGGAAAATCCTCGCGCAAGTGCGCCAGGGAGACTGGTTTATGTCAATAGATCTGAAAAATGCCTATTTCCAAATACAAATAGCGTCACGTCACAGGCGATTCTTGAGATTCGCCTTCGAGGGCTAGGCATATCAATACACAGTCCTACCGTTCGGCATATCCCTAGCACCCCGTACATTTACGAAGTGCATGGATGCGGCCCTCGCACCCCTGAGACTTCAGGGCATGCGAGTTTTGAACTACTTGGACGATTGGCTGATTCTAGTTCGATCACATTCAGAGCTCATAGAACACAGAACCACATTACTCGAGCATCTCGAGAATCTGGGTCTCACAGTCAATTTGGTGAAGAGTTCGCTGTTTCCCAGCCGAAAAATCTATTTTTCGGGAACAGTGCGGGACTCGCTGTCTATGACAGCACGTCTGTCGCCAGAGTGAGAACTGGACATTCAGCGCACCGTGAAATCCTTTCGCCGCGGCTCTATAGTCCTGCTCAAAAGGTTTCAGAAAATGCTGGGCCTCATGGCCTCGGCATCTTCAGTACTCCAGCTGGGCCTGCTTCGCATACGCCCACTGCAGTTATGGCTGAAAGTGCGAGTTCCACCCCGGGTATGGACCTCTGGTCTGTTTCACCTCAGGGTGGACAGGAAATGCGTTTCGGCTCTGGAACCTTGGAAAATAGCCGACTGGTATCAGTCAGGCGTGAGTCTGGGGACTCCCTCGAGTGTGACGGTGGTGTCTACGGACGCCTCCACCTCGGGATGGGGAGCGCTGCTCGAGGGCAGACTGTTCTTCGGCCAGTGGTCAGAGCGGGAAAATCTCCTACGCATAAAGTGTCTAGAAATGCTGGCCATTGACAACGCGCTATGGCGTTTTTGTCCCCAGATAAAAGGCCGCCATGTCTTAGTCCGGTCGGACAACATGTCATTGGTGGCATACAAAAATCACCAGGGTGGCGTCAGGTCCCGAGACCTTTACAGGCTGACGGAACGTGGACAACGGCGTACGCGTATTTGGAATCAGTGTATATATTGATGCACTGAACTTTTGCCAACTGACAAGCTCTTGTTAGAGCAATTAATTCTGCTACTTGAGCTGATTTATATGGCAATGAATATGCCTCAATTACACGATCAGGTAATTTGACAATAGCATATCCACACAAGTATAAATTGTCATTTGGCTTGAAACAGGATCCGTCTATATACCAATTATCTCCCTCCTCCAGGACAGATGTCGACACATCTGGCCTGCAGGCAGTCGAAGTTTGGATTCTGGTCAGTGTAAGGACTGGGCTAAGTGGGTGAATCTGAATAACTAAATACATTCTGCTAAAGACCAAAAATCTCTGAATGTAAATTAACCCAAACACACACACACACACACACACACACACATTCCCCCACCAGTGAAGACCACACTCAGGACAGAGCGTGGTGTCCGCTTACAAGACATTTTATGACTGATCGGAATGTCCCAAAGGAAGTGGATTCCAAAGCGAAAAGGAACTTCTTTTCTTTAAAAGACATTTAACCAGATATATTCGATGTGTTTTTTTTTGTGTGTCCATTTGCCCATGTCACATTGGAATGACTATGATTTTATCGTAGCTTAAGGTGAATTATAAATACCTTCATTATGCATTTTAAATATAACTGTCTATTCCCATAACTTGTACACATAGTTCTGGACACCTCCAGAATGCTTTCGGTGTGTGTCAATCAGAATACGTACAGTAATATCCAGTAAAATATAGTTTACTATGTTTTCCATCTTTGGAGTGAAAAGAGACCAAAACTAACATCACTGGTGTTCTTAGATAACAGCGTTTACGACCCAAAGGAATGTTCACAGAACTGTGGCTCTCTCTGAATTCTAACCAAGGAGGAGAAATGAATCCTGTATTCATATATATATGCTATTATATATCCACTTGAGAATTGTATGAACAATGTATCTAAGTTCCCTATTTCATGAGTTGCCTTTTTGTGGTTTGGTCTATGTTTCTCAACAACTCTAATGCGATAATGTTTTAAACTTTGCCAACTAATGTTTAACCAAATCCATTTGTGGCAAGTTTGGTCTCGATAAACTCCAATCTTCATTCCCCATTTGTTAATTGACATTACATTTTGCTAAACTTGTGACACATTAGTATTATAAGAATTGTGAAGATTCTGCTCTTAAACACCGACGAAATTAGGGTTTCAAATGTCTCTCTCCTAGACAAAGAGCAATAAAAACCAAAGTCCCGCCTGTGAAATTCCAACCCTCTAATTGGCCAAGTCAACAGGAAGAGGCCGGATTTCTCCAAGGTGATAAATGACGCTTCCCCCCTCCGCTCGCTCTGTTACTTCGCCTGTCTTTGTGTCATAATGTAAGGTCTCGCCTCCGGGCGAGCTCTTCGCCTTTCTTTTATTTGTTTCTAGTTTAGTTTGTGTTTTTCAGTCTTAGATAAGTCTCCGTGTTTAATTCCAATCGACGAGTGAAAAGAACACCGCGTGACATATCTCTTCAGCAAATCCATCTACAAGGGACCTTTAAACGAGCGCGCGCTCGTTTTGAAGGAGAAACACGCGCACGTGACCACGTGGCGAGAGACGCACACACGCTTCTTCACCAGCCATGCGAAGATGTGACGTTAACTCCGCGTGATTTCCCCATAGAGATCTTTATTTCTTTTCTTTGTTAGTCAAAGTTTTGTTTTTCGTAGTCGACTCTGTTCACTTCCACAAAGTGAAACGAACTTAGCCGAACTATTTTCCTTTGGTAATGTTACCCCAAAGACTTGGAAACTCCGTTCAACACGCGCGCCAAGCAGCACCCAGTGACGCTTCCTAAAGGACTCCTCTGACGCACGCGCAGGAATGCCGCGACACAGAGAGACCCAGAAACTTAAGTATATCTCTTTATAGAGCTTCTAAGAAGCATTAGGATGATGTTTTCGTGTTGTTACAGACAGGGGACTGTCAGGGGGAATGTTGCCAATGCTCTCTCTCTCTCTTCCTCTTCCCCTCTCACACGTGTTTCCATTGTCCACACTCTATGCATTTCTCGTTCATCGATGCCTTATCGTGTATTGTTGTTTATTATGTTTGTAAATACATATATCCCATGTAACCGTAGTAAATACATAAGTAGTTCTGCCTTATTAAATTCATTATATTCATCTGATTGATGTACTGCCTTTTGGCTCATTTTCAAGTCCCTTAAGTGCCAAAAGATCTTATAGCAACAAGCTTACAAATTAAAGATACTTTAAAGAGTATGTGTTTATAGGGCAGGAAACCCAATTCTTGTGGCCACAGAATTGCTTTTCCTGAAATCCTATAAAGTAAGATGATATTGTGGAGTCCCAAAAATATTAGTCTGACAATTGAGCTAATTAATTTAGCCTGTTTTGTAAGACGTGGTCCGTGTAGTTAATTGCAATCAACTTGTGGTTAAGTGCAAGGATACACAGACATGCATGCAGGTAAAATGACATATCACCCCTTATCGGGAGTTTTATTAACATGTAAGACTGATCTAATCCAAACATGTATGAATAATTATTAATTACCAATTATTAATTATGATATGCAAATTCCCCACGGATTAGATCCGCCCCAGAGTCTTTACATAATTGGTGGAGAATGCGGGAACATTTTAAACTTGTTTTTGAGCAATTCAGTTTCAATCGATGTCTATATTGTGATTTAATATTGTACGCGCGCCTCGAGTGAGCGAACGCAACGCGAACTCACTGGCTGACTGATTAAAGGCACAAAGCCGAGTCCATTTCAGCACATTAACAGCTGCAAAATAATGTCTAACATTCCTTTTGCCATTGTTAATAACTAAAAGTAAAACTACAGTTTCATAGTATTAAATTTGTCCAACAAAAGACGAAGAAACCTCTTTTGAATTGTAACATTTTAATGTTAAACTCCCCTGTCCGAACGAGATTCTTCTGTCAGGGTGAAGACTAGATTTAGTGAAACGATGCTCTTTCACTATTCTTAAGAAAGGCCTGATATTATAATCGTTAGATTAACGATAAACTCCTGGTTAAACATTGACGTAGCTACTCAATTGTAAAAAACCTAAAGCATATTTAATCATAAGTGCTATTTGATAATATGTCATGGGAGTCGAAAAAACAGACGAATATTTCCTGTTTTATTTTGCACGACGCAGCGAAGCAATCCCGCCAGACGTGTTTGTTAAAATATAGCACCAAAAAAATCCAAAACCTAAAAACATTTTTAATCATAAGTGCTATTTGATAAATGTTATTTGGATCCGAACGACAGACGTATAATTCCTGTTGTCCATATTAGTGTGTGGAAGCGAAGAAATCCTTCCGGGCACACGTGTGTCGAAGAGAAAAAACCCGCCGAGGTTTATCATAAGTTCATTTAGTTCATAAGCGAACACGTGTGAATCATAGCGCTAATTGTTGTATGTGGGAATCGAAAAACCGATGCCTAATT
Source organism: Siphateles boraxobius (assembly GCF_051911475.1). Taxonomy (NCBI): domain Eukaryota; kingdom Metazoa; phylum Chordata; class Actinopteri; order Cypriniformes; family Leuciscidae; genus Siphateles; species Siphateles boraxobius. Next base: position 327,771 of record NW_027509053.1, read on the forward strand.
CCTGTTGTCCCTATGTGTGTGTGTAGAAAAAATTCCTGCCACGCTATTTTGTGAAATATGCCGAAGAAAAAGAAAAAAAACCCGCTGAGATTTTATTTTGGATAAGTGTGATCTTACAGAAAACAAAGCGTCTGCACGCTCAAATTTGAATCACACATGGAAGCAGGCTGGTTGTTATTCCGCTGACAAACACTAGAGGGCAGCACTGAGGCCTAAGTGCTTGACAGTTCTCGAATTACGCACAGCCCCCTGACTTTACCCTCCATGAGCGAAATAGCGCCATCTCGTGGACACTAGTAACGAGGTCGTCCTTTCCTAAACAATCTCTCTCATCACAATTTCAGATTTTTCCAGTGAATTTCTGAAATTGTGTTTCTAACTTTCAATGCATGTGCAAGTTCCAGTTTTACTAACATGATTTCACTCCTGACTGTGTACACTTATTTTGAATTTGGTTCAAACCACAGTTGAATTTAAAATGTAAAAGTAAGCAGTAGCAGTTTCTGATGACCACTTAGGAGGAATGCGCCCCTTGTGGCCTCCGCCTCTACGTCAGCTCATCACTTAGTTCCTAACATCATTCTTTTCTGAAGTGGCTTTCTCCCAGTTGGTTTTATTTTGGTTATTATCATTGATACCTCACCGTAGTCGTGATCATCATCAAATATAATGCTAACCTTTAATTTCCTACACTTAATCAAATTTGGTTTGAAACAAACAAATTTCAAGATCAATTTGAATTAAGTCTCCTTTCCTGTTGGGAATGGTTTTATGGCTTTATTTCTATATTTCCCTTTTCAAATTATTTTTAATAATTTTGATTTGATACGTGACGTTATGTATTTGATACGTTATGACAACTGTATCCTTACTATTCTAGAAGTTACTTAACATCTATGCATACGCTTGATTTGAATTGTATTTAAACCAGTTTGAATGCAATTTAAATCAAGTTCTCTGTCAGCCAGGTTGACCACTAGGAGGAAGTGGCCCAAACCCTTAGTGGCCCAAACGCGCCACTACAGCTTGCTTCCTCCTGTGCTCTTCCTGCTGCACTTAATCTCTTCTCTGAATGGAGGCTAGGTTGTTCTGATAATTAACATTGTCATAATTCCCTTTTTGTTTGTACCATAATTTTAGTAAAGCCGTTGCCTTTGATGACTTTTCTACAAAAAAAAATAGACACTCAACTTGATTTAGATAGAGAGAGCTTTAATTCACGTTGAGGTTCACTTGTCCTTCATCCTGTTTTGTGTTTGAAGGTAGAAATTTCTCTCGTGCTGTGGTGATTTGACAGTCATCTCTACTTGGGGTCCAGCAAGCTGGTTCGTCTGACCTGCGTCACCAGCGCTGACTGAGCACGAGTCTCGGACTTTCCTGTATTTCTCCGTTGGTGCGGCCCGCAACACGACATCACCAATTTGGCACTGCCGGTTGTGTTCAAAGTCAAGTTGTGTGAGGGCACACATCGGTACAGATATACGGAAGGGCCCGAGAGACTGCTGTCAAGTGTTTGGGGACTACAGAAAGACCGACCACGATGCTGACTCCAACCTGAATGACCTCATTTCACCCCAGGGAAACTAGAAAAGGTATTAAATCCATCCACTTAGTATTGGCCACAGAATCTAGGGATTCCCCCGGTCATTGAAGTGTTTGGCTCCCTCCTCCTCTCCGAGCCACAAATCGCAGGCTTAGGCCTCCTCTTCCCCTGTAACACTTCCTGTGTACTATTAACGCCATTTCATTACAGACCTTTCCATCTTGGATGGTTGCATGTTACTTCAAACTTTGCTATCTTGCCATTGCTGTTTTCTGTTGTGCTCTGTTCCTTTCAGTTCACCTAGAGACAGAACCTATCTGAGACAACAAGGAATGCTGAATAATAGTTTGACAACCAAGCCGTTAGCATCAACAGGTGACCCCTAAGCTACCGCCCCGTTAAAAATCTTTATTCAGGCCCATGCTGACCTACCCAAATTGTCCCACCAAATGATTTAACTGTCGGCATCAGTTAACCAAAATTTTCATACGCGGCATAGCCCGTTTTATAGCTTGTTAAACGTAGAACGAACCTGCATACAGATACAGATACAGATAGCTTTATTAATCCCCAAGGGGCAATTCAGTTCCATTGGTCTCTCTCTGTGTGTGTTGTGTTCCTCTGTCCCACAGTGAAGCCAGTATGTTCCGGTCCTACAGTCCCACAACCCGCTGGGACAACCTGGAGACATGGCTGAGATTCATGACACCTCCATTCCTGACCAAGGTCGCCAGTGACTCAGAGCCCCGAGCCAAGAGCATCGCAGACGTGGACAGGCTGATGGCGCACAAACCAAGCCAAAGCTCCCACGACAAAGACCGGTCAGACACGTCAACCTCACTTGCCAGCTCATCGCACAAGCACGTCTCCACGAAAGGAGCCGCATCGCCCTGGAGCACGAAGTCGCAACGCTAAGGATGCAAGCCGAGGATGACAACGACCCCGAGCTACAGAAGGAAGTGGAAAGACTTCAAACTGCCCTATCTGATCTTCATCTGCACATAGACCAAAGAGTGCAGTCAGAGAAAAGAACCAGAGAGGAACTCAACGAGAAACTCCGACAAAAGTGAAGCCCCTTGCAAAGAGCAGAGACTGAACTTAAAGAGACTCGAAAGCTACGGCCTGCGAAAGAAACTCGCAAGAGGCCCGTGCTACCATCCACAAGCTCGTTCAGCAGAGACAAGATCTCGAACACGAACTTGACACCGTTCACACAGAGTTGAAACCCTCTTATAGACTGCAGAAGGACCGGGAAGGGGAAACGCACACCACAAAGTTTCCCTGACCAGCCAGTCCGCACCTTTCAGCCAAGAACCCAGAGCTGTACAGGGGGGTGAAAGCCCACTGTTCAAAACATCACCAGCAAGCCCACAAGAACCCCCGTCAGCAGCGAGGGGGGAAGAGCCTTTCCAGGAGAGCCCCGGCCACTAACCACGGCATGGCTCCCAAAAGACTTAACAAGCTGGCCAGAAACATCCCTATGTTCACTCCGAACCATGCAGGAGGCCACAACGTGCACGCCATCCGCAGGACATTGACTTTCACTTACAAACTGTTACTAACGTCACCGCGTGGGACAGATTGTACCTGCTCAGAATCACGTCCAGTCGTGATGAGCGCAGCTTCCTCGACCGTCAACCAGAGACAGTCAAGTCGGACTACCAGCCGCTGCGGCAGGCCTTCACTAAAGAATTCTCTGATCCAGAATCAGACCAAAGACTAATCACAGCCATGGACCTCAATCAGTCCGGCATGGAGGATGATTTCAACTTCAGAACTTTGTCTCTCCGAAATCTGCACCCCACAGTGAGTCATCATCTAGACATCCTGGCCTGACCACATAGCATGACTACTCAACAGCTAAAAGAAGCTTACACAAAGCAAAAGACTGTGTCCGAAAAGACTTTGAAAAACCCCACAATCTACTCTGTCTCTGAGCCCTACTCAGAGCTGCCTCTAGAGGGCGCCCCACAACACCATAGCCCTGTTTACAGAGAGTCAAGACCGTTCCAGGCCAACAGAGGGCAGCACTACTGCGATGGTGCTCGTCCAAGACACCAGAGCGAGGGCTTTGACAGATTCTGGGACCTGCAACAACCACCCGACCACCCAAAAGGTGGAGCCACATGGGAAACCGACCAATGGCCCAGAAAGAGCCGAGCCCCATCGACCAGACCATCAAGCCCAGACAGCCCAGAGCGGAACCCCTCTTGACATGCCACTTGTAAGCACAAGTCTGAACCCACATCAGAAAAAAAAAGTGCCGCCACATCTGAGACAGCTGAGACCCTGAAGTCGCTGAAAGAGCTTCTTCACAAAAGACTTTCCAAAGGAGACAAGAGGGACGAGACGGACATCCTATGTCTAAGCGTAAGACCTGAACCAGGCAACCAGAATACTGCTCGTCAGCCTCAGAGCACAGAGCTAACTGTCACATCACAAAATGACAGCATCACCCAGTCACCACAGCTGACAGCTGCCCAGCCTGAGCAGGACGGCACAAGTTCCCATGTTTTGGCTACCTGCCTCCGCAGCAAACCACATGAGACCGGCCCTAACCGCCCATCGATCACCACACCAGCCCCTACGCTAAGACTCCTGGGGAACCTGATCGAAAAGGGGGGGTGGCCCGGAAACTCTACCTAGCCATCACGTTGGAAAATGAGGTGAGCCTGGAAGCCCTGGTAGACACCGGCTCAGACCTCACTTTAATGTCAGCTCAGCCCTTTGAAAGACTCGGCACTAAAGCTAAGAGCAAAGATCGAACTCTTATACCCCAAACGTGACAGCTGAACGTGCAGTCGTACAGCCAGACTCCAAGGTCACAGAGTTCCCAGGAACTCCAGCAGCCATCCATGGGTACACAGCCTCAGCACCAAGTCAAGATTCAAGTTCGCTACCCTACACCTTCCAGCTCGCCAGAGACCAAGAAATGCAGCTCAACGATGCGTGAACTGATACAGAAGGCCTCTAACACATAAGGCCTCCTCAGAAAGGGTCCTCTAAGATCCCATTGTTTCCAAACTGCAAAACCAGAAGGCACACAGAATGAACACAATGCAAGACTCTGTAAAAGGGTCCCTGGTCAGCATAAAACATAAAACTTTTAAAGTAGATGAAAATGTGTGCTCGAAGAGAAGCAAGACTCTGCATTACACAATTTAGAATTCAACTGATTTAAAGAAAATCTTGAATGGACGTGTAAGCCTCACCTGCCAACACACTATGCACAACTTTTTCGAAACAAACATTTGCTACATGCTGGTTGAAATGACACTGCTAAACATTAGTTTCCATGACAATAAAGGGTTACAGGAAACACTAGCTCCCAATAAGGCATACGTCACCTTTACGCCATAGGGTAGGAAAACCACCTGAGTTTTAAACTACTTTTAACCTACAGGTGTGCATGTGCTCAGTGCGATCCAAACGGAACACAACATGCGATACGCATTTTGATCACTGGTTGCTGGCTTGTCTAAATGCAGATAAAATAATAGCTGAAATTGACATCCCTACTGTAAGTGAAAGAGTCTTAGATTTCCAACTAATATCAGTAAGTTCAGCAGTAAAGCGTAAGTCTGTTTGACAAAGAAATCTCATATCAGCAGCCTGTAAACTGTACCGATATCTATTCTGCTTTGGTTAAAGAAACCCAAATTGCAGTATTGCTAAACCTGTTCCTGACATAGAAAGCTCAGGACAGAGTTATATATATGTAGACCTGGGTGATGCTCCCCTTTCTACAATGTAAAGGCCTTACAAATTATTGTTAGATTGATGTAATTCAACTAAATTCTAGCTACAAGCAGAGAGCTACCTAGCGATCAAAACTGTTTACTCGCGGAAAAACCAGCATTTGTGCATGAGAGGGACGTAACTATAGATGCTTAGACAACCTTTGACTTACAGCAAATTCATTTCCTTACTCGGTAAACAAATAGAATAAGTTGGGTAAAGTAAAGAGAAGAGTTACATGAGTAAAACTAGCAAATGCCAAAACACAGTCGCAGTTTACTAAATGTAACATCAAGTTCTTGAAAGACTTAAAGTATAGGCGCCCCCTTTTAACCCGTTTAAACATGCATAACTCATTAAAAAGGTGCATTTTAACTCATTAAAAGGAATTCAGTACCATTCCTGGTACTGAATGTTCAGTACCAGGACATTCTTCAGGTACTGTCGAATTGTTCTGACATGCTCTGGTTCCCATGACAACGACTTGTCACAGGAAGTGCTAACTCGTGATGTCACTTTGTAAACAATCCAGCCTAGGTGGCTAAGCTAACCTAACCTAGCGTCCATCCAGCTTAGGCTAAGCTAACCTAACCTAGCATCCATCCACCCAGCTTAGGCTAAGCTAACCTAACCTAGCATCCATCTAGCTTAGGCTAGGCTAACCTAACCTAACATCCATCCAGCTTAGGCTAAGCTAAATAATAACTTCTACAGTTAGCAGTTAGCATCATTTACTTGAAGCCTTAATTACAGCTGCTGTTTATACAGCCCAAAGTATTCTAGAATACTTTCTTTAACCCCAGTTAGGGTTTGTAATTCTTCACTTTCCGTACTTTCAATTCTGCTCAGCTAAAGTTCACCTTCACTAGTTTAGGCATAGTCCTTGCTGAGCACTGTAGGCTAAATCGCCAATTAAACTTAAGCTTAAGTACATGTAAAATGTGTAGCTAAAGAAGAATCTGTATAGTAATGAGAATTTTCATCAGCATGTTGACTAAACCTTTGAAGGGACACACAGAGTGGTCGTGAACACGCAACCGCTGTAACCCACCATGGAGTGTTGGTCCAAGCGAATTCAAAGTTTAGTCACTAGTGCTACTGACTATTCTCACATTCAGATCATTCCCGCTGTTTTGACCACTCACCTACGTTTTATTTTTATTTTTACTTTAATAATAATAGCAGTCAGCTATTACCTTGTCTTTTCGGTCATCTATATGATCCAATTCCATTTCCTCTCTTGTTGGAATGTGGTTCCATTTCCCATAGGGCCCAGAAAGGAAACAGAGACACCTTTATTTGTGATTTTGTTTATTTTCAACAAGTGCACTCATTTTTATGACCCTGCAACACAAGTAATTTCAACGATTACTAGGGCATAACTATAGTCCTGAGGATTGATAATAAGCATAATTTGTATAGGAAAGCTGTCCTTTTTCCCCCTATCATTCACTTCGTCAAGCCGTAGTGAACCACTACAAAAGTCCAGAGAAATAATTTAGTCATAAGAACCATCTTAAGTCATTTATTTAATCTCGGATAGGCCCTTTCCAGGAAATACTATCGGAACCAACATAAGTCTTAGCCTCCTAACATCCACAGCTAAGATAAGGATACAAGACACACTTCACTAGCTAGATACACGTGAAACGCATAGCTTTATGCTACATTCCTAGCGAACCCATTAAACCTTGGTTCTGAACTTTTAGGGTCATGCATTAGTCTCACCACAAGTGCGACAAAATGTCACAGAGCCTCTGCTTAACCTGACCTTAACGTTCCAGCTTACCAAAGACTATGACAAACAATGGACACTATGAGAAACCACCTCTCATACCCCTCCAACCACCCACGAACGCCGTCTGCACCCACCGACAACCAATGCCCCAGACAACCGACGTCAACCGGCACATGCTGCGTGCACAAGACAACATTCAGCGTTCTGCACCTGATGCCATCTCTGCGCCACAGCTTGTGGTGCCACAGTGCAAAAGGGGGTCATGCCAATGTATGCCCATGACGCACCATGTGCTGCACACCGCAGCACCAGAGACACTTGCAAGACACCGAACCAAGTGGCATACCGGCGTCCTCAAAAGCGGAAAGACTGTCCTAGCCAACCAAGGACGACACTCGCTGAATTTTTTCCTCCCTTTCTCTTTCTCTCTCCCTTTCACTTTTACCAGGATGCTGCTGTGCCTCCAGCCAACCAGAGGGCAGCCGCAATCGGACATCTCACCAGGTCCGGCATCAGGCATCGTCCTAAGGGAACAACCAGGACTCCTTTTCTGCCGGACCCGCACTCAGAAAGTGTATGTGCCACCTGATCCTCGCAACGCCTACAGAACACAATACAGCTGGGTAGGGGCCGATGGACAGAAGACACCCTCACTCACGCTGAGGCCGATGTCGAGCACATGCTCAACGAACTTGAGAAAATGACTATCACACAAGCGGAGTTAGGTGGACACAACCACCGCTCCAAACAGTTCCGGGGAACTTTGCCCAGAGCCGCCGCCACTCTGTTTAACACTTGTATGTCCAGGTTGAATACAGTGAACCTAGCCACCGTGAGGCGGCATGCAGCCGAAATCCAGACAGAGATTCCACAGATAAAAGAGCAACTCGCAACACAGAGTGCATCCCTGCAGACCATCGACAAGACACTAAAGGGGATTGTGGTAATTTTCAACACTCACAGCGTTCTGCTGACCCAGAGAGTGAACTCCATGAAACAGCTGTTTACTGTCTTCCAGAATGACTTTGCTCAAACTCAGCTGGTAACAGCCCTGATAATAGACACGCTGCTGGAGGTGACCTCCTCCATTGACAGCCTAGCCATGGGTAGAATTCCACCGCACCGGATACCCTTAAGCCTTGTGCAAACCGTGCTGGCTTCCGCCATCACCACGCCAGCTGTCTCTCTACAAATACACCTTGCCTACTCGCTGGGTAGTGCCAGCCCACTCTGCGTCGACCCCAAGCAGAGAGAAGTGGGTTTTGCTCCGGAACTTACCCATCATAGAGCCAAGCCGAATCTACCGGCTCAAGAACATTGTCAATGTCAGATTTTGAAAAGTAACACTCACATCAAGATCCGCACGCCGGACGTGGTTGACTTCAACGACAGCTACACAAAGCTGTCCTTAGCTCCGAACCCGTACGTGTGCACATTGACCAAAGACACTCACTATCTCTGCCCTAACAAACCCTTCCTCGGAGACAACACTGACGGAATCTGCAGGCTGCAGATCAGCGACACCCGCTGCCCTGCCAAAGCTAAGCCTCGCACTCAAATCATTGAGACCCAAGCAGAGATTGTAGGTGACAGGGCTCGTTAACACTCCTGTGCGCACAGCTGCACTCAATTACGACCAGAATGACACTGACACCTGTGTCACCTCGCTCCACCAGAGCATGTGAATCCAAGTACCGAAAGGCGCCATCCTTCACCTTGACAACCTGGCATGGTACCATCTTCCAAGCAAAGAGCACAAATTAGAACTGGAAATCCCATCCTTCTCCAGTAACCACACTTTCACCCTAACTCCAGAACGGGAGTTGTGGTTTGCGAAAGGGGGGGTCCCAGCGAATTGACATTTATCCTATCGACACAGCCCTCCAAGCTTTGTCTCAACTGCCCTACTTAACCACCACACCTGCTGTCCAATCCTGGATTGCGGCCGACCCTACGCTGTTACCTCTATCAACCACACCCAGACGCTCGACAGTCATCCTGCGCAAGAGGCTCAACGAGGTGCGAATATCTACAGCCAAGCCCACGGGACCCTCAGGAAGAGGGTACCACGCTGGGGGCTGCGTCGAACTTAATCAAGCTGAGCCCTCAGCCTCAGCCTGAGAGCACCTGCTACCCGATCATCATGATTCACCTGTCATCCGTCCATTGTGATGAGTGTTGTCCGATTAAGTCCACACAGGGACTTCATCAGACAAAAAGGGGGACTGTAAGGACTGGGCTAAGTGGGTGAATCTGAATTACTAAATACATTCTGCTAAAGACCAAAAATCTCTGAATGTAAATTAACCCAAACACACACACACACACACACACATTCCCCCACCAGTGAAGACCACACTCAGGACAGAGCGTGGTGTCCGCTTACAAGACATTTTATGACTGATCGGAATGTCCCAAAGGAAGTGGATTCCAAAGCGAAAATGAACTTCTTTTCTTTAAAAGACATTTAACCAGATATATTCGATGTGTTTTTTTTTGTGTGTCCATTTGCCCATGTCACATTGGAATGACTATGATTTTATCGTAGCTTAAGGTGAATTATAAATACCTTCATTATGCATTTTAAATATAACTGTCTATTCCCATAACTTGTACACATAGTTCTGGACACCTCCAGAATGCTTTCGGTGTGATCAATCAGAATACGTACAGTAATATCCAGTAAAATATAGTTTACTATGTTTTCCATCTTTGGAGTGAAAAGAGACCAAAACTAACATCACTGGTGTTCTTAGATAACGGCGTTTACGACCCAAAGGAATGTTCACAGAACTGCCACCCTCTCTGAATTCTAACCAAGGAGGAGAAATGAATCCTGTATTCATATATATATGCTATTATATATCCACTTGAGAATTGTATGAACAATGTATCTAAGTTCCCTATTTCATGAGTTGCCTTTTTGTGGTTTGGTCTATGTTTCTCGACAACTCTAATGCGATAATGTTTTAAACTTTGCCAACTAATGTTTAACCAAATCCATTTGTGGCAAGTTTGGTCTCGATAAACTCCAATCTTCATTCCCCATTTGTTAATTGACATTACATTTTGCTAAACTTGTGACACATTAGTATTATAAGAATTGTGAAGATTCTGCTCTTAAACACCGACGAAATTAGGGTTTCAAATGTCTCTCTCCTAGACAAAGAGCAATAAAAACCAAAGTCCCGCCTGTGAAATTCCAACCCTCTAATTGGCCAAGTCAACAGGAAGAGGCCGGATTTCTCCAAGGTGATAAATGACGCTTCCCCCCTCCGCTCGCTCTGTTACTTCGCCTGTCTTTGTGTCATAATGTAAGGTCTCGCCTCCGGGCGAGCTCTTCGCCTTTCTTTTATTTGTTTCTAGTTTAGTTTGTGTTTTTCAGTCTTAGATAAGTCTCCGTGTTTAATTCCAATCGACGAGTGAAAAGAACACCGCGTGACATATCTCTTCAGCAAATCCATCTACAAGGGACCTTTAAACGAGCGCGCGCTCGTTTTGAAGGAGAAACACGCGCACGTGACCACGTGGCGAGAGACGCACACACGCTTCTTCACCAGCCATGCGAAGATGTGACGTTAACTCCGCGTGATTTCCCCGTAGAGATCTTTATTTCTTTTCTTTGTTAGTCAAAGTTTTGTTTTCCATAGTCGACTCTGTTCACTTCCACAAAGTGAAACGAACTTAGCCGAACTATTTTCCTTTGGTAATGTTACCCCAAAGACTTGGAAACTCCGTTCAACACGCGCGCCAAGCAGCACCCAGTGACGCTTCCTAAAGGACTCCGCTGACGCACGCGCAGGAATGCCGCGACACAGAGAGACCCAGAAACTTAAGTATATCTCTTTATAGAGCTTCTAAGAAGCATTAAGATGATGTTTTCGTGTTGTTACAGACAGGGGACTGTCAGGGGGAATGTTGCCAATGCTCTCTCTCTCTCTTCCTCTTCCCCTCTCACACGTGTTTCCATTGTCCACACTCTATGCATTTCTCGTTCATCGATGCCTTATCGTGTATTGTTGTTTATTATGTTTGTAAATACATATATCCTATGTAACCGTAGTAAATACATAAGTTCTGCCTTATTAAATTCATTATATTCATCTGATTGATGTACTGCCTTTTGGCTCATTTTCAAGTCCCTTAAGTGCCAAAAGATCTTATAGCAACAAGCTTACAAATTAAAGATACTTTAAAGAGTATGTGTTTATAGGGCAGGAAACCCAATTCTTGTGGCCACAGAATTGCTTTTCCTGAAATCCTATAAAGTAAGATGATATTGTGGAGTCCCACAAATATTAGTCTGACAATTGAGCTAATTAATTTAGCCTGTTTTGTAAGACGTGGTCCGTGTAGTTAATTGCAATCAACTTGTGGTTAAGTGCAAGGATACACAGACATGCATGCAGGTAAAATGACATATCACACCTTATCGGGAGTTTTATTAACATGTAAGACTGATCTAATCCAAACATGTATGAATAATTATTAATTACCAATTATTAATTATGATATGCAAATTCCCCACGGATTAGATCCGCCCCAGAGTCTTTACATCAGGCAGTCGTGGTCGTCACTCTCAAATTCACCATCCGTCAACAACCTGTTCAGATGTACTGTAGGACCATGAATAACAGAAGTTACTTTCAACGTTAAATTAGCAGTTGCTAATAATATAGCCTCATAGCCTGAACGACGTTGAGCAGTCATGTGTTGAGTAGAAATGTTATGCATAATTGCTCCTACCTGATGTGATGTGTGAACTGTGAGTGGATATGATAAAACAACCCTTTCAGCATCCTGTACCATGATCGCTGCAGCAGCCACTGCACGTAAACAGGCCGGGAGTCCCCGAGCCACTGAATCAAGAGTTTTAGACAAATAAGCTACTGGTGCTTATTTGTCCCCCAAATAAGCTACTGGTGCTTAATAAGCCCCCATGCTCTTGGGCTAGGATTCCTGCGGCTGTGCCCCCACCTTCGTGCACGTACAGGTTGAAATCTCGCTTGTAGCAAGGAAGGCCGAGGGCGGGAGGCCTTAACAGAGAGGATTTCAAATGTCTTAACGCTTGGTCCATCTCACTTGTCCATGTAATGTCCTCTTTATCATCCAGCGTAGCGTCTCGCAGGATTTTGTCATACATGGAGCAATTTGGCACCCATAATCGACAGTAATTGACCAGTCCCAGAAAGCTTTGCATTTGCTTCCGTGTTGAAGGGTGCTTGAACAAAGCGATGGCTTTGACTCTGTTCCCCAGACAGGCGAACTTGGCCTTGTGACAGTTCATGGCCGAGGTAATTGACTTTCCTCTGCACCCACTGAAGTTTCTCTTTAGATGCCTTGGAACCAGCCTCTGCTAAAACGTTGCAGACAATTGTAGTGGCAGCAGCACACATGTCCGCAGAGGCACCAGTGACGAGAATGTCATCAGCGTATTGGAGCAGGCAGGTGTCAGGAGGGAGTCTGACATCCTTCAGCGTTGCGTGCACTACAGCGGAGAAAACAGCCGGAGAATCTCTGAACCCTTGAGGGAGTCTTGTCCACATGTACTGGCAATTCTGAAAACAGAAAGCAAAAAGTGGCTGAGTTTGTTGGTCAACAGGAATGCTGAAGAAGGCGGAGCATAAATCAACGAAAGAATAAAATGCATGTTCTAAAGGAATAGAATTAATAATAGTTTGTACATCTGGCACAATAGGAGCATGTGGTTTTATCAAATCATTAATTTTTCTCAAGTCTTGCGTTAAGCGCCAAGAACCATTTGCTTTCTTGATTGGATTAATTGGTGTGTTGTAAGGTGAATGAGTGCGAACCAGAATGCCTTGAGCCAGAAACTGATCAATGAGGGGTAGAATTCCATCCTCTTTTTCCTTTGAAAGCGGATATTGTTTTTTAAAAAATAAACACAGGCCTATTCATTGTCAAATTGGCAACATAAGGTTGGATATCAAGAAGTCCCAAGTCATCCTTATGGGCCGCCCACAATTTCGGGTTTACATCAGCTACTTCCTGTCCGAGCTCAGTTGCAGACACATCCTCGAAGAGAGCACTTCCTGTGTTGGTTCGTAAGAGAAAAGGCTGCTGGAAACATGAGTTGCAAAGAGTCAGAATCAAATTCTAATTTAACACCCAACTTATGCATTAAATCTCTATCTAACAAGCAGAATAAAGAATCAGGTATAATTGCAAAAATCATGCATTTTGAAAAATGATGGTATATCATTAGAAGTAACCGGTAAAGGTGGTGTCAAATTACAAACCACTGGAATATTATCTATTCCTATAGAATTTAATGTCTGTTATTCCTTTCCCCATTCAGGCGGATACGCAGGTCTCTGTCTTTCAGAGGGAGAAAGAAAGGGAGGCCATCAGAGCGCCTAAACATCGGTTTCTCATTAGTTTGCTGAAATCTCTCAGCTTTTTTTCTGCAAAATCGCTGTGTGTGTCCGCTGTGTGTGACATAAAAAACACTTTATGTCATTCCTGACATTGGGTGGCGGGCGATTTTGGACAGTGGAATTAACTTGGAACATTGCGGGAACTTTTCCTCTGGAGTTTTCAAATGCCCCAGCAGACGACAGTTCACGCAAGCGTCTACCCAATTCATCAACAGAAATGTTACTAATGTTGGTTATAGTTATTCGAATCATTTGTGCAGTCTCGTTGTGCATGTTATTCAAAAATGTGTTCACAAACAGTTAATAATTTTCATCAACAGGGTAGGATTTATTTTTTATAGGTTCCGAGACAGGAGAAGTTTGAATGCTCTCATATCTGGGAGGGAGGGGCGCTCTGACTTCAGCAGGATGTGAAATAACTTTCTCCTTCTCAGGCTGTTAAGCTTGAGGGGGAGAAAGATTTTTGTTGTTATCCACTTTTGGACCACGATTCCAATAAGATTGCATGTCTTTCCAGATCTTATAGGAACGTTTCATATACGAATATTCCCAATCGGGATCGCCCCAATTTCCAAAAATCATGTATTTTGCTTCACGCATATATGTGTCTTTAAATGAGCCGTCACGAGGAAACGCATCTAATTGTGTTTTGCCAGTTGACCAGCCAGCTAAATTTGACACATATGGCTCCGTAAAAAATGCTTGATTATTTCTAATCATAAAATCTTTCGGAGATTCATTTTCTAACGGTGGACTAATTTTATTTCCCATTGTAAACACACAAAAATTTCTCCTTCATGCAACTTAAATAAATTGCAATATAGCCAAATGGAACTGTAGGGTATGGACCAATCAGACACTAATTATTCATTATATACAAAGGTTTATGAAACTCCAAAACTAACAGCCCAAATGAACGAACACAAGGGCAGAAACAGTGTCATGTTACAGGGCATGATAAGGAGATTTTACGACCTCCGAGGAACGTGGCCACATGCACAAGAGAGAGACTATGAAACAGAAACCCTCTTTAAAACAGACTTTGCTGCATTAATCATAGACTAACTGATCTATAAATGAACATGCATAAAACTGTGAAAGAAACAGTGTAAATGGTTTACTGTCTCGTGTACTATTAGGTATATATTATGGTATGTATCCTGGTATACAACCAACTAACGATCAATGTAACCTCACCTGTATCATGCCTCTTACCTAATTAATGTTCATTTAATGACTCACACTTTGATGTACATCACCTTCTTCAAGAATGCAGTGTGGATGTGTTATAGCTATCTGAGCATTAATGAAGGTATAACCACGCTAGGGACAAAGACCCGTAAATCAACTAAGAGCCACTTTCCCTCTCAGACATGTCACCTTTCTGATTGGTCGAGTTCAACCCTTAGGGGAGGATCTTTTCCAGGCTTTATTAGAGACAGCCCACATGTGACCTCCCTCTCTTAGTTCTTTCATCCAGCCGCAACACTGCTCTGGTGATCCTGGGGAACCCCCTCCCCCTCCACAGGGGCCCCAGGGCCCAGCAGGCCTCGATCCAACCAGATATGGGTTCAGGCAGGAGAGAGAAGACTCTCACAAAGAACCAAGGACAATCTCAGGAGTTTTGGAACAAAGACTCCAACCAACAACGACTCCAATCACTCACTCTTCCGACTTCCTCACTTCTCCTGAGTGCTCAGCGTGGCCTCAACAGGGCCCCAGGCCCTGACCAAACCTGCGTTCCTGGAGAAAGAGAACTCTCAACCAACTTCCACTTCACACTGCACTTCACTAGTCCCTTTCTCCGGTTGCCAATTTAATCCTATCACTAACCTATTTCTGTAATTCTGTATATATGTGTTTTTAATTTATTCATGTTTATGATTTAGTTAATAAAACTTATGCACTTTATGTATTTGGTTCTGATTTGCTTGCAATACGAAGTCCCTTTATGGTTTTTGTTCTTGCTACATGCTCAAAACGCTGTACATATTAAGAAATAATTATTCTTCTTTGTCCAGGGAAGATACCCTTTTCTTAGAATTAATGAATAATCAAAAGAGTTCGTTGGACGAACTGATTAATTGATTGTAATATTAATTTAGCCATGTCAAGTTAATCCAATTAACTGACCCAAATATTCATAATTAATCATAACAAGTTATTATTGATTATTAATATTTCATATAGCTAGGTTCCTTACAGAACTCAAAGAAAAGTATACAATTTCAAATTAATTGTGTTAGTAAATTGGCAAATAGAGAGAGAAATAAAAGAGAAGAAAAGAAAAGAGAAAGTGAAGAGAAAAAAAATAGTGATTTATTTATTCATAGCCCTAGACCAAAGGGAAATTAAAATAGACTTTGCAAAAGAAAACAAATTATCTGTGTAGCAAATCTATTTTTTTCTTGCAAAAAACGGAGGAAAGTGATCAATTTTCCTTACGTTCTTCCCGCATTTATCGAAAACAGGAAGATAACCGGTCCCGTATCGTTTTAAACAAAGACAAATAACATCAAAAGAGGGAGCTCAAGTCTCTTTTGCTTGTTCTTCTCACATTTTTTATTAAAAATACGAGGCTACCGTCCTGTATCGTTTTATACAAGGACAAATAACAAAAAGAGAGAGAGAGATCAGTTCCCTTTTTTCTGCTCTTCCCGCATTAATTAAAACACGAGGCTGATTTCACCAAATATGGTAAAAATCACGGCACTACAAATACGTTTTCTCAGCAGACAGTAAGAATCAACTTTCTCTTTTGTAAAAAAAAAAAAAATTCTTACCTGTCTGGAGAAATCCCTGACGACGCCCCCAAGTGTTAGAATCGAAATGAAATGGTCCAAACGAGAAGTGCCAAAATTCTTGGTTTTTTATTATGAATAAACAATTCACAACTCCAGCGCCGGAGGGAGACAAAACGCTCAGTTCATAATGTCTAAATTATACATTATATAGGCAAAGTATTACAGGGAGGAGTATAAGTCTAACAAATAGAACCAAACATTACATCATTGGCATATCATATAGACTTTATATAACAACTTCTTTATATGGGCAGTATCCGCTAGAATCTCCTTGCAAGCCTGGAGCTCAGAGGAAGCTCTTCAATGTATAACATAGAAACACAAAGAAAGAAAAGGAAGAGAAAGGAGAAGGGGGCTCCCTTCCTCATTAATGAATACCAGATGTTTATCTTTACATACATAGAAAAGAATGTGCAAACGTGTCAGTTTTAGGCTGAACAAAGAATCCTTCTTATGTTATAGATTTATGCTGAGGGAGAAAATATATTTCTAACAGGGTGTGAAGATTTTCATAGTGAAAACAAGGGTTGTGTACCGAAACCTGGTACCAATATGGAACCGGTACCTAATGGCTCGTTTCCACGGAGCGGTACGTTACGGTACGGTACAGTACAGTACGATTTGGGATGGTAAACCCTGATCTGGCTTGCATTTCCACCGCCAACAGTACCTTTACTTGATAGGCGTTGTAGTGTTACAAATTTATTAAAATGTTTCAATTTAGGTTCAACAGTATTTTAACTGAGGAAGTTACCATTTTGAGGCATAGGACATTAACCGTTTTGTTACTTCTCATCTGATGTCACAGACCTGCCTGTTCCTGTCTGTCCTGCTCTCTCTATTGTAAGTTAAATTGATCAGAGCACTGAGACTATCACCTTTTGTCTTTATGCACTGCCTGGCCATTAAGCTCTATGATAATGTGAAGGTATCGGTGAAGAGTCTGGCTGATTGGATTAGGATATTTACATTACACTGTTATGCTGATTGGATTAGGATGGGTAACACTCTCAGTCTAGGCCAAGTTCCTAAACTTGTATGCCTCATTTACATGCTTTTGTTTCAGAGTGTCTCCACCTTTATGTAATTCCTCCCCCTGAAAGGGTATATGAACTAAAATGTATACTGCCTTAGTTAGACTTGGGTAGGATTTTGGACGAAGCGGACTAAAGCAAATAAAGAATCCTGCTTAAAAGATAAGCCAAGTTTCCTGGTCTTCGCTTCTGAGTTTTTCTACACTTAAGAAGAACAAGGTTTACAACAGTATCCTCTCCCCAAATTTGTCACAAATAAAACTCAATAAAAAATATTTAAAGAAAAGGCTTATATTTACCTTTTAATAGTTTGTTTACATCTACCTTGTAAATATATTTTTTTATTAAAAATGTTACAATTACAACAACAATTCAAGTGCAATCTTTCTTTGTAAAAACTAAAGTATACATTTTATCATACATATTTCAAAGTTAAGGATTCATTACTTTGGATATAGCCTAGGCTACATTGGAACAAACACATAATAACATATTATTTGATTACTTTATTTTTGGGCCGCGAGCGCCACCTGGAGGGCCGCAAAAAACTTTAAGTTTTTCACCTGTGGGCCGCGGGACCAAACTAGTTATCAATTGAAGACACCAGAATGACCACTGTTATCCATGAGACAGTTACGGCCGCTTCACACCGCAAGCGTCAGCGGCACGTGAGCAGCGCATATTTTTTTCTTGCATGTTAATCAATGAGTGCATTCACACTGCGAGCAGGAGCAGCGCGTGAGCGTCAAGCAGGAGCGTCGCGTGAGCAGCAGTGAAGCGGGGGATTCGGCGCCGAGTCTATTTTTGCTGCGATGCTCACGCTCCATTAAAGTGAAAGCACACTTTAGATGGACAAAATAAATTTTATTTCACACAAAAAGTGCCCAAAATGCACAGAATAAGCATGTCTAGTGAGTTTTAACAAGAACTAGAGTAGGCAAAAAAGGCAAGGAATATAGGCAAATTCAGTTTGGGTGAAAGTATGGTGTATTATAAAAAACTAAAAAAACTAAAGTAAAATAGCCAGAAAATATTATATAAAAACTTTCTTTTAGTTTATGAAATACACAGACAGCTACATAGGCTAGCACAACCCAAATCAAACCCGAGTGTGCGGTTTTGTGTGTGTGTGTGTGCTTTATCTGCGGAGTTTGCATTCTTGTAAACCTATTGAAAATATGCTATGACTGAAACGACAAGATTGGAGCTGTTTTCTTGGTTGTTTTGTTGTTTACTGACATTTATATGGTTTACCAACTTCTAAAATCAAATGTATAGTTGTCTTTGTAAATAATTGTTCGCTTATATGTAGCTTTGGAGCTGCTACTGTGACACTGTACAAACGCTTCCAGTGTGAATACTCTCGCGTGTCTGCAGCTGCAGTGACGATGTAGTTACGCTGACGCACTGCTCAAGCGCCGCTCACGCTTGCGTTGTGAAACAGCCGTTACAATGCACCATCCCACCACTAGTGGCAGTAATGCCAACACTGGAGGCTACTCTGAGAGTGAGCCTTTCCCCCATTCCACCCAGGCTGGATCTGATCATATCTGTGAAGCAGGCCCAAGTGTCTCATTAAGAGGGGAACATAAATCGGGAGTTGTAGCTTGTTCAAATTAGACTGTTGTGATTGTTATTGTTCATTTATAACAGATATGAAGAGCAACTTCAGGTTCTACCATGCAAAAATGTAGACTGCTGAAACAATTATCAAATTATTTTGCAGATTATAAAGCTATATTTTTATTTAAATTTTAATTTACAACTGTCACGGAACACACACAGGAGGCAGAAAATCCAAGAGCAGTAGTTTTTACTTAAAGGGCAATCCAAACTCGTAGTCATCCAGGCAGGTGTCAAAATCCAATAAGGCAATCCAAAACACAAGACAAAAACAAGAAACAGGCAGATACAGACTAGAAAGTGAGGTGACATAAACCAAGGACTCCGTAACAAACACTAACACAGACAGGGAATATATACACACAGAACTAACAAGGTGATGGGAAACAGCTGAGTGCAATATTCAGATAAGTGACAGAACAGAATGCTGGGAATTGTAGTCTAATGTGAATGACACCGTGAGAACGAGGACCTCTAGTGATAACCCAGGGAAACACAACCAGACACTGTGACAGAACCTCCCCTCTACGGAGCGGCTACCAGACGCTCCATGACAGTACACAAGACAACACAAGAGTCCAAGAGGAAGGTGGGAAATCCAAGGGAGGGATGGGAGGGCCAGGACCATGAAGGGGAACAAGAACAGGGGGTGATGGCTCAGCCGGCGACCAGGGCGAAGCAGACAGTCCATCGGGCGGCCAGGGCGAAGCAGACAGTCCATCGGGCGGCCAGGGCGAAGCAGACAGTCCATCGGGCGGCCAGGGCGAAGCAGACAGTCCATCGGGCGGCCAGGGCGAAGCAGTCTGTCCATCGGGCGGCCAGGGCGAAGCAGACTGTCCATCGGGCGGCCAGGGCGAAGCAGACTGTCCATCGGGCGGCCAGGGCGAAGCAGACGACCCATCGGGCGGCCAGGGCGAAGCAGACGACCCATCGGGCGGCCAGGGCGAAGCAGACGACCCATCGGGCGGCCAGGGCGGCGGTGAAGAACCCTCGGGCGGCCAGGGCGGTGAAGACCCCTCGGGCGGCCAGGGCGGTGAAGACCCCTCGGGCGGCCAGGGCGGTGAAGAACCCTCGGGCTGCCAGGGCGGTGAAGAACCCTCGGGCTGCCAGGGCGGTGAAGAACCCTCGGCTCAGGAACAGACACCGGCTCAGGAACAGACACCGGCTCAGGAACAGACACCGGCTCAGGAACAGACACCGGCTCAGGAACAGACACCAGAACAGTAACAACCACAAGGACAGACACAAACACAGGAACAGACACTGGCTCCGGCTCAGGAACAGACACTGGCTCCGTCTCAGGAACAGACACTGGCTCCGGCTCAGGAACAGACACTGGCTCCGGCTCAGGAACAGACACTGGCTCCGGCTCAGGAACAGACACTGGCTCCGGCTCAGGAACAGACACTGGCTCCGGCTCTGGAACCAGGGACACAAAAGGTCTGAAGGGTCCTTCCAGGATCCGTGCCAGACGCTCCAGATAGTTGCTCGGTATTCCCCCGGCTGCGAGAATGGTTATCTCCTGATTTGTCTCTGGCTCTGGAACAGACACTGGCTTCAGCTCTGGAACAGCAGACACCAGCTCCGGCTCAGGAACAGCAGACACCGGCTCCGGCTCAGGAATAGCGGACACCGGCTCAGGAACAGCGGACACTGGCTCAGGCTCTGGAACGGACACTGGCTCCAGCTCTGGAACAGCGAGCACAGGCATGTCTAGGATCCGAATCAGATGCTCCAAATAGTCCATCCGTGCCCTCGCGGCCACGCGAATGGGCATCTCCTGATCCGTCTCTGACCGGGTAGACATAGCGTGGACAGTCTCTGGCTGAGCAGACGTGACGTGAACAGTCTCTGACTGGGCAGACGGAACCTGAACAGTCTCTCGACCACCTCCTCCACTGCGACCTCCACGGGTCCCGCGAAACTTGACCAATCGGGTCCCTTTAAAAAATTCCCTTCTCTCCCGCTCGGTGGCTGGGGAAGGGATGTTACGAAACATACCGCTGGATTAGGTGTGACGGAGTCCTTCTGTCACGGAACACACACAGGAGGAAGAAAATCCAAGAGCAGTAGTTTTTACTTAAAGGGCAATCCAAACTCGTAGTCATCCAGGCAGGTGTCAAAATCCAATAAGGCAATCCAAAACACAAGACAAAAACAAGAAACAGGCAGATACAGACTAGAAAGTGAGGTGACATAAACCAAGGACTCCGTAACAAACACTAACACAGACAGGGAATATATACACACAGAACTAACAAGGTGATGGGAAACAGCTGAGTGCAATATTCAGATAAGTGACAGAACAGAATGCTGGGAATTGTAGTCTAATGTGAATGACACCGTGAGAACGAGGACCTCTAGTGATAACCAAGGGAAACACAACCAGACACTGTGACAACAACTTATTTATTTTGAAAAATATTTTTATGAATTTATTTATTTAAGCAACACATTTTATTATTTTTATTTATATACATTTTCACAGGCAGTGACATTCACAGGCAGCGATTCAAGTGATACAGCAAATTCTCTTTTGTCTTGTCGCGCATGAATGGTTCAAAAGCATTCGCACGTATAAGAGCGGGATCATGTAACACTAGCCAAAGGATGACAAAAATAACAGATGCTGCGTTAATTGCGTTAATAGCCCTATTTGTTTATTTCATATAAAATCGCAGCATTTTGCTTCATATAATCGCATTGGCTTGACATCGCGATTGCGATACGATTAATCGTGCAGCACTAGTTAGGCTAATATGCCTGACTTGAGCCTTTAAATTTGTTCTTGATGCAGATTGATTTGTTCCATGAATTGTTGTGTGTTTTGCATCTTGTTGTAGCCTATGTGCAGGTTTACATACACAATAACCTGTTAAACTGCAAGTGGATTTCATTTAGTTATTGAATACAAATCAAACCAATGGTGAGATCAATAAACCAATACAGTGCTAATATTTGAATGGGCCCTGGGCCACTTTGTACTGTAAAATTTGGGCCCCGACATCAAAAAGGTTAAGAACCCCTGCTATAGGCTATTTAACATATGAGCAAAATTGGCAAACAAAAGCTTATTTGAGATGGCAAAGATTTTACAGTAAAAATGTATAATCCATCCAAAACTAGTCAACGAAATGTTGTCTTTCATATGTCTGTAACATAGGTCTTTCGTTTATATAAGACATATAAATGTTAATTTGCAGTTTAATACGTTGCTTATACAAATACATTTTATTTCAACATATTTCAGTCGATTTTTACTCATCTCAGTATAGCAATATAGTTTGCTAAAAGCGGATCATTCATTCACACACAGAAACGCGATTCAAATTTAAACTGTCTTTTTGCGAGTTGTGGTAAACAGCGCATCTCTGCTGTTCATTCATTCACACACAGAAACGCGATTCACTTGAGAATGAAAAAAAAACTACAGTATTCCTCAGTATTATCCTACAGTATTATCATACATATTTCAAAGTTAAGGATTCATTAGTTTTTATATAGCTTACATTGGAACAAACACTATAATAACAACTTAGTTGATGAGTTTATTTTTGACAGAACATAGCCTACTATATATTTAAAATATGAGCAGAAACTGGGTGACAAAAGCTTATTTGATATTTTAGAATAAAAACTTTATAATCTATCCAAAACTACGAAATGTTATCTATGGGATCAAATTACCGCCAAATGTATTGCGGCCACGGATCAAAATATAATAAGTGTGAATCAAAAAATAACAAGCATGGAAAAAAAAAATGTAAACACATTAAAAAATATTTTTTACAAAACTTAAACTTGTGTTCATGCTTTCTTTAAAATTATGTTTTCCTTGGTTTTATTACTCTGTACTTTGCGTTCTCTTTCATTTTCTGCTCATAATTTATTTTTTTGTACGCTTGTGCTGTTTTCCTCTTCGCTCATCTTTCCATGTTCTGCGCTTGCTCTTCCAAATGTTGCAGTTCGAGTTTCATGTAAATTAGGGCAGGCTTAAGCGTCACCATTGGTCCACTAGTTCTAGATTGACAGCTCCTCCTCTAGCCAATCAAACGAAGAGGGGAGTTGACGTCGCTCCAATGCGACTCGCGCTACTGTACTGATGTTCTCTCGTAGCTACAGGTGAAGATAACCATCAGCTCAGCTGGCAAAAATCTTTCCGTGGCAGGACACCGTTAAACTGTATGTGTGCCTGCAACTCGACCTGTTACGTCTACCTGGCGATCCGTTATCGTTAAATTCGTCACTTTAACGACGACGACCTGTTGTGTCGTTAGTTGACAGTTGTGCCTGTCTGACGATCCATCATATTAACCTTTAAAGATGAACTGAACTGAAAAAAATCAACGTTGATAACATGTTGTTTATGACAATTAAAAGTAATTTACATTAAAAATTGTAACTAAAAATATCAATATAGCTTTTTTTAAGCAGCACAAAAATTGCGTTTGTTACTCTGGCAATTTCGATGACGTCACTGGCATGGTAGGACCCGCGAAGGTATATATGCAACAGCTGCAAGTCCTATATACACACACGAAAATGAGTAATTTTAATGGCATGAGTTACGCATTTGAGCATGTGAGGGACATGCCAGTTGTATCTGACTACCACCACATGGAGGACGACCAGTTTCAGGCTCCACATACAGTACAGGATCGTTTGGGGGGAAGTGTGTGGGCGCGGGCGCTGCCGGAGCATGGACACTGCACCGGAGTCGATCTGTTGAAGAGAGGTTAACCTGGAACATTTATTGATCGGCGAAAATGCATCACCATGCGCCGTTCATTTCGGATGCTGTGCGGTGAGAGAGACATGTTGGAGGAGGCTAAGCTATCTCTAAGGGATGTCCGAGCTGAGACGCTGGAGCGTTCCATAAGTAGCTGGTATGTAAAAGTGTATTTTACGAATTGGCGACTGCGCTAGGCTAGGCTAACTTATATCCTTTTCTCAGATTGTTAAGCTTAACAGTGTACCGGCAGTTCACTCTTTGGGCGAGGGGGCATTTGGGAAGGATGAATAAGATTCCGTTCCCATCCTGTGCAGTGAACTAACGTTAACGTTACATCTTTTCCCCTCAGCTGAACATCAAGGATTCTAGTATGCGTTGGACTTGTAGCTAAATAAAACATTTGATGTCAGACGCTTCATGTACTCATTGATGTTTTCAACACATCTGTCTCTCGTACCTAGGATTAAACACTAGAAATCACGACTAGAATAATTTTGTTGACAAGGCATGGGGTAGAGAGAAGCTAGCTCTGCTAGTGTTGGTTAGCAACGGAGTAGCCTACCATTCCAGTGACGTAGTCGAATGTTGAAATCCAACATGGCGCGCCCGTGTAACAACAACAACATTTTCAACGTACCATTTTATCCCTTTTAACAAATTCTGCCCTTTAAATAATTGTACCAATGAGAATAAATAAAATACATCTGTTATATCACATTTTTTTCAAATTTCAGTTCAGTTCATCTTTAAAGCCCTGGCCTTACTTCTGGAATTTGCACTGTGAGCGTCGATCACCTGCGAGCCACACAACAGTGTTTCATTAAAGAATTCCTGATTTGAACGAGAAGTTTGAATGAATGACTCACTTATAAAGACAGTAACTTGCCACCACCTACTGGCCGCTTTACTTTCATATTTAATCTATGACATGGAAGGGCAATGTCGGTCCTCCTGGATGCAGAGTTTAGCTCCTCCAACCCTAATCAAACACACCTGAACCAGCTAATCATCATCTTTAGGATTATTAATACTGCTAGCTAGGTTTTTATCGGAGTTGATGCTAAACTCTGCAGGACAGCGGCACTCCAAAAACGTTACCTATCCCTGATCTTTTCAATAATTTTCATGTTAATGTATTAAAAATTTAAGCTATATTTAAAACATTAATCCTAAAGTAATATGCAATTATGTAGCTATGCAAATGAACACAATAATTATAATAAATCACTGCATATCAAATCCACCTGGTTTCTGTAATCTCCTCTGTACACTATCATTTTCATTAATCTTTAGTCAAATGGTACATCTATCTAGTCTAGAATTAATTTACCATGCTACCTAGGCTATATGATCGCTTAACAACAAAAATTAAGAAAATATTTCAGGATGGCGTATTTAACTGTAACGGATCACCAGGTAGGCTGTGCATTTTTTTTTCCTTTTACAAAGGCTACAGGTTTATTTTAAATTTTAGTTGTTGTTCTTTGTTTTACATACTCTGAACTGTACCACAAATGCCTTTGTATTCGTCTTGTACTTTTTGCACTGTATGCCTTGTCTGTAATGGAACTAAATAATATAAAAGCTGTGTGTAGCGTTGAAAGGTCAAAGTCCTAAATTCTTCAGACGGGTAAAATGGTCGTTTTTTAACTTAATTTTAGCAAAGAAATGTAGTGTTTCAAAACTGCATGATGTTTTAGAGCTGCTTTAGCATAATCATGAGCCATTGTTTAACACCAATTACCAGTGTGCGCATTAAAATGTAGGCTACCTCAAAAAAGAGGAATTTAATTATTTGTATATGTCCAGAGTTCAGATAGCTTTACTGCTTAAAAGTCCTTGTAAAATTTAAAATAAACTCTTGTTAAAGTTTTGTGAAAAATATTTTTTAATGTGTTTAAAGTTTTTATTCATGCTTGTTATTTTTTGATTCACGCTTATTATATTTTGATCCGTGGCCGCAATACATTTGGCGGGAATTTGATCCCATAGTTATCTTTCATATTTCATCTGCAACATAGTAGGCTAAACATACAACAGCGCCCATCTGTGCCGTTAATTCATTCACACACAGAAACGTGATTCAAATTTAAAGTCTTTTTGCATTCACAGACATTAGAACAAAGTACAAGAATAAAAAACTTAGGGTAGCTACTCACAATTCTCGGCTAGATCGGTCGCTCCTCAAAATGAAAATAAACCAGTACATGTTCTGAGGTAAATGTCCCAGGATTACTCCTCACAGTCACAGCCTCACAAGCCGAAAAGGTACATTAATCTGATGATTAAATTTGTTGTGTTATCGCGTTTATGAGGGACGTTGACATGTTTGCATGTGTCGCTTCAGATCATTTGCGTTTGAATACCGCGCGCTCTGTGGGCGTGTCACATTAGCAGACTAATGAGCTGAGAGAACGATAATGAGATCGGCTGACACCTCTCTCTTTTTTATAGATTACATAAACAGAGAATATTTATTTTAGTTTTGAATTAGATATTTTAAAAGTACAAACTTAAATGATTATAAAGATATATTGCTCATGCTTGGGTGAATAGTATTCGCTGAGTTTTGTTTAAGTTTAGAGACGTGCTCCAGAAGAAAGGTTAACGGAGATGGAGAGACAGAAAGCACACCCTGTTTATTTTCTTTATTTTACAAAAGCACAATGTTTTATTTCGATTGTAAGTGGACACATAAAAAAATAGACATTCAACAGTTTATTTTTTTATATTTCTTAAGTGTGTTTGACCAAAAATGACAGAGTATTTTAAGTCTATTTTCCTGCTATGTGAAAAAAATCGAGCAAAACGTGCCGGCGCGTTTGTCGACCCCAGAGGGCTAAAGAAATCTTAAACATCATAGCCACACAAATGGGGTTCAGGCAATGCGTATTGGTTAGTTTCACTGCATGCATAACGTTAGCCTATTCATAAAAAAACGAAATATAAAAGAACCCTGCCTCTTTTCATTTAAATTTTAAAAATATTACAATTATTAATATGGTCCAGGCAATATGTGCATTTGTACTAAACAACAAATGTTGCAGTAATCAACATTACAGTGCTCATCTTCACTGTAATAAAATTAAAAATGACAAAACTCAACCCTGTCTCTTTTTGTTAAACTTCAGTTTTATCAATAATAGCCATTATAAAAGTATAAGTAAAAGGTACAAGAAGCTATACAATAAGAAATAAAGCAAACAATTCAGTCAAAAGTCAGCGCTCTAGTCTAACGTTACAACAGTAAAGTTAAATAGCCTAAATATATAAAGTTTTGAAACTTCACTTAGCCCTCAACCATTGGCCAGGGAACAAATTATAGATTCACGAGACCAAAGATCGCCCGTTTGGTCTACACAAGACAAATTATATCTCATATTAAACCACTACAGAGACGTCAGCGGCAAACATCAGAACGACTAGCCGAGTAAAGGCTGTTCCAGGCGGGGTACATGAGCGCCGAACGCCCTGTGATCGCCTGGAATGGATCTCACAACCTGGATAAAATTTTCATAAATCTTTATAAATAAACCACAGATTTGAGCTTTAAACAACTAAATTCTCACCTGAAAAACTCTTAAAACGACATTTTGAGACACAATGACAGTAATATATTTCAACTGTATATTAAAAAATGGTGCTTCTTATGTTGTCATTCCCCTTTTAGCACGTGCAAGTGACTATTCTCTGTCAACCAATCAGCGTTCTGCAGTGAGTCTAGCTCCACCCTTTAGGTACCGTACCACTGTGCTAAGTACCCCAACGGAAGGGTACTGAAAAAGTGGTATGGCTTTTGACAGTGGAAACGGAAATAATTGCGTACCATACTGTACTGTACCGTACCGCACCGCTCGGAAACGAGCCATAAGTTACCGACATGTACTCGGACCGAATCAAAACGCAGATTTCGGTGACACTTATGCCTCAGCTGTCGGTTGAAATACTTCCCTCTGGTTCTCCGAAACGGACGTAAGAAGCATCATCACCGCACGTGATCGCTAGTTAACCCTTTAACACGTACGATCGTTCACGCCGGTGTGATTAGACACATAAGTAGACTACCTACTAGCAAACAATACATTTATTGTTTGTAAAATACACAACGATGTCCATGGAAGCAGCAATAACAATCCTTTCAATTATAAATTGAAGACGTGTTAAGATGCATATTGTGTAGGTAACTATAAAATTTACTCTATTCTTCTCACACTTCACTGGCCACTTTCATGTATTTTGGGAGAAGTGGATGAATTGACGCGCTATAGGCCTAAATCTGACAGATGCAATTCTCTGAACTGCGGTGCGTACTAACATGGCGAACATTATGCGTTAGATCAACTAACATGAATCATGACCATTATAAAGGTTTCTTAAAAGACAAAACACATTCACTTACACGTATTTAAGAATAAAAAATATCAGCCAAGGACTGACTCGCCCGTCACGCAACCAATCACAATCACGTTTTGTTCCGCACCATGTTTAGTGTGAAAATGTAAAATTGATGTCCCTACAATAACAGACCTACATACATCTAATAAATTAGTCAGGAGTCAGGAGAGGTGTCATATTTGGCCAGAGAAGACAAGAAATGTGTTAATATTTCTGCAAAAGAGAAGCTAGTTTGTAGCACACCAAGAATACACACTACTTTGCTGTTATTAGAAATGTAACTGCTATTTAGTGTTAAATTATTGTAGTTGGGTTAGGTGGCTTGGGTTTTATTGTGAATTTATTATGAAAATTTGTTGTGTTTTGTATTTAGTACACTTTACATATTTCAGTATACTTTAAAAAATCTATATATTGTTAATTTTTAAGATTATTTTATTTATTTATTTTTCAATAAAAAAGCCGTTCTTTAATGTCATTCACCATCGTTTTGAGGCTCTTTTTTTAAAGTATCGGTTCAGGCACCGTTTAGGCAGCGGTACCGTTTTAAAAGTATTGATTTGGCACCGGAAAAAAAAAAAACGATAGCCAACTCTAGTGAAAACTATGAATAGTTGTGCGTTCACTGTGTTTTTATCCTTGTTCGACTCCTTTGTGAGTCGAGTCTCCTGTGCGATCTGTGTTTGTTTGATGCTCAGAGCTTCAGTCATTTATGAGGTTGTGCTTTGTGTTAAGACGCTGCTTGAGAATGTTGACAGAAAGACAGTTTATTTGGGTTTGAAACAGAGCCATGATATCTTGGTTGATTAATTGATTGATTGGTTGGTTGTTTGATCGATTTGATTGGTAACTTGGTTGGGTTTTTTTCTTGATTGATTTATGATTGATTTGATTGGTTGGTTGTTTGTTTTATTGGTTGATTTTTCTTGGATGATTGGTGGTTTGTTTGTTTTTTCTACTTGGTTGGTTGTTTTTTTCTTGGGTTGATTAGTTAATTGATTTGATTGGTTGGGTAGTTGGTTGTTTTTTTATTGGTTGGTTAATTGATTCGATTGGTTGGTTGTTTTGTTATTTTCTTGGTTTATTGGTTGGTTGGTAGATTTTGATTAGTTGGTTGGGTTTTTTTCTTGGTTGATTGTTTGTTTGGTTGATTGATTCGTTAGTTTTTTTCTTGGGTTTGTTGGTTGGTTGATTGATTTGATTGGTTGGTTGTTGTTTTTTCTTGGTTTATTGATTCGATTGGTTGTTGGTTTTTTCTTGGGTTGGTTGATTAATTTGATTGGTTGGTTGGGTTTTTTTCTTGGTTTATTGGTTGATTGATTGGTTGTTTTGTTCTTGAAAGGAGTGGTTGTTTGGTTTTTGTTGTTTTTCTTGGGTTGGATGGTTGATTTGGTTGGTTGGTTTTTTTTTTTTCTCGGTTTATTGATCGGTTGATTGATTCGATTGGTTTTTTGGTTGATTGGTTGTATTGTTCTTGGATGATTGGTTAGTTTTCTACTTGGTTTGGTTGATTGATGGATTGTTTTTATTGGTTGGTTTAGTTGATTGGTTGATTAGTTGGGTGGTTATTTTCTTGGTTTGGTTTATTAGTTGGTTGGTTGTTTTCTTGGTTGGTGGGTTGTTGGTTGATTGGTTGTTGTCTTTATTGGTTTGTTGGTTGATTGGTCGTTTTTTTACTTGGTTGGTGGTTTTCTTGGTTGTTTGGTTTATTAGTTGGTTTCTTGGTTGGTTGGTTGTTTGTTTGGTTATTTTCTTGGTTTTTGGTTGGTTGTTTCCTTGGTAGTTTGATTGATTGGTTGGTTTTGTTGGTCGTTAGGTTGGTTGTTTGGTTGATATTTTAAATTGGTTGTTTGGTCTGATTGATTGGTGTAGTTGATTGGTTGGCTGTTGTTTTTTTAGTTTATTGGTTGGTTGGTAGTTTGGCTGCTTGGTTCCAGACAGTCATCACTGTACTACAGGACATTGTGACAAACGTTACAATAAACACATAATACGCTATATATACAGATGGTTTACATGAAAATATATGAATATCTTAATTAGAGCGATGTCTTGTGCTTTCAGGTGGACCATGTGGTGAACGGACACGCCGCTTCCAGGCAGCTGAAAGAGCAGGCGGAGAAGAGGTGAGCATCAGTCGCTCTGATGCGTTTCTGTTCTCACTCAGTCTGATCGCTGAGCTTTTCTCTGCAGTGGGAAACACGTTTACTCCTGCCTGAACCTCCATCTGGAGCACATGTCTGGAGACGCAGCACAGCTGGAGCAGCTGACGGCCGGCCTGCACATCTGGCCTGATTTCCACGGCAACCGCTCTCCTCTGGCCGACCAGACATCACGGGGATCGGTGAGGAACGCTGTGCTTGTTACAGTGCTGATGAAAAAATATAATAGTTTTCATTGTACTGCCTTTAATTTAATTTAATTTTTTATTATTTATTAATAAAACTGATAACTGGACGTACATTTTCTGCAGAATATGTGAGTGGTGCTTACTGCGGCAAAATTTGGCACCAGGCAGTTGTTCGGATGTTGTGGGTGGTTGCTAGGGTTGTTAGTGTAGTTGGTAGGCAGTTGCTATGGTGCTGCTAGAATGAGAATATTGAGAATGAACTCCAAATTAACATTTATAGTAATGACAATCTTTTTTTTTAATTATATTTTTGGGCTTTTTTCCTTTATTTCAGAGGACATAAATGTGGATTTAACAGGGACATTTGCTTAATGTCATGAAAATAATGTTAATAGCCCTAGAAAGTACTTTTTTCTTTACGTTCTAGAAAGAAAGATTTTCTTTACGTTTAATATAATTTCTTATTTTTAACCATTAAGAAAAAAGACACATCAGATAGTTTTAGCTTTTATAACTAATGTTTGCAGTGGTGGAGAGTTGATTGATGATGTCACTGCTGGTGTGTGCAGGTTGTGGGACTCACTTTATCACAGACACTGGATGATTTAGCTCTGCTGTATCTAGCAACTCTTCAGGCCATCGCT
The DNA here is from genome assembly GCF_051911475.1 of Siphateles boraxobius. Taxonomy (NCBI): domain Eukaryota; kingdom Metazoa; phylum Chordata; class Actinopteri; order Cypriniformes; family Leuciscidae; genus Siphateles; species Siphateles boraxobius. Next base: position 358,770 of record NW_027509053.1, read on the forward strand.
GTAAGACACACACCACACACACACACACTCTCTCTCACATACATACACACAAACACACTCTCACTCACACACTAACTAAGTGTTCAGTATTACAGTGTTAATGTGATTGTGTGTCTCTGTTGTATGAAGCTTGGCACCAGACACATCCTAGATGCCATGAAAGAGGCAGGATATGACATCACAACCCTCTTCCTGTGCGGGGGGCTGAGCAAGAACGCGCTGTTCGTACAGACACACGCCAACACCACGGGTCAGTGCTCACTCACACACACGCTCATATATCTGACATGACATGACCAACACCACGGGTCAATGCTCACTCACACACACACTCACTCATTTATCTGACATGGTAGAGACCTGCGCGGGACGGATTTTATCCCGTTCCTGCAAAAATATATGTTGTTTTCTCCCACTGCCGCCCCCAACAATCAAGTTTCGTCCCGCTCCCGCCCGCAAAATCCCGCGGGTAAACGTATAAGTACTTTTTTTTTTAAATACATTGCATATTCTGCCTGCTACTCTGTGATTTTTTTCACTTGCTCCCCTGTTGAATATAAAAAATAAAATAAAAAATAAACGGAAAATAAACAAATGTTTCGTTTTATTTGCGTTTAATTCAATGGATGAACATGAACAAGGAACTTAGAACAAATAAATACAGTAAAAAAGTAAGAAATGTACATAAATAAAAATATACCATAATGATTATAGTATAGCCTAATAAATTATATAATAATAATAAACCTGGATTTCTTTCATGTTCAAAAGTAGCCTATATATAGGGCCTAATACTGCTTAAGAATGCCGCCTTTGCTTTTAGCAATTCCTTCAAACATTAAACAAAAACTATCCTTATTCCTCAATAACAAAATATACCAATTTTAAATATTTAGCTAAAAAAAAAAAAAAAACTGAATTAACTAAAACAATTTAAAAAAAACTGTATGACTACTTAATGTGCCCATGCAGGAATAGCATGTCGTTCACTGATGAGGGCTTCAGATTAATCCGTCTCTGCTCCAGTATGCGACCGCAAATACTGAAAGCCCTCTCCGATGGTGCGCTGTAAGCTGGAATGCAAAGTACATGGCGTGTGTCATGCGGTGCAGACATTTTGCCTCTGTGTGGTAGGCTTGGCTGTTCTGCGCCTATGAACCACGCGAGAGTTAGCTTCCGACCATGTGCCTGTAAATCGTTTTTAGTTTAGTTATCCTTGTTGGTTGTGCATTAGATAAATAACGGTTTATTTGTTTCTAGTTATTTTATTTTGTTCTATATTTCCCACAAATAATTTTATTTTCCCGCAACCCGCACACAATAATATCTTGCCGCCCGCACCCGCATTCACCCATCAAATATTGTCCCGCGCCGCACTCGGTTGCGCTGGGTCCCGGGGTAGTCTCGCAGAAGTGCAGGTCTCTACACTCAGGTATCTGACATGACATGACCAACACCACGGGTCAGTGCTCTGAGGGATGTGTGTGTGTGTTTCAGGGCTGCCGGGAGATGGTTCTCACTGCGGAACATGAAATCCACGGGGAGGAGTCGGATCCACTCCTCCCACCTTACATACACCTAAACCTAGCCAACTCTGCCCCCTGATCCCTAAACACACCCCTAATCCCTAAACCCAACCCTAATCCTACCCATCTCCACCCCTTGGATCTTGATCCGACTCCTCCCCGTGGATCTCATGTACTGCATTGAGGTGCTACTGGCTGCAGAACACAAAGCAGCAATTCGTAACAGAAATATGGACTATGAAATTGCGAGGCATTATGTACAAGCTAATCATGGTTCCAGTGCGTCCTTAAAATTTTTGGGTATTGAAAAAATTCTACCCTCCCAGCGAGGAGGTGACATAGTGAAGTCCCTACTACAATGGGACGCTTTCTGGATTTTCACTCTTAACACAGTAGAACCAAATGGCCTTAATGAGGAACTGGGCCTTTCATGCTTTCTATAATTCATGTTTTTTATAATTCACATTCTTAGTTAATTATAGACATGTTGTTAGCGGGTCTGCATGTACACTTTTTTTGTGTATATGTTTGTGTGTGTGTATATATAGGCTATCTATCTATCTACAAACAGGGGGGGTTGGGGTTCGTGTACTTGCGCGCGCCTAGGACTGAAGCACCTTTTAGACAGGACGCGGAACGCTGCGCTGCGCTTTGAAACCTATTAATTTCAAGGACTTCCAAAGATACATAACAGCTACAAGTATATGCACTATGCAAGCACTATATACATGATTCACCCTATTATACTTTATCGACACAAATTGATAAGTCAAACAGCAAACTGCAATCCCCAAATACTCTTTTAATCGACGATTGCTTATGGCTTATAAGTAACTTAAATAAAACTAGCTACATTACTAGTTCTCATTAAAGAACTACATTCGATTCTATTCGATACATTCAGGTGCCAAAGGCTTACTCTCAGTACGGTTGACTCTTCTCAGTCTCTCAGGTGCCAAAGGCTTACTCTCAGTACGGTTGACTCTTCTCAGTCTCTCAGGTGCCAAAGGCTTACTCTCAGTACGGTTGACTCTTCTCAGTTTCTCAGGTGCCAAAGGCTTACTCTCAGTACGGTTGACTCTTCTCAGTCTCTCAGGTGCCAAAGGCTTATTCTCCGTACGGTTAACTCTTCTCAGTCTCTCAGGTGCCAAAGGCTTACTCTCAGTACGGTTGACTCTTCTGATTCTCTCAGGTGCCAAAGGCTTACTCTCAGTACGGTTGACTCTTCTCAGTCTCTCAGGTGCCAAAGGCTTACTCTCAGTACGGTTGACTCTTCTCAGTCTCTCAGGTGCCAAAGGCTTACTCTCAGTACGGTTGACTCTTCTCAGTCTCTCAGGTGCCAAAGGCTTACTCTCAGTACGGTTGACTCTTCTCAGTCTCTCAGGTGCCAAAGGCTTACTCTCAGTACGGTTGGTTCTTCTCAGTACAACAGGTGTAGGAAGCTTACGGCTGTGAAGGAGCGTCGACTGGACAGCAAGTAGGTACTCCACGTACGTTTGGTCTTCCCAATACGTCGGTGCAGTAGGCTTAGGGCTGTGAAGGAGCGTCGACTGGCAGCAGGTAAATCCTCTCAATACAGTTGGTTCTTCTTAGTTCAACAGGTGCAGAAAGCTTACGGCTGTGAAGGAGCATCGACTGGACAGCAAGTAGGTACTCCACGTACGTTTGGTCTTCCCAATACGTCGGTGCAGAAGGCTTGGGGCTGTGAAGGGCGTCGACTGGGCAGCAGGTAACTGGGTTTATTCCCACTCCCAAGAACAGCGAGGATGAGACGAGAATGCACCGGCCTCAGATGGAACACACTCCGAACAGCAGGTAACTGGATTTTCTCCGTCCCCCAGAACAGCATCAATAATGAAGCAGAGTACAACAGGACTTAGATACACAACACTCAGAACAACGGGTACCTGAGGTTTCCTCCGTTCTCCACAACAGCAACGATGAGACAAATGCAGCGGGCTTCAGATGGGACGCACTCAGAACAGCAGGTAACTGGATTTTCCCCGTCCTCCAGAACAGCATCAATGATGAATCAGAATACAACAGGCTTTGGATATTCAACACTCAGAACAGCAGGTAACTGGATTTTCCCCGTTCTCCAGAACAGCATCAATGATGAATCAGAATACAACAGGCTTTGGATATTCAACACGAGAATTTTATGGAGAATTTTCCCCGTTCTCCAGAACAGCATCAATGATGAATCAGAATACAGCAGGCTTAAAGTCCGTTTTCACTTAATCTCTCCCTCAGAAAACTCCCGACTGTAACACAAGGCAAGACCGATGGACATGTGACAGAATTCTGTACAGTAAGCATTCAATAACTCCACTTCAACCACACACAGTGGGACACAGCATTAACTCACGTCACTCTCATCCACTCCGTGAAATTTAAGGTCACGGCCAACCTCCTCGCTCTGGACAGCGGGGGTAATTAGACGGAAGAATTCAGCGACTGCAATCACAAATCCTAACAGCTGTCTTCTCATTCAGACATCTGGACTCCGTTTTTTATGTCATTTCTCCTCATATATAATCTTTTCGTGTATAACCCACATATAATACAGCCAGTAGAAGGTTGGTACTTATCTTCACCCCAGTAAGTGGACTCGATAATACTTCATAGATGACTTCGCCCTCTGCCTCTCTGTTCTCCGTCACCCATTTCTTCGTAGCGGATTCCCTTCCCACGGATCGATCTCGCCAGCCGATTTGTCCCACAGAAATCTCTCACTCTCTCTCAGCAAGAAGAAAAGTTTGAACGCCGCAGCAATCCCACCCAACCCACTCAGTCTCTCAAAGTTTTGCTTTTGTCTGTTCCTAAAAGCGACATGTCCCAATCGTCACACAGTCACTTAATGCGCCGCACCTTCTGTCACTTTGCCATCAGCGGCTGCTGTTCCTATGGTAGCGACGCATCTGCGGCCGGCTTGGTGTTCAGTTGAAACCGCTCCGGGCGGAAACATCCCCCCGTGGGCTGTGTAGTTCCGTCTCTAGTTCGTCACCTTGTGACAACTTCACCAAGGATACGGCTCACTTCAGGACTCAAACGGTAAGTAAGAAGGTAAGAGTTCTTCTCAATACAGAATCCTTTCGACAGTGCACAGTAGTGGGACAATGATTCAAAGGCTTACTTCACCAGCGATGCTGCATACTTCCAGACTCAGACGGTAAGTAGGAAGGTAAGGATTCTTCTCAGTATAGGATACTTTCGTCAGTGCACAGTAGTGAGACAGTGATTGAAAAGCTTACTTCACCAGCAATGCTGCATACTTCTAGACTCAGGCGGTAAGTAGGAAGGTAAGAATTCTTCTCAGTATAGGATACTTTTGTCAGTGCACAGTAGTGAGACAGTGATTTAAAAGCTTACTTCACCAGCAATACTGCATACTTCTAGACTCAGACTCAGTAGGAAGGTAAGAATTCTTCTCAGTACAAGATACTTTCGTCAGTGCACAGTAGTGGGAGACGGTGGTTTAAAAGCTTACTTCACCAGCAATGCTGCATACTTCTAGACTCAGACAGTAAGTAGGAAGATAAGGATTTTTCTCAGTATAGAAGACTTTCGTCAGTGCACAGTAGTGAAACAATGATTTTAAAAGCTTACTTCACCAGCGATGCTGCATACTTCTAGACTCAGGCGGTAAGTAGGAAGGTAAGGATTCTTCTCAGTATAGGATACTGTCGTCAGTGCACAGTAGTGAGACAGTGATTTAAAAGCTTACTTCACCAGCAATGCTGCATACTTCTAGACTCAGACGGTAAGTAGGAAGATAAGAATTCTTCTCAGTACATGAAACTTTCGTCAGTGCACAGTAGTGGGAGACGGTGGTTTAAAAGCTTACTTCACCAGCCATGCTGCATACTTCTAGACTCAGACAGTAAGTAGGAAGGTAAGGATTCTTCTCAGTATAAGATACTTTCAGCAGTGCACAGTAGTGAAACAGTGACTTAAAAGCTTTCTTCACCAGCGATGCTGCATACTTCTAGACTCAGACCGTAAGTAGGAAGATAAGGATTTTTCAAAGTATAGAACACTTTCGTCGGTGCACAGTAGTGAGACAGTGGTTTAAAAGCTTACTTCACCAGCGATGCTGCATACTTCCAGACTCAGACGTTAAGTAGGAAGGTAAGGATTCTTCTCAGTATAGAATACTTTCGTCAGTACACAGTAGTGAAACAATGATTTAAAAAAATTACTTCACGAGCGATACTGCATACTTCCAGACTCAGATGGTAAGTAGGAAGGTAAAGGATTCTTCTCAACATAGGATACTGTTCGTCAGTGCAAAGTAGTGAGACAGTGATTTAAAAGCTTACTTCACCAGCGATACTGGATACTTCCAAACTCAGCTGTATCACTCTGGGCTTCTGATGGAGAGCAGATATAATAACTTTTCACAAACGTGTAAGCAGGGGTTGGGGCCGCTTCTCAGTAAAAGCACACCACACTCGTGTTCACTTCAAATCCACAGCCATGAATCAATGTATATAAATAAGGCAAAAACACTGCAATTCACTCACACGATAGGGCTGATCAGAGGCCTCAATCCATTCGTTACACTCCCGTGGGGGATATTTAATCCTCAGTTCCTCCTCAACACACTCTGAAACACATAGCTTCCCCAACAGTCAGATTTACATTCACTGCATCCTCTTCAAGCTTTTCGAATGTTCATAAGATGAAATCAATTCACTTATCTTTCTCTCTTCCCCACATCCAGACAACTTCCCCGAGTAAAGCTTGAGCCCCAAACTGCTCCAAAAACAAAACAGACCACATCCACGTCCCGTTCCCCGAAACCTCTCTGGATAGCCCTTTTATCTTTGGCTTGTGAAGCCGGACACCTGTGTGAACGCCGCTCCTCTCTCTCTTGCACCTGCAGTGCATTAGCGCTAATCAGGCCGGGCAATGTTTCTGCCACACCTGGAACTGGAGTGGGATGTGTCGCAAACAAATCGTTCCCTCGAGAAACTCGTGACTCACCAAGAGGGTTCCGCTCACTACGCGTTTTTGTCACCCGTGACATCCCCCCCGCCAATCGGTTCTAGTTCCGAGAACCGGTGTTCTTCAATTCCATTCGCCATACCTCTCAGGAGGCTGTCCTCGGGTGTCCCGCTGAGACCGTCGGGGTGGCGAGGGCGGAGCCACTCTTGCTTCAACTTCAGGGTCCCTCGGGACCACAGACCACCCTACCATGAGTACCTCTGGGGCGGGTGGCGCACTTGGGGCCTCGGCCGCTAGCTGCGAATAGTTCGGACATGGACGGAGCAAGTTTCGATGGAGCACCCATATCGGTCCTGGTTTCCCCTCGGGTCGTACCAAGTAAACTGGAGCATCAGGCCCTTGTCGTCGTTCCACCACATATGGCGTCGACTCCCAGCGATCGCGGAGCTTCCCCTTCCCTGAGCGCCGGTTGTCCCTTTACCAGCACTCGCTCCCCTGGTAACAAAGGGGCCTCTCGGGCAGTCCGGTCGTATAGCCGCTTGTTCTTGGCGGCTGCTGCACTCAGATGATCTGAGACTCGTCGGTAGGCATCGAGCAGTTGGTGGTGGTGCCGATTCACCCAGTCAGTGGTACTATACCCTCTTTCTGCAGCCTCGGTCCCCAGGAGCAAGTCCACAGGTAAGCGGAGATGGCGCCCAAACATAAGGTAGGAAGGAGCATACCCGGTGATACTGTGCACACTATTGTTATAGGCTTGCAACAGAGAGGGGAGACTCTCGGCCCATTGGCCCTGTTGTTCACTCTCTAGGGTCCCCAATAACCCCAACAGGGTCTGGTTCAACCTTTCGCACCCCCGTTACCCTGAGGATGGTATGAGGTCGTATGGGTCTTCCGGCACCCATAAAGGTGGCTCAGCACTTGGATCACTCGGGACTCAAAATTTGAACCTTGGTCTGAGTGTAGGGTCTCTGGGGAGCCAAAAGGTTGTATCACTGCCCTCCAAAGGGCGCTGGCTGTGGTAACTGTCGTCTGATCTACAGTGGGGATGGCCTAGGCGTATTTAGTTAATAGGTCAGTCATCACCAGGATATTTTGAAATCGATCCGTCGGCCGACCTAAAGTCAGGAAATCGATTCCTATGATGTGCAGAGGTGCTTTGGGCCACAGGGGGACCAATGGGGCTCGGACTTCCTTCCTGCGTTTGAACAACGTACACAGTGGACAACTCTGAACGAACTCCTCAACTTTCTTTTCCATCCTAGGCCAGTAGAAATACCTCCTCAGCAGAGACAGCGTCTTCTCTTGGCCCTGATGGCCAGTATGGGTGTGGAATGCAGTCAATAGCTCCGAGACTTGGCCCTCCGGTACCACCACCTGGTGTACTGTCTCCTGTGTTCGGGGATCTTGCATCGAACGGCAGATTACCCCTTCTCTAAGTCGCAGCCTCTTCCACTGCCTTAGGAGATGTTGTACTCCCACCGTCTGAGCCCGCTTTCCTCTGCTCTCGGCATGTATCCCTGTCTAAGGTACAACGTAACCTGACACAGGTCTGCATCTCCCAGCTGCAGCCTTCTCCACCGCCCGGGGTCCCACCCCCAACTAGACGGAACAGCCCTCAGGGTCCCGGGAGCTTCCACCATTGCCATCAGCAACTCGTCTTCAGGGCCAGGGGTACAAAGGGGTGTTTGGTTGTCCTTCCGGATAACTGGGAGTCTGGACAGGGCGTCCGCATTTACGTGTTCTCTGCCGGGTCGGTATTTAAGCTGTTAATCATAATTTGCTAGTTGTGCCACCCAACGCTGTTCTACTGCCCCCAACTTGGCGGTCTGCAAGTGTACTAATGGATTATTATCCGTAATCACCGTCACCTTGGCTCCCAACAGGTAATCTTTGAACTTCTCCGTCATGGCCCACTTCATTGCCAGTAGTTCGATTTTGAAGGAACTGTAATTTGCCGCGTTCCGCTCTGCGGGATGTAAACTTTGACTTGCGTATGCAATCACTCTCTCCACTCCTTGGTGCTCTTGGGCCAACACGGCTCCCAAACCTGCATTGCTGGCGTCAGTGTACAGAAGGAACGGCTGGGTGAAGTCTGCGTAGGCCAAGATAGGGGCCCTCAGAAGTTCCTGCTTGAGGTTCTGGAAGGTGGTCTCACAGGTGGAATCCCAATGCACTGACGGGGAGCCTTTGCCACGGGCACGTCCGGAACCAGCAAGGAGTTGGTTCAATGGCCTAGCAAGCCCAGATAATCCTTTTATAAAGCGTCGACAAAATCCCACGAACCCCAGGAACGACCGCACCTGTCTCACTGCCCGGGGTGGCTCCTACCCTTGGACAGCCGCCACCTTCTCCGGGTCGGGGGATATCCCTGCAGCACTGACACGATGTCCCAAGAACTGTACCTGCTTCCGCAATAACTGGCATTTGTCTGGCCTAAGCTTTAGCCCATATTTCTCCATGGCCCTGAACACTTCCTGTGTTCCTCCTCCTGCCTAGGTGGTCCTCCTCCCACCTAGATGGTGCAGGTGAGTGCGGAAGTCAGGGGAGAAGACGATCACATCGTCCAGGTATACCGGCGTTGAGTCGACCAGTTGTCCCCCTAGACAGTGCTGCATCAAGCGCTGAAAGGTCGCAGGAGCATTGCACAGGCCGAACCGCATCCGGTCCCATTCAAATAACCCAAACGGGGTGGTGAAGGCTGTCTTCTCTCTATCTCGGTCGTCTACCTGCACCTGCCAGTATCCACTCGCCAGGTCCAATGTGGAGTACCACGCCGCTTGTGTGAGACAGGTGAGTGAGTCTTCAATCCGTGGCAACGGGAATGTATCTTTCTTCGTTACACTGTTGAGTTTGCGGTAGTCAACGCAGAACCTCCAAGCTCCCGTTTTCTTCTGAACCAGAACAATTGGCGCCGCCCACGGACTACTGCTCTCTCGAACAATACCTCCCTCCAGCATCCCTTTCAACAGGGCGCGGACCTCGGCATAGAGGGTGGGTGGCACCGGACGATACCGCTCTTGGCTAGGCATCGCCTCACCGGTAGGTATTTGATGCCTCAGTACCCCTGTGCAGCCATAGTCTTCTTCGTGGGTCGAGAACACATGTTGCCATTTTCTCAAGAGCTGCTGGAGCTGTAACACCTGTTCCTCCTCCAGATTTTCACCTTTCAGGGACTCTCCCATCAAATGGGTCGGCACCCCTCCTCCCACAGAGCCTGGTTCTGCCTCAACTGGGCGGACGGCGACTTCCACCACCGCAGAGCTCACCTGCCTGAAGCAGACATACTGATGCTTGTGAACCTGGGCAGAGCGTACCGAGGAAACTCGAACCAGACGTTGGTGTCGACGAAGGAGCACGGAGTAGGGATTGGCATTCCGCACCTTTACTGAGACTCGCCCACGGTGGATGGCCGTCAGCCCGTGAGCCACTTCAATGGGTTGACAGTCCTCATGGGGCTCTACCAGGACACAGGTACCCGTCCCACAGGGTCCTGCAGGTACTCGGACCCAAAGCACGGTCTCGCTCTGGGCTGGGACAGACAAAGCGTACCGACAGGCTACTCGACCGATGCCTTCTCTCTCCTTCACTTGACTAGCCACGTGCACTCTTCGGCAATCGGCCAGAATCCGGTCCCTGTCCTGCTTCGCCGATGACAGAGAAGTCCGAGCTGGCCGTCCCAGAAACAATTCCTCCGAGCAATCCAGTATAACGTTCATCCCTAGGAGTGCTCGATGAATGCCCAAGCAATGATCTCGGACGATAACGACCCCTTTCTGTTGGACGGGAACCCCTTGGACCAGAAAGTCTACCACGATGTACCCAGTGTAAGGGATGTCCAGACCATTTGCCCCCGTAAAGTCAGACTAGAAGCGTCCACTGCTTGGAGCCAATGATCTGCAACCAACTCCTGGGCCTGGCTCTCCGAAAATAACGTAACTTGAGAACCTGTATCGACCAGACAATCTATCGTGACTCCGTTAGCTTGAACCTCCACGGTGGGACAGCGCCCAACCCTGTCGTCTCGTAAAACAGGAACAGAAGGAGGGTCACACAAAGGGGTCCCGGCCACTTGACCCACAGTAGCCGGTGGGACTAAAAACCCCCTTGAGAACCCCGACGGAGCCCACACTGACGACTGATGTGTCCCGGGTCTCCACAATTAATACAGATGGGCCTTCCCTGGTCATCCCACTGGAACCGGGGGCCCACAGGACGTAGGGGGCGGCGCACAGGAGCTCGCCCCTTCTCCGAATACGACCTCTCTCTCACCATCGATCCGCCCTCGACTCGACCCCGACGAAGTTCACCCAACAGCCGGCCAAACTGCTCCCACAATTTCAAGGAGTATGCCCGAAGAGTCTGCTTAGGCCCCTGTTGATAGTTAAAGAACTGGGCACGAAGAGTGGCCACCGGGGTAGAGTCTCCATATAATCCGGACAGGAAATCGAAGATAGTTTTCGCGGTAGCCCGTGTGGCTTCTGATGCAGCAAGAACTTCTCTTTTGGCTTCTCCTTCCAAAGACCCCAACACAAACTGTACTTTCTGTGATGCACTCAGTCCCTGTAATCCGGCCAGATATTCCGTCTGCGCCTTCCAATCGTGCAAGCCCAACTCCGATCCTGGCCCTCCATAGCGCTGTGCCCAGGGAGCTCCCATAAAGATCGGTATGACTTTTGAGACAGGTGAAGGCCATCGTACCAAGGAGCTGTAGGCAGACTGCCATGCAGAATGACCTCTGTTCTGTTGTTTGTGGAATTTACAGACTGTCACACTGCCTGCAGAGCAGATTATGGGAAGGAGCCATCTTCTAAAAAGCACATGTGTTTCATCAATAGGTTTCTGTAGTGTAGTGGTCATCACGTTCGCCTAACACGCGAAAGGTCCTCGGTTCGAAACCGAGCATAAACAGTGGTTGGATTCTGACAGAAAATTTAAACTGTTTGCCACGCTAGGTGGGTGCAGCACTCATTTCTTTTATATGCTTTTTAATAAGCGTGCACCTAAAGATTTATGTCTGCAACCTGAAGACATGTTTCCGTAGTGTAGTGGTTATCACGTTCGCCTCACACGCGAAAGGTCCCCAGTTCGAAACTGTGGGTGGTTTTTGCAAAAATTTCGTATGCGATTTTCTGTTGAGCAGGTCAGTACACTTGCATGGATGTTTGTGGTTTAATCTCTTTAGAAAAGGACAAAAATAAAACAAATGACCATTGAGGTTTCCTGTTGTAGAAGATTTTATTATTTAGAAAACAAGTAATTTTGCTATATATTTGGACACAATTATTTCTTCTGTCTGTGACTTTGGATTTCCTCTGTGTATGTGAAAGACCTTGAATGGAATGTTGTTTGCTGCAGAAAATTCTATTCTGAGAAGTCACATGGTAAAAGACCTTTACCCAAAACTATCTATAGGGTGTGTTACCTTCTTTGGAAGAAGAAGTATGTATATAACTCTGAACCAAAATGTACTCGGGAGCGCGCACTGGAAGGCCAGAGGGCCAGAGAGCGTTAGAGCGCCGTTCTATGGAACGGGACGGCGTTCGAAAATAAAGTCTAATTATTTCTGGCATCAAAGATCTCTGCGAAGTTATTTTTCAGAAAGATTGAAAACCACAACATTTGGCACCCCAGATGGGACATCCGTAGGGGCTGGTGACGAACCGTGGTGGGCTTTGCTGGACGAGCGACACAAACAAAAAGTGGCCACAAGGTAAGCAATTTTTGCTTATAGTTTGTGTGGTTCGCCCGGATATTTGCCCTTTACGGTGAGACACTTAAAAAAAAGCTTCTCCAAAATTAAAGAACTACATATTTTAAACAGAGGTCTCTGATTTCGAAATAATTGCATGCAGTGTGATGTCCAATAAGAAGGCCTTGGGGATATAAGATAAATTGTAAAAACGGAACTCTCGTTTGCCAGTGTTTATATAATCTGATGCAGGTTGTATGAATATTGGTATCAATTTGGCGCTAAAGGTTTTATTATACGTACGTAAAAGATTAAGTATACTGGTAAAGGTTATCAGGTTTTTGTAAATTTGAATTAATGATAAGGGCTATCATTAGGTATACTGGTAAAGGTTATCAGGTTTTTGTACATTTGAATTAATGATAAGGGCTATCATTAAGAATACTGGTAAAGGTTACCATATCTCTGTGTTACTTATTAAGAGGGCCTTGAGGATAATAAGTTAATTGCATGTGCACAGATTAAGTTTGGATTATTGTTACCGCCTTGTTATAGGTTAACAAGGGACTGGGTAAGTTTTATGTGGATTTCGCCAAGAGGGCCTGGAAGGATGGCGAATATTGCACAGATAAGTTTAGCTTTTGGTTACCGCCTTGTTATAGGTTAACAAGGGACTATACGGAAAAGCTATGTAGTATATGACTCTGTTGTGTCGGAGGAAGTGAATCGCAGAGGTCTGTGATAGTTTAAAGTTATTCAGTGAAGTATTGTTTGTAAAAACAGTGAGAAACACTGTGAGTATAATTTAGCTCTGTGTATTTGTATGTAGGATCCTGTCCTGTGTGTCTGCTTGATTGTGACTGTGGTTAAAAATAGGTGACAAGGAATGTGTGAATGTGCTTGAGGGACAAGTACTGTATAAATGAGTATTAAAAGTAAAGGAAATAGTAAAAGAAAACAATTGTTTCAAGATATTAGTCTTGCAGATTATTGTAGTATAAATAAGTTAAAGTATAAAATATATATTAATAAATGGACTGATATATATTAATGGATAAATAAATAAAAATGCACGAGCTTAATATATTATATCTTATATCTGAAGACGTCTAAAATTTGTATCTCATTATCCCTGAAGACAAAGTGAGAAAAATTATTCCATTGTAGATAATTAAGTTTGTGCTAAGGAAAAAATGACTTGTGCAGTGTGCTAAAAGTGAACAAGATTGAGTGACCAAGTTTCAACAGTCATAAATAATTTACAGCAATCTTAGAATTGTAGTAAATGGGAATTGTTGGGAATGGGTGAGGAAAAATGTATTCACCATGTTAGATTATTTTGAGCACAGCATGCAAATACAGAAGAACGATTGAAGGCTGATTTTATGATAGGGAAAATTATTTAATTGTATTATACTCAGAAAATCAAAGTTAGATTATTGCTCATATTGCAATGAAGAAATAGCTTGCTTTTTCCATGCAACGAAGAACTTGCTTTACTAAAAACAGAATGGGAGAACTGCTGTTGTCAACCAGTGATTATTATATAATATAAAAGATCTAGGAAAAAGATGGTTAAAATTGGAATTTAGATAAAGAGCTAATATCTCAGGAACAAATATTTATAAAGACTAATTTGATCTATGCAGCTCTCTGAGTGTTCAAGTTTCAGATGGCTTCAGTGTCGAATGGAAGAGGTGAAAGGTCAAAGACGACTGCAGAGAGAAGAAGAAGAGTGGGTGAGGGGCGTTCAGCTCCCCTTCTGAAGATGACCACTCTCTGGAAAACTCAGCATGGAGAAAGACTGATTTAATGCTGGAAAAGGTGAAACTTTCACTATTTCACTGGAGACTTTTTCCTGAGGACAAGAGGAAAATCCTGAGATGCAAAGCTGTGGCAAAATCTATCAAAGCCCAAACTGAGAAGGGGCAGAGAAACAACAGAGCCTATATTCCTGTTTACACCAAGCCTTGAGTGACAGCTAGGCTGACGACACATGCAGAGCGACAGCCAAGAAGCTTTAACAGACTGATAATCTAAAAACAGAAGAACTCACCGAAACCCTTCCCTTACGGGCAACACAGGTGTGGCAACTCCGATGATCCCTTTAGAGACTGCTTCAAATTTAGTTATTATATTAACTTTATTCATTCTGATTATTCACTGGTCTCATAAGCAATTCTTTATATTCTCTGCTAAACTAACCCTCTTTGCTTTTCCAGTAGGTTCAAGTCCAGCCATATAAAAAAGAAAGAGAATACACTGAAAGAGACAAGTGGGTGCTCAACTCACTAAATAGTTCAAACCGAGGCTGGATTTGGTATAGTGAGGGCTATTATATTAAACAATTATAGGGCTAAAAGCATGAAAAATTATTCTGTAGCAAAGAAAAAGATAGACGCAAAATGTCAAAGAATTATTATTATTGTTTGCAAAACAATGATACTGGTCACTCCATTTTGTTTGGGTAAGTTTTTAGAGATATAGATTGGAGAAAAAATTACTCCAAAAGTCCAAGCTTATGAAATCGCAAAAAATGCTGTCAGAACTGGGATAATGAGATGGAAATGTTGTTGGCCATGGATCTAAGATTATGCAGAGATCTCCAATTTCTTAAAGCAGCTCATGAGCAAAAAACAAAAAAAAGAATAGGAAAAATCAGAAAAACAAATGACAAAATGTATTTGAAAAATTACAATTGGCAGGCTTATTATTCTAAAATACTTAGTCTATTAGATTTTGTAAAAATAAAAAAATAAAAGGATTATAACGGATGGTGTTAAACTAAACCTTATGATCATTGACACTAGTGTTTGACATAGCTGTGTTGACCTGATCAACCCTTGGCTAAAATTATAGGATGCCACATTTAGAGCACAACCTGCAAGAATGTATGCTGGCCAGTGTGTGTGAGAGAGACACTGAGTGTGAATGAGTGAGAGATGGTGTCTGAAGAAACATCTAAGGCAAAACAATTATTTTGCCAATACAGCTGTATTTAAAATGTAACATGTGGGCCCACAGGGCAAATTCTGCCCAATAAAATAATGACCATGGATGCATTTGGTTAAATTTCCTGGTCAAGAACTGAAGTAACAATATGAAAAAACAAAGAATGAAAAGAGAAAAATAAAAATAGAAAAAACATTGCCACATTTGCGCAGCGCATAACATATCTGACTTTCTTTTCAGCATAACACGTCTGCCTTTCTTTTCAGCATATCATGATGGAGCTGATCTATGTCAAAAGTATGAAATATTGTCTTGTAACTTTTGTATTGTGACAAAGTGGGTTGAGTATTGTCCAAGATGCCTAATAAATAGTGGGTTGATAGTGGAACTCAAGACAAAGAGATAACTGAGTTGAATTGACTAATTATAAGAGTACATTGGAAATTTATTGTGAGAAAAATGCAAAAAAGTTGCAAATAATGATCAAAAGTCAAATTTATGAAAAACAAATGAGAATATATGGATTAAAGTCCTGCTGTTAATGAAGGCAGAAAGGACACCACTCAGCCCACATTACCTTTCTACAGGTAACAGCGAGAAGGACAATGGGACAGATGAGCAGATGATTGAAATCACATGTTGTTTTCACTAACAAAAATAATTAAGCTTTAATTTACAGATAGCAGCAGTTCAATTCCAGGAAGGATTCTGGGACAAGTCTAACAAAATGAACCAGTAACTGTGCTTTGTAATTTCAGAAGAAGTGATCAACAGAGTGACATTTGAGTCCATGCCTCTCAACTTAAAATAAACCAACTGACTTCAGCAACCCCCCCCCCCAACTGAAGTGAGGGATCAAGGACATGCTGACAATGAGAGAAAGAGTCCATTGCAACGAACGACTCACTGGAGACACCCTGGTGAAAGATGTAATGATTGATGACAAGGTTAACAGAATGATCAAATCATGAATGGAAGAAAAGACAAACTTGACCAGAAACACAGTAATGAGAGGAACTGTGCAAAGAAGAGAGAATCAACAGAGATGAGTACAAGCTCAAACAATAGTCAACATCAACCAACTTTCCTATGATTGGATGTTCAGCCCTTGAATAGATTCAGTAGCAACTTAATAATAACCCCATCAAAAAAAAAAATTATTGAGGAGAAAAATATATTACGCTACATAGAAAACAATGATAATGACTAATTAAGAAAAGAAATTAAAATAATGTTAACAATTAATATAGCATAATGGGAATTAAGACAATTCATGAAGGAAAAAATTAGAACTAAAAATAACTTTAAAATAAATCTTAAAGGGTACTCAGATGTAACTTGTCAATACAAGGGTATACTTAATTAATTTAAGGCTACAGTTGAAATTAAAGCAAGTATTAACACTGGGTATTAACAAATATTCAATGTCAAAATTGAATTTATAAGATTTGATTCAATATGCAATTGACTAATATTAAGTAGTACTTATAGAAAGTTTATAGACTTACAAGAAGTTATTGAAATTCAGTAACAAACAAGCCCTTATGAACAATCTAAATGGCACCAGAGGGGGGTCAAGAATAGATATTTGGCATTCACATGAAGGACAGATTGTCGAACCAATGAATACTTTTGAATATTCTCAGTCCAGATGCGCAATGGTTTTAAACCAGTGCGCAAAGGGGGGAGTAAGATAAGGAAATTAAAAATTAAAATGAAGATAAAATTAAAGGCATTTTAAATTAAAAAGCATTTTTTGCAAAGTTTTGTGAAATTTGTGGCAAAAACAAAGTTAAGAAAAGAACAGCGACAAAAATAGGCCATATATCAGTATACCATGTGGACATGATATAGATGGGTAAAAGCAATGAAATCAACAGAGGAGGGCAGGAACAGAAATTAAATCTCTGACAGAGAAGTAATCCTTAGATTGGAAGTCTATCAGAAATAACATCAGATTATATGTCAACTAAACAGAAGTATTGAAGATTTAAAATAAGTTGCATACGAACACAAGGAAGTTTTAATAATAAATAAGATATAATGCTAATGGTTTAAAAGGTTGATAGAAAAACTTTTAGATTGTTAGATATACTGAAAAAGAAATGTACATATAAGGAATATGTAAGAGTGCAAAAAGTTGTTCTCTAGAGTTATTTTTCTAATTGTCTAATGAGTTTATTGAATGACTTTTATGAGATAAATGTAACATTGCTCTGAAGCTTTCTTAGTTAGAGTGATTACATGAGACATAATTAGTTTATTCATGATAGTTTATTTAGAAATTAGTAGAAAAAAAAAAAAAAATTTATTCAGTTTAGTCTTGAACTGAGGAGCTACAATGAGAATAGGAAGCAATATGCGAGATTAAAAAGGTCAAAATGGAATTTATTGTTTAAATTTGGTAATAAAATAGAAAGTAAGTGAAATGTATTGCAATGTATTAGATGGGTGTAAAGTGTTCTGTTCACTAAAATTGACTGACTAAAAGATGGATTCTTTGAATTTAAGAAATGATATTCTCTCATAAGAAGTGATAAAAATGAGAGAGTTATGTTTACCCAGCCATATTTTGAATTAATAGTCATATGGATCAAGTAGAACAAAAATGCATAATAAATCAATTAGACTACTATAATAAGCAGATATTTATTATAATGCTTTGTCTGCATTAGGAGAAAAACAATTATGTGAAAAAAGTAGAATGACTTATGTTTGGTGATCAGTGTTGCACTTTTACTAAATAATATTGCGCAGGGAGGAAAATTTAGCGATTACGATTGAGTCAAGAAAAACTTAAGAGCAGAAGTTAAGGAAAACTTAATGAAAAGTTTTGAAAATTAAGGTTTGCTCAATTAGGGGTATTGAAAGTGGGTTATTATTCTGTTGTATACTTTGTATATTAAGATCATTAGTTGGAAAACCACAGTTAAACGAATGGAAATGCGGAAAAAAGATAATGAAAACTAATTTGAGAGGGCAACCAAATTGATATTTACAAACCCTGGATGTTGATCCCATTAAATGAGGAATTGAGGACGAAGAAGATTGATGAGCCAGACCCTAGAGGATATCTACACCGCAAGAGAACTTTCAATAGTATAAGAGACTTTTATGTTTGATATACTCTACATAACTGTGTCAATAACAGGCAATGCTGAACCAAATGTATACACACACTTATAACACTGTCTTATTCTTTGGTTTAATTTTGATTAGGGAGAATTCGAGTTTTTTACTTTTTCCATTAAACAAAAAAGAAAGAACAACTAAAAGAAATAAAATGTATGGAAGAAGATGTTTGGCTCGAGTGCTCCTCCGGAGTGTGGTGGCTTAATCCAGTAATTGGAAAGGAGAATGAGTGACTCAATTGAGTCACTAGGTAGCATAACTGAGGGAGCTGGATTTTGAAACTACACTCTGGAAAAAAGATAGTGAATGTGAGGCTTAATAAGCCTCAGAGGAGGGAATGTAGAAGATTTTATTATTTAGAAAACAAGTAATTTTGCTATATATTTGGACACAATTATTTCTTCTGTCTGTGACTTTGGATTTCCTCTGTGTATGTGAAAGACCTTGAATGGAATGTTGTTTGCTGCAGAAAATTCTATTCTGAGAAGTCACATGGTAAAAGACCTTTACCCAAAACTATCTATAGGGTGTGTTACCTTCTTTGGAAGAAGAAGTATGTATATAACTCTGAACCAAAATGTACTCGGGAGCGCGCACTGGAAGGCCAGAGGGCCAGAGAGCGTTAGAGCGCCGTTCTATGGAACGGGACGGCGTTCGAAAATAAAGTCTAATTATTTCTGGCATCAAAGATCTCTGCGAAGTTATTTTTCAGAAAGATTGAAAACCACAACACTGTACAGTAATATAAAATGTTTGGGCTGCCAACAAAATTAGCAGCATTTTGCCATGTTAAAAACACTGGGCAATCTATAGTTTCAGTCGCTTTTGAACAAGCGTACCCTAGAAGCGGTGGGACTGACATCCAAATCAAGTTTCCGTAGTGTAGTGGTTATCACGTTTGCTTTACACGCGAAAGGTCCTCAGTTCAAAACTGGGCGGAAACAAGTGGAGGCATTTTAAATGTAATGCTCCAATTCGCTACAAAACCCTTGCTTTTGAGACAGGTGAAGGCCATCGTACCAAGGAGCTGTAGGCAGACTGCCATGCCGAATGACCTCTGTTCTGTTGTTTGTGGAATTCACAGACTGTCACACTGCTTGCAGAGCAGATTATGGGAAGGAGCCATCTTCTAAAAAGCACATGTGCGTCATCAATAGGTTTCTGTAGTGTAGTGTTCATCACGTTCGCCTAACACGCGAAAGGTCCTCGGTTCGAAACCGAGCAGAAACAGTGGTTGGATTCTGACAGAAAATTTAAACTGTTTGCCACGCTAGGTGGTAGCAGCGCTCATTTCCTTTATATGCTTTTTAATAAGCGTGCACCTAAAGATTTATGTCTGCAACATGAAGACGTGTTTCCGTGGTGTAGTGGTTATCACGTTCGCCTCACACGCGTAAGGTCCCCAGTTCAAAACTGGGCGGAAACTAAGGATGGTTTTTGCAAAAATTTCGTATGCGATTTTCTGTTGAGCAGGTCAGTACACTTGCAGGGATGTTTGTGGTTTAATCTCTTTAGAAAAGGACAAAAAGAAAACAAATGACCATTGAGGTTTCCTGTACAGTAATATAAAATGTTCGGTCTGCCAACAAAATTAGCAGCATTTTGCCATGTTAAAAACACTGGGCAGTCTATAGTTTCAGTCGCTTTTGAACAAGCGTACCCTAGAAGCGGTGGGACTGACGTCCAAATCAAGTTTCCGTAGTGTAGTGGTTATCACGTTTGCTTTACACGCGAAAGGTCCTCAGTTCAAAACTGGGCGGAAACAAGTGGAGGCATTTTAAATGTAATGCTCCAATTCGCTACAAAACCCTTGCTTTTGAGACAGGTGAAGGCCATCGTACCTAGGAGCTGTAGGCAGACTGCCATGCCGAATGATACTAGGTGGGTGCCGTCCAAATCAAGTTTCCGTAGTGTAGTGGTTATCACGTTTGCTTTACACGCAAAAGGTCCTCAGTTCAAAACTGGGCTTAAACAATTGGATGCATTTTAAATATAAATGCTACAAAACCCTTACTTTTGAGACAGGTGAAGGCCATCGTACCAAGGAGCTGTAGGCAGACTGCCATGCAGAATGACCTCTGTTCTGTTGTTTGTGGAATTTACAGACTGTCACACTGCTTGCAGAGCAGATTATGGGAAGGAGCCATCTTCTAAAAAGCATATGCACCGCATCAATAGGTTTTGTAGTGTAGTGGTCATCACGTTCGCCTAACACGCGAAAGGTCCTCGGTTCGAAACCGAGTAGAAACAGTGGTTGGATTCTGACAGAAAATGTAAACTCTTTGGCACGCTAGGTGGGTGCAGCGCTCATTTCCTTTATATGCTTTTTAATAAGCGTGCACCTAAAGATTTATGTCTGCAACCTGAAGACGTGTTTGTAGTGTAGTGGTTATCACGTTCGCCTCACACGCAAAAAGTCCCCAGTTCATTACTGGGCGGAAACTGTGGGTGATTTTTGCAAAAATTTCGTATGCGATTTTCTGTTGAGCAGGTCAGTACACTTGCAGGGATGTTTGTTGTTTAATCTCTTTAGAAAAGGACAAAAATAAAACAAATGACCATTGAGGTTTCCTGTACAGTAATATAAAATGTTAGGTCTGCCAACAAAATTAGCAGCTTTTTGCCATGTTAAAAACACTGGGCAGTCTATAGTTTCAGTCGCTTTTGAACAAGCGTACGCTAGAAGAGGTGGGAATGAGATCCAAACCAAGTTTCCGTAGTGTAGTGGTTATCACGTTCGCTTTACATGTGAAAAGTCCTCAGTTCAAAATTGTGTGGAAACAAGTGGAGGCATGTTAAATATAAATGCTGCAATTCGCTACAAAACCCTTACTTTTAAGACAGGTGAAGGCCATCATACCAAGGATCTGTAGGCAGACTGCCATGCCGAATGACACTAGGTGGGTGCCGTCCAAATCAAGTTTCCGTAGTGTAGTGGTTATCACGTTTGCTTTACACGCAAAAGGTCCTCAGTTCAAAACTGGGCGGAAACAAGTGGATTCATTTTAAATATAAATGCTACAAAACCCTTACTTTTGAGACAGGTGAAGGCCATCGTACCAAGGAGCTGTAGGCAGACTGCCATGCTGAAAGACACTAGGTGGGTGCCGTCCAAATCAAGTTTCCGTAGTGTAGTGGTTATCACGTTCGCTTTACACGCGAAAGGTCCTCAGTTCAAAATTGGGTGGAAACAAGTGGAGGCATGTTAAATATAAATGCTGCAATTCGCTACAAAACTCTTACTTTTAAGACAGGTGAAGGCCATCGTACCAAGGAGCTGTAGGCAGACTGCCATGCCGAATGACACTAGGTGGGTACCGTCCAAATCAAGTTTCCGTATTGTAGTGGTTATCACGTTTGCTTTACACGCAAAATGTCCTCAGTTCAAAACTGGGCGGAAACAAGTGGATGCATTTTAAATATAAATGCTACAAAACCCTTACTTTTGAGACAGGTGAAGGCCATCGTACCAAGGAGCTGTAGGCAGACTGCCATGCCGAATGACCTCTGTTCTGTTGTTTGTGGAATTCACAGACTGTCACACTGCTTGCAGAGTAGATTATGGGAAGGAGCCATCTTCTAAAAAGCACATGTGCCTCATCAATAGGTTTCTGTAGTGTAGTGTTCATCATGCTCGCCTAACACGCGAAAGGTCCTCTGTTCGAAACCAAGCATAAACAGTGGTTGGATTCTGACAGAATATTTAAACTGTTTGCCACGCTAGGTGGTAGCAGCGCTCATTTCCTTTATATGCTTTTTAATAAGCGTGCACCTAAAGATTTATGTCTGCAACCTGAAGACGTGTTTCCGTAGTGTAGTGGTTATCACGTTCGCCTCACACGCGAAAGGTCCCCAGTTCGAAACTGGGCGGAAACTAAGGGTGGTTTTTGCAAAAATTTCGTATGCGATTTTCTGTTGAGCAGGTCAGTACACTTGCAGGGATGTTTGTGGTTTAATCTCTTTAGAAAAGGACAAAAAGAAAACAAATGACCATTGAGGTTTCCTGTACAGTAATATAAAATGTTCGGTCTGCCAACAAAATTAGCAGCATTTTGCCATGTTAAAAACACTGGGCAGTCTATAGTTTCAGTCGCTTTTGAACAAGCGTACCCTAGAAGCGGTGGGACTGACGTCCAAATCAAGTTTCCGTAGTGTAGTGGTTATCACGTTTGCTTTACACGTCTGTCACACTGCTTGCAGAGCAGATTATGGGAAGGAGCCATCTTCTAAAAAGCACATGCCATGATATCACGTTCGCTTTACACGCAAAGGTCTTCAGTTCAAAACTGGGTGGAAACAAGTGGAGGCATGTTAAATATAAATGCTGCAATTCGATACAAAACCCTTACTTTTGAGACAGGTGAAGGCCATCGTACCAAGGAGCTGTAGGCAGACTGCCATGCCGAATGACCTCTGTTCTGTTGTTTGTGGAATTCACAGACTGTCACACTGCTTGCAGAGCAGATTATGGGAAGGAGCCATCTTCTAAAAAGCACATCCATCTCATCAATAGGTTTCTGTAGTGTAGTGGTCATCACATTCGCTTAACTCGCGAAAGGTCCTCGGTTTGAAACCGAGCAGAAACAGTGGTTGGGGTCTGACAGAAAATTTATACTGTTTGCCACGCTAGGTGAGTGTAGCGCTCATTTCCTTTATACGCTTTTTAACTCTCTTGGGTCGTTTTTTTTCCACATAGCAGCAACATAGACTTAAAATACTCCGTCATTTTACGTCATATAAATAAAATCAATACATGATTATAAACTATAGAGGGTCTTCTTTTTTTGTGTACACTCACATTAACATCAAAACCGTGTGCTTTTGTAAAATGAAGAAAATAAACAGGGTGTGCTTTCTGCCTCTCTTTCTCCGTTAAAATTTTTTCTGGTGCACGTCTCTAAACTTAAACAAAGCTCAGCGAATACTATTCACACAAGCACGAGCAATATATCTTTATAATCATTTAAGTTTGTACTTTTAAAATATCTAATTCAAAACTAAAATAAATATTCTCTGTTTATGTAATCTATTAAAAAAGAGAGAGGTGTCAGCCGATCTCAATATCGTTCTCTTAGCTCATTATTCTGCTAATCTGACACGCCCACGGAGAGCGCGCGGTATTCAAACGCAAATGATCTGAAGCAACATATGCAAAGTGTCAACGCCCCTCATAAACGTGATAACACAACAAATGTAATCATCAGATTAATGTAGCCTACTATTTCTTCTTGCGAGGCTGTGTGAGGAGTAATCCTGGGACATTTACCTCAGAACATGTGCTGTTTTTTTTTCATTCCGAGGAGCAACGGATCCATCTGATAAGTAAGTTCTTTATTATTATTGTTCTAATCGCGATATCATAGTGTATGTAAACCGCAAAAAGACTGTTTAAATATGAATCGCGTCTGTGTGTGAATGAATGAACTGAACAGTTTTTACCAAACCCTATTGCTATACTGAGATGAGTGAAAATCGACTGAAATATGTTGAAATAACGTTAAAATGTCTTTGTATTAGCAACGTATTAAACTGCAAATTAAAATTTATGCCCTAATATAGGCTCATAAAAACAACAAACGATATGCCTATGTTACAGACGAAATATGAAAGACAACATTTTGTTGACCATTTTTGGATAGATTATTAACTGTTTAATGTAAAATATGCTACTGCCACATTGAATAAGCTTTTGTTCACCAATTTCTGCTCAAATGTTATATATTAGGCTATGTTTGTTTTGTCAAAAATAAAGTCATCAAGTAGGATGCTATTATAGTGTTTGTTCCAATGTAGGCTTTATTCAAACTAATGAATCCTTAACTTTGAAATATGTATGATAAAATGTATAATTTAGTTTTTACAAAGAAATATGAAATATCCATCTGAGAAGTAAGTTTTTTTATTATTGTTCTAATCGCGATATCATAGTGTATGTAAACTGCAAAAAGACTGTTTAAATATGAATCGCGTGTGTGAATGAATGAACTGAACAGTTTTTACCAAACCCTATTGCTATACTGAGATGAGTGAAAATCGACTGAAATAGGTTGAAATAACGTTAAAATGTCTTTGTATTAGCAACGTATTAAACTGCAAATTAATATTTATATGCCCTAATATAGGCTATCATAAAAACAACAAACAATATGCCTATGTTACAGAAGAAATATGAAAGACAACATTTTGTTGACTAGTTTTAAATAGATTATTAACTGTTTACTGTAGCCTAAACTATAGACTACTGCCACATTGAATAAGCTTTTGTTCACCAATTTCTGCTCAAATGTTAAATATATTAGGCTATGTTTGTTTTGTCAAAAATAAAGTCATCAACTAGGATGCTATTATAGTGTTTGTTCCAATGTAGGCTTTATTCAAACTAATGAATCCTTAAATTTGAAATATGTATGATAAAATGTACACTTTAGTTTTGACAAAGAAATATTACACTTGAAATATTGTTATTTGAATTGTTGCTGTAATTCTAACCTTTTTAATAAAATAGCAAATAATATATTTACAAGGTAGATGTAAACAAAATCTTAAAAGGTCAATATAAGCCTTCTCTTCAAATTATTTGTATTGTGTTTTATTAGTGACAAATTTGGGGAGAGGATACATATTCAAAACTTTCTGAAAATACAGTATGAGAATTAACTACACAATTACTAGAAATGTTCACCTTGGATATTATACAATTTGCAAGCAAAAATACAAGTGGAAAAATACTATTTTTTTATAGATGTTTCCAACTGTGAACCAATTTTGTAGTATATATACACATTTATTTTCTTGTGTCCTTGTATTCTTTCTTGTGGCTCAGTGACACACCTGTGGAAAGCTCATTATGCAGGCTCATTAAGCAGGTCTTTTGTCTTCACAGGTGTGAATCAGACCATTATACATGAGTCACGCCCATTTCGCATATTGCCTTTCCAAACAAAAAGTGTTTTACTAAATTTAAATCAATGTATTGTTTTATGTGAATGATTTGGAAGGATGATTTTCAGATCATTTTGAAGCAAAAATCCTAGGCGAGAACAGCAATTAGTCAAAAGTCTTGTGGACACATATTTAGTATGTGTTTTGTGGCCTTATTTCAGAGACTTTAAGTTTTAGTTTTTTCAATAACCATGCATAAACAATATTCTCTCAAAAATACAAACATGTACATACATCTTGCTAACATATTATGGTAGCCCTGTTTGTGCTATATAGAGTGAATTTACACCTTTGCCATTAACATGTTTATAAATAACTGAAAAAAGCTCAAATGTTAGAGCATGTGAGAACACCTCCAGAACCCCAAAAATACTTTGGACCCCAGAGGGTTAACAAGCGTGCACCTAAAGATTTATGTCTGCCACCTGAAGACGTGTTTCCGTAGTGCAGAGGTTATCACGTTCGCCTCACACGCGAAAAGGTCCCAAGTTCGAAACTGGGTGGAAACAGTGGGTGGTTTTTGCAAAAATTTCGTATGCGATTTTCTGTTGAGCAGGTCAGTACACTTGCAGGGATGGTTGTGGTTTAATCTCTTTAGAAAAGGACAAAAATAAAACAACTGACCGTTGAGGTTTCCTGTACAGTAATAAAAAATGTTTGGTCTGCAAACAAAATTAGCAGCTTTTTGCCATTTTTAAAACACTGGGCAGTCTATAGTTTCAGTCGCTTTTGAACAAGCGTACCCCAGAAGCCGTGGGACTGACGTCCAAATCAAGTTTCGGAAGTTTAGTGGTTATCACGTTTGCTTTACACGCGAAAGGTCCTCAGTTCAAAACTGGGCGGAAACAAGTGGATGCGTTTTAAATATAAATGCTGCAATTCGCTACAAAACCCTTACTTTTGAGACAGGTGAAGGCCATCGTACCAAGGAGCTGTAGGCACACTGCCATGCCGAATGACACTAGGTGGGTGCCGAATGACCTCTGTTCTGTTGTTTGTGGAATTCACAGACTGTCACACTGCTTGCAGAGCAGATTATGGGAAGGAGCCATCTTCTAAAAAGCACATGCACCTCATCAATAGGTTTCTGTAGTGTAGTGGTCATCACATTCGCCTAACACGCGAAAGGTCCTCGGTTCGAAACCGAGCAGAAACAGTGGTTGGATTCTGACAGAAAACTTTAACTCTTTGCCACGCTAGGTGGGTGCAGCGCTCATTTCCTTTATATGCTTTTTAATAAGCGTGCACCTAAAGATTAATGTCTGCAACCTGAAGACGTGTTTGTAGTGTAGTGGTTATCACGTTTGCCTCACACGCGATAAGTCCCCAGTTCGAAACTGGGCGGAAACTGTGGGTGATTTTTGCAAAAATTTCGTATGCGATTTTCTGTTGAGCAGGTCAGTACACTTGCAGGGATGTTTGTGGTTTAATCTCTTAGAAAAGGACAAAAATAAAACAAATGACCATTGAGGTTTCCTGTACAGTAATATAAAATGTTCGGTCTGCCAACAAAATTAGCAGCTTTTTGCCATGTTAAAAACACTGGGCAGTCTATAGTTTCAGTCGCTTTTGAACAAGCGTACCCTAGAAGCGGTGGGACTGACGTCCAAATCAAGTTTCGGAAGTGTAGTGGTTACCACGTTTGCTTTACACGTGAAAGGTCCTCAGTTCAAAACTGGGTGGAAACAAGTGGATGCATTTTAAATATAAATGCTGCAATTCGCTACAAAACCCTTACTTTTGAGACAGGTGAAGGCCATCGTACCAAGGAGCTGTAGGCAGACTGCCATGCCGAATGACACTAGGTGGGTGCCGAATGACCTCTGTTCTGTTGTTTGTGGAATTTACAGACTGTCACACTGCTTGCAGGGCAGATTATGGGAAGGAGCCATCTTCTAAAAAGCACATCCGTCTCAACAATAGGTTTCTGTAGTGTAGTGGTCATCACATTCGCCTAACACACGAAATGTCCTCGGTTCGAAACCGAGCAGAAACAGTGGTTGGATTCTGACAGAAAATTTAAACTCTTTGCCACGCTAGTTGGGTGCAGCGCTCATTTCCTTTATATGCTTTTTAATAACCGTGCACCTAAAGATTTAGACGTGTTTGTAGTGTAGTGGTTATCACGTTCGCCTCACATGCGAAAAGTCCCCAGTTCGAAACTGGGCGGAAACTGTGGGTGTTTTTTGCAAAAATTTCGTATGCGATTTTCTGTTGAGCAGGTCAGTACACTTGCAGGGATGTTTGTGGTTTAATCTCTTTAAAAAAGGACAAAAATAAAACAAATGACCATTGAGGTTTCCTGTGAAGTAATATAAAATGTTCGGTCTGCCAACAAAATTAGCAGCTTTTTGCCATGTTAAAAACACCGGGCAGTCTATAGTTTCAGTCGCTTTTGAACAAGCGTACACTAGAAGTGTTGGGACTGACGTCTAAATCAAGTTTCCGTAGTGTAGTGGTTATCACGTTTGCTTTACACGCGAAAGGTCCTCAGTTCAAAACTTGGCGGAAACAAGTGGAGGCATTTTAAATGTAATGCTCCAATTCGCTACAAAACCCTTGCTTTTGAGACAGGTGAAGGCCATCGTACCAAGGAGCTGTAGGCAGACTGCCATGCCGAATGACCTCTGTTCTGTTGTTTGTGGAATTCACAGACTGTCACACTGCTTGCAGAGTAGATTATGGGAAGGAGCCATCTTCTAAAAAGCACATGCCATGATATCACGTTCGCTTTACCCGCAAAGGTCTTCAGTTCAAAACTGGGCGGAAACAAGTGGAGGCATGTTAAATATAAATGCTGCAATTCGATACAAAACCCTTACATTTAAGACAGGTGAAGGCCATCGTACCCAGGAGCTGTAGGCAGACTGCCATGCCGAATGACCTCTGTTCTGTTGTTTGTGGAATTCACAGACTGTCACACTGCTTGCAGAGTAGATTATGGGAAGGAGCCATCTTCTAAAAAGCACATGCCATGATATCACGTTCGCTTTACCCGCAAAGGTCTTCAGTTCAAAACTGGGCGGAAACAAGTGGAGGCATGTTAAATATAAATGCTGCAATTTGATACAAAACCCTTACATTTAAGACAGGTGAAGGCCATCGTACCCAGGAGCTGTAGGCAGACTGCCATGCCGAATGACCTCTGTTCTGTTGTTTGTGGAATTCACAGACTGTCACACTGCTTGCAGAGTAGATTATGGGAAGGAGCCATCTTCTAAAAAGCACATGTACCTCATCAATAGGTTTCTGTAGTGTAGTGTTCATCACGTTCGCCTAACACGCAAAAGGTCCTCTGTTCGAAACCGAGCAGAAACAGTGGTTGGATTCTGACAGAAAATTTAAACTTTTTGCCACGCTAGGTGGTAGCAGCGCTCCTTTCCTTTATATGCTTTTTAATAAGCGTGCACCTAAAGATTTATGTCTGGCACCTGGAGATGTGTTTCCGTAGTGTAGTGGTTATCACGTTCGCCTCACACGCGAAAGGTCCCCAGTTCGAAACTGGGCGGAAACTGTGTGTGGTTTTCGCAAAAATTTCGTATGCGATTTTCTGTTGAGCAGGTCAGTACACTTGCAGGGATGTTTGTTGTTTAATCTCTTTAGAAAAGGACAAAAATAAAACAAATGACCATTGAGGTTTCCTGTAAACTAATATAAAATGTTCGTTCTGCCAACAAAATTAGCAGCTTTTTGCCATGTTAAAAACACTGGGCAGTCTATAGTTTCAGTCGCTTTTGAACAAGCGTACGCTAGAAGAGGTGGGAATGAGATCCAAACCAATTTTCTGTAGTGTAGTGGTTATCACGTTCGCTTTACACGCGAAAGGTCCTCAGTTCAAAATTGGGTGGAAACAAGTGGAGGCATGTTAAATATAAATGCTGCAATTCGCTACAAAACCCTTACTTTTAAGACAGGTGAAGGCCATCGTACCAAGGAGCTGTAGGCAGACTGCCATGCCGAATGACACTAGGTGGGTGCCGTCCAAATCAAGTTTCCGTAGTGTAGTGGTTATCACGTTTGCTTTACACGCAAAAGGTCCTCAGTTCAAAACTGGGCTTAAACAATTGGATGCATTTTAAATATAAATGCTACAAAACCCTTACTTTTGAGACAGGTGAAGGCCATCGTACCAAGGAGCTGTAGGCAGACTGCCATGCAGAATGACCTCTGTTCTGTTGTTTGTGGAATTTACAGACTGTCACACTGCTTGCAGAGCAGATTATGGGAAGGAGCCATCTTCTAAAAAGCATATGCACCACATCAATAGGTTTTGTAGTGTAGTGGTCATCACGTTCGCCTAACACGCGAAAGGTCCTCGGTTCGAAACCGAGTAGAAACAGTGGTTGGATTCTGACAGAAAATGTAAACTCTTTGGCACGCTAGGTGGGTGCAGCGCTCATTTCCTTTATATGCTTTTTAATAAGCGTGCACCTAAAGATTTATGTCTGCAACCTGAAGACGTGTTTGTAGTGTAGTGGTTATCACGTTCGCCTCACACGCGAAAAGTCCCCAGTTCATTACTGGGCGGAAACTGTGGGTGATTTTTGCAAAAATTTCGTATGCGATTTTCTGTTGAGCAGGTCAGTACACTTGCAGGGATGTTTGTTGTTTAATCTCTTTAGAAAAGGACAAAAATAAAACAAATGACTATTGAGGTTTCCTGTACAGTAATATAAAAAAGTTCGGTCTGCCAACAAAATTAGCAGCTTTTTGCCATGTTAAAAACACTGGGCAGTCTATAGTTTCAGTCGCTTTTGAACAAGCGTACGCTAGAAGAGGTGGGAATGAGATCCAAACCAAGTTTCCGTAGTGTAGTGGTTATCACGTTCGCTTTACACGTGAAAAGTCCTCAGTTCAAAATTGGGTGGAAACAAGTGGAGGCATGTTAAATATAAATGCTGCAATTCGCTACAAAACCCTTACTTTTAAGACAGGTGAAGGCCATCATACCAAGGAGCTGTAGGCAGACTCCCATGCCGAATGACACTAGGTGGGTGCCGTCCAAATCAAGTTTCCGTAGTGTAGTGGTTATCACGTTTGCTTTACACGCAAAAGGTCCTCAGTTCAAAACTGGGCGGAAACAGGTGGATTCATTTTAAATATAAATGCTACAAAACCCTTACTTTTGAGACAGGTGAAGGCCATCGTACCAAGGAGCTGTAGGCAGACTGCCATGCCGAAAGACACTAGGTGGGTGCCATCCAAATCAAGTTTCCGTAGTGTAGTGGTTATCACGTTCGCTTTACACGCGAAAGGTCCTCAGTTCAAAATTGGGTGGAAACAAGTGGAGGCATGTTAAATATAAATGCTGCAATTCGCTACAAAACCCTTACTTTTAAGACAGGTGAAGGCCATCGTACCAAGGAGCTGTAGGCAGACTGCCATGCCGAATGACACTAGGTGGGTACCGTCCAAATCAAGTTTCCGTAGTGTAGTGGTTATCACGTTTGCTTTACACGCAAAATGTCCTCAGTTCAAAACTGGGCGGAAACAAGTGGATGCATTTTAAATATAAATGCTACAAAACCCTTACTTTTGAGACAGGTGAAGGCCATCGTACCAAGGAGCTGTAGGCAGACTGCCATGCCGAATGACCTCTGTTCTGTTGTTTGTGGAATTCACAGACTGTCACACTGCTTGCAGAGCAGATTATGGGAAGGAGCCATCTTCTAAAAAGCACATGCCATGATATCACGTTCGCTTTACACGCAAAGGTCTTCAGTTCAAAACTGGGTGGAAACAAGTGGAGGCATGTTAAATATAAATGCTGCAATTCGATACAAAACCCTTACTTTTGAGACAGGTGAAGGCCATCGTACCAAGGAGCTGTAGGCAGACTGCCATGCCGAATGACCTCTGTTCTGTTGTTTGTGGAATTCACAGACTTTCACACTGCTTGCAGAGCAGATTATGGGAAGGAGCCATCTTCTAAAAAGCACATCCATCTCATCAATAGGTTTCTGTAGTGTAGTGGTCATCACATTCGCCTAACTCGCGAAAGGTCCTCGGTTTGAAACCGAGCAGAAACAGTGGTTGGGGTCTGACAGAAAATGTATACTGTTTGCCACGCTAGGTGAGTGTAGCGCTCATTTCCTTTATACGCTTTTTAACTCTCTTGGGTCGTTTTTTTTCCACATAGCAGCAACATAGACTTAAAATACTCCGTCATTTTACGTCATATAAATAAAATCAATACATGATTATAAACTATAGAGGGTCTTCTTTTTTTGTGTACACTCACATTAACATCAAAACCGTGTGCTTTTGTAAAATGAAGAAAATAAACAGGGTGTGCTTTCTGCCTCTCTGTCTCCGTTAAAAAATTTTCTGGTGCACGTCTCTAAACTTAAACAAAGCTCAGCGAATACTATTCACACAAGCACGAGCAATATATCTTTATAATCATTTAAGTTTGTACTTTTAAAATATCTAATTCAAAACTAAAATAAATATTCTCTGTTTATGTAATCTATTAAAAAAGAGAGAGGTGTCAGCCGATCTCAATATCGTTCTCTTAGCTCATTATTCTGCTAATCTGACACGCCCACGGAGAGCGCGCGGTATTCAAACGCAAATGATCTGAAGCAACATATGCAAAGTGTCAACGCCCCTCATAAACGTGATAACACAACAAATGTAATCATCAGATTAATGTAGCCTACTATTTCTTCTTGCGAGGCTGTGTGAGGAGTAATCCTGGGACATTTACCTCAGAACATGTGCTGTTTTTTTTTCATTCCGAGGAGCAACGGATCCATCTGATAAGTAAGTTCTTTATTATTATTGTTCTAATCGCGATATCATAGTGTATGTAAACCGCAAAAAGACTGTTTAAATATGAATCGCGTCTGTGTGTGAATGAATGAACTGAACAGTTTTTACCAAACCCTATTGCTATACTGAGATGAGTGAAAATCGACTGAAATATGTTGAAATAACGTTAAAATGTCTTTGTATTAGCAACGTATTAAACTGCAAATTAAAATTTATGCCCTAATATAGGCTCATAAAAACAACAAACGATATGCCTATGTTACAGACGAAATATGAAAGACAACATTTTGTTGACCATTTTTGGATAGATTATTAACTGTTTAATGTAAAATATGCTACTGCCACATTGAATAAGCTTTTGTTCACCAATTTCTGCTCAAATGTTATATATTAGGCTATGTTTGTTTTGTCAAAAATAAAGTCATCAAGTAGGATGCTATTATAGTGTTTGTTCCAATGTAGGCTTTATTCAAACTAATGAATCCTTAACTTTGAAATATGTATGATAAAATGTATAATTTAGTTTTTACAAAGAAATATGAAATATCCATCTGAGAAGTAAGTTTTTTTATTATTGTTCTAATCGCGATATCATAGTGTATGTAAACTGCAAAAAGACTGTTTAAATATGAATCGCGTGTGTGAATGAATGAACTGAACAGTTTTTACCAAACCCTATTGCTATACTGAGATGAGTGAAAATCGACTGAAATAGGTTGAAATAACGTTAAAATGTCTTTGTATTAGCAACGTATTAAACTGCAAATTAATATTTATATGCCCTAATATAGGCTATCATAAAAACAACAAACAATATGCCTATGTTACAGAAGAAATATGAAAGACAACATTTTGTTGACTAGTTTTAAATAGATTATTAACTGTTTACTGTAGCCTAAACTATAGACTACTGCCACATTGAATAAGCTTTTGTTCACCAATTTCTGCTCAAATGTTAAATATATTAGGCTATGTTTGTTTTGTCAAAAATAAAGTCATCAACTAGGATGCTATTATAGTGTTTGTTCCAATGTAGGCTTTATTCAAACTAATGAATCCTTAAATTTGAAATATGTATGATAAAATGTACACTTTAGTTTTGACAAAGAAATATTACACTTGAAATATTGTTATTTGAATTGTTGCTGTAATTCTAACCTTTTTAATAAAATAGCAAATAATATATTTACAAGGTAGATGTAAACAAAATCTTAAAAGGTCAATATAAGCCTTCTCTTCAAATTATTTGTATTGTGTTTTATTAGTGACAAATTTGGGGAGAGGATACATATTCAAAACTTTCTGAAAATACAGTATGAGAATTAACTACACAATTACTAGAAATGTTCACCTTGGATATTATACAATTTGCAAGCAAAAATACAAGTGGAAAAATACTATTTTTTTATAGATGTTTCCAACTGTGAACCAATTTTGTAGTATATATACACATTTATTTTCTTGTGTCCTTGTATTCTTTCTTGTGGCTCAGTGACACACCTGTGGAAAGCTCATTATGCAGGCTCATTAAGCAGGTCTTTTGTCTTCACAGGTGTGAATCAGACCATTATACATGAGTCACGCCCATTTCGCATATTGCCTTTCCAAACAAAAAGTGTTTTACTAAATTTAAATCAATGTATTGTTTTATGTGAATGATTTGGAAGGATGATTTTCAGATCATTTTGAAGCAAAAATCCTAGGCGAGAACAGCAATTAGTCAAAAGTCTTGTGGACACATATTTAGTATGTGTTTTGTGGCCTTATTTCAGAGACTTTAAGTTTTAGTTTTTTCAATAACCATGCATAAACAATATTCTCTCAAAAATACAAACATGTACATACATCTTGCTAACATATTATGGTAGCCCTGTTTGTGCTATATAGAGTGAATTTACACCTTTGCCATTAACATGTTTATAAATAACTGAAAAAAGCTCAAATGTTAGAGCATGTGAGAACACCTCCAGAACCCCAAAAATACTTTGGACCCCAGAGGGTTAACAAGCGTGCACCTAAAGATTTATGTCTGCCACCTGAAGACGTGTTTCCGTAGTGCAGAGGTTATCACGTTCGCCTCACACGCGAAAAGGTCCCAAGTTCGAAACTGGGTGGAAACAGTGGGTGGTTTTTGCAAAAATTTCGTATGCGATTTTCTGTTGAGCAGGTCAGTACACTTGCAGGGATGGTTGTGGTTTAATCTCTTTAGAAAAGGACAAAAATAAAACAACTGACCGTTGAGGTTTCCTGTACAGTAATAAAAAATGTTTGGTCTGCAAACAAAATTAGCAGCTTTTTGCCATTTTTAAAACACTGGGCAGTCTATAGTTTCAGTCGCTTTTGAACAAGCGTACCCCAGAAGCCGTGGGACTGACGTCCAAATCAAGTTTCGGAAGTTTAGTGGTTATCACGTTTGCTTTACACGCGAAAGGTCCTCAGTTCAAAACTGGGCGGAAACAAGTGGATGCGTTTTAAATATAAATGCTGCAATTCGCTACAAAACCCTTACTTTTGAGACAGGTGAAGGCCATCGTACCAAGGAGCTGTAGGCACACTGCCATGCCGAATGACACTAGGTGGGTGCCGAATGACCTCTGTTCTGTTGTTTGTGGAATTCACAGACTGTCACACTGCTTGCAGAGCAGATTATGGGAAGGAGCCATCTTCTAAAAAGCACATGCACCTCATCAATAGGTTTCTGTAGTGTAGTGGTCATCACATTCGCCTAACACGCGAAAGGTCCTCGGTTCGAAACCGAGCAGAAACAGTGGTTGGATTCTGACAGAAAACTTTAACTCTTTGCCACGCTAGGTGGGTGCAGCGCTCATTTCCTTTATATGCTTTTTAATAAGCGTGCACCTAAAGATTAATGTCTGCAACCTGAAGACGTGTTTGTAGTGTAGTGGTTATCACGTTTGCCTCACACGCGATAAGTCCCCAGTTCGAAACTGGGCGGAAACTGTGGGTGATTTTTGCAAAAATTTCGTATGCGATTTTCTGTTGAGCAGGTCAGTACACTTGCAGGGATGTTTGTGGTTTAATCTCTTAGAAAAGGACAAAAATAAAACAAATGACCATTGAGGTTTCCTGTACAGTAATATAAAATGTTCGGTCTGCCAACAAAATTAGCAGCTTTTTGCCATGTTAAAAACACTGGGCAGTCTATAGTTTCAGTCGCTTTTGAACAAGCGTACCCTAGAAGCGGTGGGACTGACGTCCAAATCAAGTTTCGGAAGTGTAGTGGTTACCACGTTTGCTTTACACGTGAAAGGTCCTCAGTTCAAAACTGGGTGGAAACAAGTGGATGCATTTTAAATATAAATGCTGCAATTCGCTACAAAACCCTTACTTTTGAGACAGGTGAAGGCCATCGTACCAAGGAGCTGTAGGCAGACTGCCATGCCGAATGACACTAGGTGGGTGCCGAATGACCTCTGTTCTGTTGTTTGTGGAATTTACAGACTGTCACACTGCTTGCAGGGCAGATTATGGGAAGGAGCCATCTTCTAAAAAGCACATCCGTCTCAACAATAGGTTTCTGTAGTGTAGTGGTCATCACATTCGCCTAACACACGAAATGTCCTCGGTTCGAAACCGAGCAGAAACAGTGGTTGGATTCTGACAGAAAATTTAAACTCTTTGCCACGCTAGTTGGGTGCAGCGCTCATTTCCTTTATATGCTTTTTAATAACCGTGCACCTAAAGATTTAGACGTGTTTGTAGTGTAGTGGTTATCACGTTCGCCTCACATGCGAAAAGTCCCCAGTTTGAAACTGGGCGGAAACTGTGGGTGATTTTTGCAAAAATTTCGTATGCGATTTTCTGTTGAGCAGGTCAGTACACTTGCAGGGATGTTTGTGGTTTAATCTCTTAGAAAAGGACAGAAATAAAACAAATAACCATTGAAGTTTCCTGTACAGTAATATAAAATGTTCGGTCCAACAAAATTAGCAGCTTTTTGCCATGTTAAAAACACTGGGCAGTTTATAGTTTCAGTCGCTTTTGAACAAGCGTACCCTAGAAGAGGTGGGACTGACGTCCAAAACAAGTTTCCGTAGTGTAGTGGTTATCACGTTCGCTTTACACCCGAAAGGTGCTCAGTTCAAAACTGGGCGGAAACAAGTGGATGCATTTTAAATATAAATGCTACAAAACCCTTACTTTTGAGACAGGTGAAGGCCATCGTACCAAGGAGCTGTAGGCAGACTGCAATGCCGAATGACACTAGGTGGGTGCCGTCCAAATCAAGTTTCCGTAGTGTAGTGGTTATCACGTTTGCTTTTCCCCATTCATTTAAGTTGCCATTGTCAGCACCGACACTTCGAGGTCCGCGTGCTCGAAATGGACGACACGAGCTGCTTATTCAGTGGTGCCGTGTCACTTTTCCAAAATCGCATATAAAGAGGCCAAGATTAGCATATATTACCATAGGCTCTCTGTGGACGCCTCTGGGGGTGCCATTGCACCACGTGGGAGTCCACCAAGTGCTTTTGGGGTACACCAACTACCTACTCTTCACCATAGTCCTCCTCAGTACCACAAAGTGCCTATTTTGACCCCTAACCACCTATTTTCTTCTTCATTGCCACGAAGTGCCTATGGGGTCCCCTAACCACCTAAACTTCACCATAGTCTTCCTCAGTACCACGAAGTGCCTATTTTGACCCCTAACCACCTATTTTCTTCTTCATTGCCACGAAGTGCCTATGGGGTCCCCTAACCACCTAAACTTCACCATAGTCTTCCTCAGTACCACGAAGTGCCTATTTTGACCCCTAACCACCTATTTTCTTCTTCATTGCCACGAAGTGCCTATGGGGTCCCCTAACCACCTAAACTTCACCATAGTCTTCCTCAGTACCACGAAGTGCCTATTTTGACCCCTAACCACCTATTTTCTTCTTCATTGCCACAAAGTGCCTATGGGGTCCCCTAACCACCTAAACTTCACCATAGTCTTCCTCAGTACCACGAAGTGCCTATTTTGACCCCTAACCACCTATTTTCTTCTCCATTGCCACGAAGTGCCTGTGGGGTCCCCTAACCACCTAAACTTCACCATAGTCATCCTCAGTACCACAAAGTGCCTATTTTGACCCCTAACCACCTGTTTTTTGTCTCAATTCACTGTGTCTCTAACTCTGAGCCGAAAAGTCACAGGGCCTCGAAATTTGGCGTGAGGGTAGCCCAGCGGGCCCCGGGGCGAGATCCTTAGTTTCAAGGTTCTACGTGGTTCCCAAGTGTGCGTTTCGGTGGTTCGGCCTGATCCACACATGGTTCAGCTTTCTCCATCCCCCAGGGTCTTTCTGGGCCCCAGTGACAGTAGGCAGATTAAGTTTGGGGCCGCCAGGGCCCCCGGGGGCCAAACGGCAAAGCGTCCCACGTACAACTTATCCCATTGATTTTCATAGGTGTTCGAAGAGACTCTTTTCGAAAGGTCGCACCGCCTCCAAATTCGCCGCCCTGGTAGTCGAGGGGCCCCCGGTTCTAGATCCCGGATCGCAGGGTTCTAGATCGGTTCCAAGTGTATCATTTTTTTGTGCAAAAATCTCCTCACTTTTGGTTCTACTGAGCATATGTCTTTCTGTGTGTGCAAGAGGGCTGCCATTAATTGGACCATGTGCTCGGTGAAGGGTGGACAGAAAGGTCCAATCGGCCCGAAACTGACGTATGCGTCTCGTTACGGGCCCCTGGGACGGGTTCTAGAGTTCCGCGTCCCTCTGAACTTTTTTCACGCTAATTGGCCACCAACAGCCCCATGGAATAAGTTGCACGTGGGACGTCAAAAAAACAGGGGCCAAAAGGGGTCGAAAGGTCGCAGCGGCCCCAAATTCGGCACGGCTGTGGTCCGGGGGCCCCCGGTTCTAGATCACGGGCTTGGTGGTTCTAGATCGGTTCTAAGTATGTGTTTCAGCCAAACGCTTTGAAGGAAACGCCCGATCGGCCCGAAACCGACACGTGGGTCTCGTCACGGGCCCCGGGGACGGGTTCTAGAGTTCCGCGTCCCTCTGACCTTTTTTCGCGCTAATTGGCCACCAACAGCCCCATGGAATAAGTTGCACATAAGTTGGAACAAGTAGGCCGTCTAATCCTAACTGCTGAATTAACCCTTGCAGACACATGCTCCCATAGAGATCAATGGGAGACAGAGAGGTGCATAAAAAATAGCTAAAAATAAACTTGGCATGTCTCGACCTAGCCCGCTCTGTCTGTCGCAGAGGGCCAGTTTGGGACCCCCGGGGGCCGCGCGGGAGCCACTGACACGTGCAACTTATCCCATTCATTTTCATAGGCGTTTGGTGGACATCCCCACGCAATGGTCCCAATAGCTCCGAATGGCTCCGATTTGAAATCTGTGGCCCCTCAGGGTCCCCTCAGACGGTCCGCAAAGACTGGGGTCCGTAGTACCCCGTTAAGTTCGTTACAGTCAAAAACAGCATTCCATCTGTAACCTATTTGACGGGTGCCCTAAATGCTGTCCGTGGACAGTCCATTTTTAGGCTAATTATGCATAATTATTAGCTTTAATGTACATCAGTGTGTTGTATTGTGTCCCCTGTGTGGTGTACAGTAGGTTTCACCTCATAAAACCACTGTAATTATGAAATATGACCTGTTAATGCATTGACCACGGACAGCCTATTTGGACCCCGTCAAATAAGTTGCAGGTGGTACTTCACCACATGTGATAAAATCGCCTAATCATTACGGGGATTCACCCGCTGAAAATGTCTAAGTTAAAAACAGCATCCCACCTGTAGCTTATTCGACAGGGTCCAAATAGGCTGTTCATGGACAGTCCATATTTAGGCTAATTATGCATAATTAATAGCTTTAATGTACATCAGTGTGCTGTATTGTGTCCCCAGTGTGGTTTACAGTAGGTTTGACGACATAAAACCATTGTAATTATGAGATATGACCTATTAATGCATTGACCACGGACAGCCTATTTGGACCCCGTCAAATAAGTTACAGGTGGGCCCTGTTTCAGGTTTCAGCTCCAAATTGTGTCCAGAGGCTGAGATCTGGACGTCCCACCTGCAACTTATCCCATTCAAAAATTTAGGCTGTTCGTGGACAGTGGAATTTCGGGGTTCTGAAGGCTGCTAATTGCTCAGGGGGGCCCAAAGATGAACCTAAAATTGATATTTAATCATTTTTATGCATTTTTATCAATCATGACAACAAAATATAAAAAAGATCCCACCTGTAACTTATTTGACAGGGTCCAAATAGGCTGTTCGTGGACAGTCCATATTTAGGCTAATTATGCATAATTAATAGCTTTAATGTACATCAGTGTGTCGTATTGTGTCCCCAGTGTGGTGTACAGCAGGTTTCACCTAATAAAACCACTGTAATTATGAAATATGACCTATTAATGCATTGACCACGGACAGCCTATTTGGACCCCGTCAAATAAGTTACAGGTATACTTTGCCCACTTGTAACTTATTTGACAGGGTCCAAATAGGCTGTCTGTGGACAGTCCATTTTTAGGCTACAGTGGGCCCTTAATTTGCCCACCTGTAACTTATTTGACAGGGTCCAAATAGGCTGTCTGTGGACAGTCCATTTGT
This sequence comes from Siphateles boraxobius, assembly GCF_051911475.1. Lineage (NCBI taxonomy): Eukaryota > Metazoa > Chordata > Actinopteri > Cypriniformes > Leuciscidae > Siphateles > Siphateles boraxobius. Next base: position 398,318 of record NW_027509053.1, read on the forward strand.
AGGCTACAGTGGGCCCTTAATTTGCCCACCTGTAACTTATTTGACAGGGTCCAAATAGGCTATTCGTGGACAGTCCATTTTTAGGCTACAGTGGGCCCTTAATTTGCCCACCTGTAACTTATTTGACAGGGTCCAAATAGGCTGTCTGTGGACAGTCCATATTTAGGCTAATTATGCATAATTAATAGCTTTAATGTACATCAGTGTGTTGTATTGTGTCCCCAGTGTGGTGTACAGTAGGTTTCACCTAATAAAACCACTGTAATTATGAAATATGACCTATTAATGCATTGACCACGGACAGCCTATTTGGACCCCGTCAAATAAGTTACAGGTGGGCCCTTACTTTGCCCACCTGTAACTTATTTGACAGGGTCCAAATAGGCTGTTCATGGACAGTCCAGTTTTAGGCTACAGTGGGCCCTTAATTTGCCCACCTGTAACTTATTTGACAGTGTCCAAATAGGCTGTTCGTGCACAGTAATTTTTTAGGCTAATTATGCATAATTAATAGCTTTAATATACATCAGTGTGTTGTATTGTGTCCCCAGTGTGGTGTACAGTAGGTTTCACCTAATAAAACCACTGTAATTATGAAATATGACCTATTAATGCATTGACCACGGACAGCCTATTTGGACCCCGTCAAATAAGTTACAGGTGGGCCCTTACTTTGCCCACCTGCAACTTATTTGACAGGGTCCAAATAGGCTGTTCGTGGACAGTCCATTTTTAGGCTAATTATGCATAATTGATAGCTTTAATGTACATCAGTGTGTAGTATTGTGGTCCCTGTGTGGTGTACATTAGGTTTCACCTAATAAAACCACTGTAATTATGAAATATGACCTATTAATGCATTGACCACGCTCAGCCTATTTGGACCCCGTCAAATAAGTTACAGGTGGTTCCTTACTTTGCCCACCTGCAACTTATTTGACAGGGTCCAAATAGGCTGTTCGTGGACAGTCCATTTTTAGGCTAATTATGCATAATTGATAGCTTTAATGTACATCAGTGTGTTGTATTGTGGCCCCTGTGTGGTGTACAGTAGGTTTCACCTAGTAAAACCACTGTAATTATGAAATATGACCTATTAATGCATTGACCACGGACAGCCTATTTGGACCCCGTCAAATAAGTTACAGGTGGGCCCTTACTTTGCCGACCTGTAACTTATTTGACAGAGTCCAAATAGGCTGTCCATGGACATGCCATTTTAAGTCTAATAATGCATAGTTCTTCTGATGGGACACATAGGCCATTCGTGGCCACACAGGTGGTCAGTGGGATGAATAGGCCGTTCGTGGTCACATAGGTGCACAGTGGGATGAAAATGGCTGTTCGTGGTCACACAGGCGGTTAGGGGGATGAATAGGCTGTCCGTGGTCACTGGGCGGGGCCACGGGCCGTCACTTAGATTGGCCATGGACAGACGGGCCGTTCGTGGTCAAACAGGCTGTCAGTGGGACGAATAGGCTGTCCGTGGTCACTGGGCGGGGCCACCGGCCATCACTTAGATTGGCCGTGGACGGACGGGCCGTTCGTGGTCAAGCAGGCTGTCAGTGGGACGAACAGGCTGTCCGTGGCCAGACAGGCGGTCAGTGGGATAAATAGGCGGTTCGTGGTCAAACAGGCTGTCAGTGGGACGAATAGGCTGTCCGTGGTCACTGGGCGGGGCCACGGGCCGTCACTTAGATTGGCCGTGGACAGACGGGCCGTTCGTGGTCAAACAGGCTGTCAGTGGGACGAATAGGCTGTCCGTGGTCACTGGGCGGGGCCACGGGCCGTCACTTAAATTGGCCGTGGACAGACGGGCCGTTCGTGGTCAAACAGGCTGTCAGTGGGACGAATAGGCTGTCCGTGGTCACTGGGCGGGGCCACGGGCCGTCACTTAGATTGGCCGTGGACAGACGGGCCGTTCGTGGTCAAACAGGCTGTCAGTGGGACGAATAGGCTGTCCGTGGTCACTGGGCAGGGACACGGGCCGTCACTTAGATTAGCCGTGGACAGACGGGCCGTTCGTGGTCAAACAGGCTGTCAGTGGGACGAATAGGCTGTCCGTAGTCACTGGGCGGGGCCACGGGCCGTCACTTAGATTGGCCGTGGACGGACGGGCCGTTCGTGGTCACATAGGCTGTCAGTGGGACGAATAGGCTGTCCGTGGTCACTGGGCGGTCGGTGGGATGAATAGGCCGTTCGTGGTCACATAGGTGGTCAGTGGGATGAATAGGCTGTTCGTGGTCACACAGGCGGTTAGGGGGACGAATAGGCTGTTCGTGTCAGTGGGCGTGGCCAGGGGCCGTCACTTAGGTTGGCCGTGGGCGAAAAGGCCGTTCGTGGTCACACAGGCGGTTAGGGGGACGAATAGGCTGTTCGTGTCAGTGGGCGGGGCCAGGGGCCGTCACCCAGGTTGGCCGTGGGCGAAAAGGCCGTTCGTGGTCACACAGGCGGTCGGTGGGACGAATAGGCTGTTCGTGTCAGTGGGCGTGGCCAGGGGGCTGTTCGCAGGTCACAGGTGGGACGGACGGGCGCTCCGCGGTCGGTGGGTGAGGTCAGGGAATTTCGCGAAAGGGCGGTCAGGGGGACGCGCGTGCGCTCCGTGGACGCCCGCCCGCAACCTGTTCGGCGCGTGTCGAATCGACTGAGGGCGGTCGGCGAGTCGCCCCCCTGTGGCCGATGCCCGGATCGCGGGCGAGGGGGCCGGATTTCGTCGGCGCCGTCGGCCGGTCCCCGAAAAATCACCTAGGGGGCGTCGCGCGGGGGTCCCCTTCCCTAACCCGGTGGCCTAAAGGGCGAAAGGTCCTCGGTTCGAAACCGAGCAGAAACAGTGGTTGGATTCTGACAGAAAATTTAAACTGTTTGCCACACTAGGTGGGTGAAGCGCTCATTTCCTTTATATCAGTGGTCTCAAACTCAATTCCTGGAGGGCCACAGCTCTGCACAGTTTAGCTCCAACCAGCTCAAACTCACACCTGCAAGGAAGTTTCTAGCAATCCTGAAGACCTTGATTAGCTGAATCAGGTGTGCTTGATTAGGGTTGGAGCAAAACTGTGCAGAGCTCTGGCCCTCCAGGAATTGAGTTTGAGACCACTGCTTTATATGCTTTTTAATAAGCATGCACCTAAAGATTTATGTCTGCAACCTGAAGATGTGTTTCCGTAGTGAAGTGGTTATCACGTTCGCCTCACACGCGAAAGGTCCCCAGTTTGAAACTGGGTGGAAACTGTGGGTGGTTTTTGCAAAAATTTCGTATGCGATTTTCTGTTGAGCAGGTCAGTACACTTGCAGGGATGTTTGTGGTTTAATCTCTTTAGAAAAGGACAAAAATAAAACAAATGACCATTGAGGTTTCCTGTACAGTAATATAAAATGTTCGGTCTGCCAACAAAATTAGCAGCATTTTGCCATGTTAAAAACACTGGGCAGTCTATAGTTTCAGTCGCTTTTGAACAAGCGTACGCTAGAAGCAGTGGGACTGACGTCCAAATCAAGTTTCTGTAGTGCAGTGGTTATCACGTTCGCTTTACACGCAAAGGTCTTCAGTTCAAAATTTGGTGGAAACAAGTGGAGGCATGTTAAATATAAATGCTGCAATTCGATACAAAACCCTTACTTTTAAGACAGGTGAAGGCCATCGTACCCAGGAGCTGTAGGCAGACTGCCATGCCGAATGACCTATTTCTGTTGTTTGTGGAATTCACAGACTGTCACACTGCTTGCAGAGTAGATTATGGGAAGGAGCCATCTTCTAAAAAGCACATGTACCTCATCAATAGGTTTCTGTAGTGTAGTGTTCATCACGTTCGCCTAACACGCAAAAGGTCCTCTGTTCGAAACCGAGCAGAAACAGTGGTTGGATTCTGACAGAAAATTTAAATTTTTTGCCACGCTAGGTGGTAGCAGCGCTCCTTTCCTTTATATGCCTTTTAATAAGCGTGCACCTAAAGATTTATGTCTGCAACCTGAAGATATGTTTCCGTAGTGTAGTGGTTATCACGTTCGCCTCACACGCGAAAGGTCCACAGTTCGAATCTGGGCGGAAACTGTGTGTGGTTTTCGCAAAAATTTCGTATGCGATTTTCTGTTGAGCAGGTCAGTACACTTGCAGGGATGCAGGCACATTTTCTGTCAAAAATAAAACAAATGACCGTTGAGGTTTCCTGTACAGTAATAAAAAATGTTTGGTCTGCCAACAAAATTAGCAGCTTTTTGCCATGTTTAAAACATTGGGCAGTCTATAGTTTCAGTCGTTTTTGAACAAGCGTACCCTAGAAGAGGTGGGACTGACGTCCAAATCAAGTTTCGGAAGTGTAGTGGTTATCACGTTTGCTTTACACGCGACAGGTCCTCAGTTCAAAATTGGGCGGAAACAAGTGGATGCATTTTAAATATAAATGCTGCAATTCGCTACAAAACCTTTACTTTTGAGACAGGTGAAGGCCATCGTACCAAGGAGCTGTAGGCAGACTGCCATGCCGAATGACACTAGGTGGGTGCCGAATGACCTCTGTTCTGTTGTTTGTGGAATTTACAGACTGTCACACTGCCTGCAGGGCAGATTATGGGAAGGAGCCATCTTCTAAAAAGCACATCCGTCTTAATAATAGGTTTCTGTAGTGTAGTGGTCATCACATTCGCCTAACACGCGAAAGGTCCTCGGTTCGAAACCGAGCAGAAACAGTGGTTGGATTCTGACGGAAAATTTAAACTCTTTGCCACGCTAGGTGGGTGCAGTGCTCATTTCCTTTATATGCTTTTTAATAAGCGTGCACCTAAAGATTTATGTCTGCAACATGAGGACGTGTTTGTAGTGTAGTGGTTATCACGTTCGCCTCACACGCGAAAAGTCCCCAGTTTGAAACTGGGTGGAAACTGTGGGTGATTTTTGCAAAAATTTCGTATGCGATTTTCTGTTGAGCAGGTCAGTACACTTGCAGGGATGTTTGTGGTTTAATCTCTTATAAAAGGACAAAAATAAAACAAATGACCATTGAAGTTTCCTGTCCAGTAATATAAAATGTTCGGTCTGCCAACAAAATTAGCAGCTTTTTGCCATGTTAAAAACACTGGGCAGTCTATAGTTTCAGTCGCTTTTGAACAAGCGTACGCTAGAAGCGGTGGGACTGACGTTCAAATCAAGTTTCCGTAGTGTAGTGGTTATCACGTTTGCTTTACACGCGAAAGGTCCTTAGTTCAAAACTGGGCGGAAACAAGTGGATGCATTTTAAATATAAATGCTACAAAACCCTTACTTTTGAGACAGGTGAAGGCCATCGTACCAAGGAGCTGTAGGCAGACTGCCATGCCGAATGACCTCTTTTCTGTTGTTTGTGGAATTCACAGACTGTCACACTGCTTGCAGAGCAGATTATGGGAAGGAGCCATCTTCTAAAAAGCACATGTGCCTCATCAATAGGTTTCTGTAGTGTAGTGGTTATCACGTTCGCCTCACACGCGGAGGCCAGCCGCACGTAGGTGTAGAGCGCTGCTAGCCAATAGGAGCTGAGGAAATTACATGGAGGCGGGCCAGAAATAATACACAAAATTAGAGGTTCGATTCCCGTCTCGGCCACAAATACCAAATTACCATTCATTTTTTAATCTAGATACACTTTAAGTACGATTAACGTATAATAAACAAACTTTGTGCACAAAATTAAAATAAAACTTGTAAGATTTGTTCTTGTGTAGGATGTACAAAATGTGCATTTATCTTAATAAACATTTACATTATAATAGGGTATAGCTATCTTTAATATAGAAAATATTTGAATGTGAATAATTGAAAAGAACATTTTGATAATGTTTTAGACCTTTATTTTTTAGAGATATTCACATTATATTTGTACAACTATGTACAGAAATCCAATATATATGAAATATAACCAATACACACCAAATAGTAAGTTTCTCATTTTATTTATAGTACATATTATATAAATCTGAAAAAGGTAATGTATTAAATACTTATAGATTAAACAACAACAACATTAATAATAAAAATAATAAAATCTAAAGTTTTGGAGAACACAGGAAAAAAAAGTACATTTTTTAAAATTAAATAATTATGTGTAGAGTTTTAAAAGTTACAGTTATTAACATCTGAGCAAGATAAAATAATGCGAGTCAATAAAATAAACTTTAAAAACATTAAAATACAATGTAAACAAGGACAAAACTTTTGGTACAGTATTTTAATGAACAAATTGAAATTAGTAAACAACAATTATAATAAAATCTAAAGTTGTGGAGAGCACAGGAAAAACAAGATTTTTATTTTAAATTAAATAATTATGTACAGAGTTTAATTGTAAAAATAATTAACATTTAGTGTTTTTTAGGTCTGAGGAAGATAAAATAGCAATGCAAGTCAATAAATTAACTTTAAAAAACAATAAAATACAGATTCAGATTAATTTATTTAATGACTTGTAGCTTATATTTGTTTAGTTTTTATTGTATTTATATGATATTTGTATTTTTGTAATTGAATTTTTGCCATAAAAATAGCTTTGAATGCTGACATGGCATTAAATAAAATAATCTGAATCTGTATTTTATTGTTTTTTAAAGTTAATTTACTCTAAATGTTAATTATTTTTTACAATTAAACTCTGTACATAATTATTTAATTTAAAATAAAGATCTTGTTTTTTCCTGTGCTCTCCACAACTTTAAATTTTATTATAATTGTAGTTTACTAATTTCCATTTGTTCATTAAAATACTGTACCAAAAGTTTTGTCCTTGTTTACATTGTATTTTTTTTAAATAATTTAAAAAAAATTTTTTTTATAACTTTCATTTTTATTAAATTTTCACATGTATATCAACAAAATAATACAGTAAATGATAAATATGTCATATAAATGTTCCATTTTTCCCAGTTCTTTTCAAAGACATTCTGTTTGACTCTCAAAAGGTATGTCAATTTTTCCATCTCAAAGATTTCCTGGACAATTTCCAACCACTGTTCCTGTTTTGGGATATTGATATTGAGCCAATTTCTTGTGACCGCTTTCTTACTGGATGCAAGTAATACTTTAGTCAAATACAGATCTTCTTTCCTTACAACCTCCTCAATATTCCCTAGGTACATCACTAGACAAGTGTTTGGGATTTCATATCCCAAAACATTTTTAACAACTAGGTGAACATTTTGCCAGTATGTCCCCATTTTTGTACAGTTCCAGAAGATGTGTGCATGGTCTGATTCCACATTCCCGCACAATCTCCAGCATTTTTGTTGTTTAGCGAGTTGCCTCGATTTTATTTTCGGTGTTATGGAATAGCGAACTAAGTTTTTCCAGCAGAACTCTCTCCATATTAAGGAACTTGTAGAAGTACATTGTGTCTCGCACATGCGATTCCATGCCTCCTCTTGTATCTGAATTTGTAGTTCTGCTTCCCATTTTGCTTTTATATAGAGTGTCGTATCCTGCCTACTCTCACCCAGGGCTTGATAGAAAGCAGAGATGAGCCGAGACCCCTTCTGTTTGTACAAGTCCACAATGACTCTAATCACCTTATTTGTCATTTCAAGTGGCTTTATCTCTTTTGTGAAATAGTCTCTTAACTGCATGTATCTATAAAAATCTTTGTTTTCTAGGTCGTATTTTGCCTTAAGATCTTTGAAGGCTGGAAATTCTCTACCTGTCGAAACTGTACATATTGCTGTCATACCTTTTTGTGCCCATTCTTTGAATACTGGATCATACATCCTCGGCTTAAAATTTGAGTCATACGCAAACCACTGCAATATGCACGTATCCCTCTTAAGTTTGTATTTTCTTACTACAGCACTCCATATTTCTAGTGTAAATGCTATTATTGGGTTCATAGCGTGCCTTAAAGCACCTATCAAATGTTCATCCCCGACCAGTATCTGGGTCGGATAGCCCTGTATGCCCTTTTCTATTTCTTTCCATTTAGACTCATAGTCAGGACTACACCAACAGGCCAGAGGTCTGAGCTGAGCTGCATAAAAATATTCTATAAGATTAGGTAAAGCCATTCCACCCTTACTTCTAGGTAGTCGGAGTGTATTAAGTTTTATTCTTGGTTTTTTACCATTCCAAATGAATCTAGAGATCATCTTGTCCCAAGCAATTCATTTGTTTTGGAGGATATTAATTGGAAGAGATTGAAATAAATATAACAGTTTAGGTAGAATATTCATTTTGACAGCTTGTATTCTAGCACTAAAGCCTAACTGAAGGGTAGACCACCTTTCAATATATTTTTGGATGTTTTCCTCAATTTCACTATAGTTGTTTTCGTACATATCACTAAGGGGTTTAGTAAGAGTTACTCCAAGGTACTTCATTGTTTTAGAATTCCATTCCAAATTATATGCCTCTCTTATTTGTCGGGCTGGAGAATAATTTAGAGAGAGAATCTGTGTTTTTGATATATTCAGTTTATATCCTGAATAGTATTCATACTTTTCCAGTTAATACATTAGGTGTGGGAAACATATATCTGGTTGTTGCAGGAAAATAATGACATCATCCGCGAAAAGGCCAATTACATGTTCTGTTCCCCCTATATTAACACCCAGCAGTTCCCCATTCTGCCGTATTGCCTGCGCTAAAGGCTCAGCATATAAAGCAAAAAGAGTAGGAGACAGACAACAACCCTGTCTTGTCCCCCTCTCCAGCTGGATTGTATTGGACAGGCTTCCATTCACTCTGATCCTCGCTGTGGGCTCTTGATAAATAGTTTTGATACATTGAATTACGCCGTCGTTGAAGCCAAATCTCTTTATTGCCTCATATAAGAATAACCAACTAACACTATCAAATGCCTTTTCGCCGTCTAAACTTACAAGAATTGTACTTATACCACTTTTTCGAGCGTTATCTAAAATATGAAGGGTTCTTCTAATATTATTGTGCGTTTGGCGTCCTTTAATGAACCCAGTTTGATCCTCGTCGATCAAATCTGGAATGAAGGCCTCTAATCTTTTACATATAATTGATGTAAATAGTTTGCAGTCTACATTTAGAAGTGAAATTGGCCTATAATTTTTGCAGTTCTTTTTATCTTTGCCTTCTTTAGGTAGAACTGTAATGATTGCTTCCTTCCACGATGGGGGGGCCCAACCTTTATTAAGAGTCCAGTTAAAACAGGGCAGAAGCAAAGGTTTTAGCTCCTTCTGAAAGGCCTTGTACCATTCCGGTGGAAAACCATCGTTGCCTGGAGATTTACTAGCCTTTAGCCTAGTTATTGCAGCTCCCAGCTCCTTAACTGTGAGTTGTGACATAATAGTGTCATTCTGTGTCTTACCAATAGACGGCAGATCAAGTGAGTCTAGAAAGCCCCTTATTGTTTTTTCATCTGCTGATAGAGGTTTAGAATAGAGCTTCTTGTAGTAATCTTCAAATATTCTTTCAATTTCATCTGGGTCATGTGATATTTGGTTGGTTTGAGGGTTCCTAATTTTATGAATCGTGTTAACTGCCTGTTGTTTCCGTAAGCGCCTAGCTAAAAGTCTTGTTGCTTTTGTGCCTGATTCGTAGTAGGTCTGCTTTACAAATCTTGCCCTCTTTTCTATATCTGTCCTGAGTATCTCACATACCCCTTATTATTCAAGATACCCACATTTACCCTCCAGACAGTGTTTATTTTCCTATTATTGAGGTGTATTGTCAAGCTGATCCCACTGTGGTCTGATACATCCGCCACAACAATTTTACTCTCTGTTACCCTGTGGCATTCAATTGCATTGATTAAAAAGTAGTCGATTCGGGAGCAGACAGAATGAGGTGCTGAGTAGTGTGTATAATCCCTTTCTTGTGGGTGAAGTTCTCTCCATACGTCAATTAGTCCCATTTCCTGGACTAATGTATTAATAAACTTGGTTAAATACATCTTACTTCCTTTTCGGCTTGTTGTATCTAAGTTATGGTTCATGACCACATTATAGTCTCCTCCACATATCAAAATACCTTCAGTTTTATAGCAATAGTGTTAAATTGAGCTCTGAGAAAACATTTGGTACCTCTGGGGGGGCATATACATTGACCAGTGTCACCATTCTGTTTTCTAGCTTCCCTTTAATTAGTACATATCTCCCTTCAGTGTCCCGAACTTCTTTAAGGCATTCAAATTGAACCGTATTTGTGATGAGAATAGCTACTCCCCTCCTCCGTCCAGGTTTGTACGAACTGTAAAATTTATTCCTAAATCCAAAGCGTTTTAGCTTTTCGTGTTCTTTTTGGGGCAGATGGGTTTCTTGTAGAAATAGTACCTGAGCCCTTTCTTTCTTTAGTTTAGTCAGAACCTTACTTCTTTTACTTGGATTATTCATCCCATTGACATTAAGTGACACTAGTTTTATATTGTTATATGGCATTTAAGTGATCCAAACCCATGTTACATTCATTCACCTCCAGACAGCTTAAAACTGCACAGACCTGAACATCTGGACAACTTGTGCTAACTAAAAAGAACAAAAAGGAAACAATTAACCTCCAAGATAGGGTGAGCCTTTGCCACCCTAAGTCCCCATTGGTAGGCAGAGGGGGGAGCCTCCTCCGGGAGGGCCCCTCACTAGTTGTGAAAACCCTCGTTTCACACATCTTAGTAGTCCAACGTCGTCCGATAGCGTTTATTTTATTCCTATTGAAGTCGTCAGCATTAGTCTTAAGTATTTTGGCCCCCCTTCACCAGCGTTAAAGTTAAATAGAGATATAAAAAAAAAAAAAAAAATATATATATATATATATATATATATATATATATATATAAAATATTAAAAAATAATAATAAAAATATATATACACACATACATACATACATACATATATATATATATATATATATATATATATATATATATACATATACATACATACACACATACATACATACATAAATAACTGAATAACTAAATAAAAATAGAATAAAATAAAAAATGAATAGAATAAAGTGAAACGAGATATCACTCAAAATTGTTGTAAAGTTGCTTTTCATGTAGTATCAATAAGATAGTCTCAAGGGTGACGTAAGAATATGCATAGAAAGATTTAAAGCTCACCTCACAGGCAAAAGTGATGTAATAGTCGTTTAACGTTAACTTCTCACAGCTGGTTTCATTAAGGGCCAAGAAAGTTTCACATACCCTGACAAAATAGGGAATGGAAATTAGTTAGAGGGGGACCGCCCAAACTCCTGTAGTCTTTCCCTTGCACGGATCGCTGTGTCCTCAGCGCTCCTCACTCCGGCTCGCTGCGATGTCAGGGCCTGAAGAAACTGCTCCACCTTCCGGTTCGGATTCGCGGTGCTGCGGCCAGGTGTCTCCACCAAGTACCCTCTCTTCCTCAGCTCCTGCGCTGCTTCTTGTGCACTCTCGTAAATACGTGGTCCAGATTCCCAGTGGATGCGTATCTTATCCAGCGGTGTCTGGAATCGTATTCCCTTCTCTTTCAAAAGCCTCTTTATTCCCGCATACGCCTTGCGCTTCTAAACGATCTCCGTAGCATAATCATGGTCAAACATCAGGCGTCGTCCATCAATCATTATTTTCTTTCCCCAGGCTTTTTTCAGTACTGTTTCTTTGGTGGTAAACTCCAGATAATGTACCACTATGGACCTGGGTGGCTCATTCTGCTCTGGTTTGCGAGCTAATGCTCTATGGGCACGTTGTAACCGCAAGCTAGTGTCCGCTGTCAGTTCAAGTTCGCTTTTCAAAAGGTGCTCCACAAAATCAGACACGAGGTTGCCTTCCTTACCTTAAGGTACGCCATAGATGCGAATGTTGTTCCGCCTATTCCGACCCTCTAAATCAGTCAATTTTTCCTGCATTATTTTCTGTTTTTCCATGGACTTAATGAGCGCCTCCTTCATAGCCGTACTAGCCAACTCGGTCTCGTTGATCCGCGTTTCCGCTTCATTCAGCCTGGCTTCATTTGCCTGTGTCTGGGCGGAATTAGCGGAAAGTTTTTGGTAAATTTCCTGCTTAAGCTCTTTGAGTTCGTTTTTCATGTCTTCCTTGAGTTCTGCTTTGAGACTATTTAGATCCGCTTTGTGTTCGGTCCTGAAGTCGCGTATTTCTCTACTGATACTTCGAAGCACTGAGCACATGTCTCCCGCGGGGTTACCGTCGGGGCTCTGAGCGTCGTCCATCTCTGGTTTATTCTTCCTTTTCTGTGCGTCACGTTTCTTTTGACTTCTAGTCATCGCTCCCCTATTCATTCCAAAATAAAATTACTACGAGTTGTTTGCATTTAGTGAATTCAGGGGGGCTAATTCGAACTTGCTATCGGGAGCTCAAGATCACACAGCCATCTTGTCTCTCAGTCAACCCGGAAGCCTGTTTACATTGTATTTTAATGTTTTTAAAGTTTATTTTATTAACTTGCATTATTTTATCTTGCTCAGATGTGTAAACACTAAATGTTAATAACTGTAACTTCTAAAACTCTACACATAATTATTTAATTTAAAATATTTTTCTTTTTTTTCCTGTGTTTTCCAAAACTTTAGATTTTATTATTTTTATTATTAATGGTGTTGTTGTTTAATCTATAAGTATTTAATACATTACCTTTTTCAGATTTATATAATATGTACTATAAATAAAATGAGAAACTTACTATTTGGTGTGTATTGGTTATATTTCACATATATTGGATTTCTGTGAATATCTCTAAAAAATAAAGGTCTAAAACATTATCAAATTGTTCTTTTCAATTATTCACATTCAAATATTTTCTATATTAAAGATAGCTACCCTATTATAATGTAAATATTTATTAAGATAAATGCACATTTTGTACATCCTACACAAGAACAAATCTTACAAGTTTTATTTTATTTTTGTGCACAAAGTTTGTTTATTATATGTTAATCGTACTTAACGTGTATCTAGATAAAAATATGAATGGTAATTTTATGGCATTTGTGGCCGAGGTGGGAATCGAACCTCTAATTTTGTGTATTATTTCTGGCTCTCCTCCATGTAATTTCCTCAGCTCCTTATTGGCTAGCAGCACTCTACACCTACGTGCGGCTGGCCACTGCTTGGAAGGCAGCTATGCTCACCACTATACCAACAACGCAGGCCTTTGAAAGTAGACTGGAAGCCCGGTTGTGCGGTCAGCAAGAATGCTCGTAATCAAGGTCTTTAATTTAAAAATGTGACACGTTTTATACAGACACTTCATATTTAAATGGTATTAGATCATTTTTTTGGATTCACTGGCTTCTGTGAAGCGTTGAGCTAAAATGACGCATGAAGCCGTTCCTGGAAGTAGCGCTGATCGGGGAGAACTACTTGTCTCTGCAACTCCTCGTTAGTATAGTGGAAAGTATCTCCGCCTGTCACACAGAAGACCGGGGTTCGATTCCCCGACGGGGAGATCCAGTCCTTTACTGCTGCCAAAAGACTTTAACAAAAGTTTTGCTCCAGCAAACAAGTTACAGGAGAAGTTGGCAAGGGCCCCCGGAGGACTGTTTTAAAGACAGCTTGAGAAAAATGCAATGTGCTGGCCGGGAATCGAACCCATACAGCAAGAATGGACTGACCCAGGAATCGAACCCATACAGCAAGAATGCTCGTAATCAAGGTCTTTAATTTAAAAATGTGATGCGTTGGCCAGGAATCAAACCCGGGTCAACTGCTTGGAAGGTAGCTATGCTCACCACTATACCACCAACGCAGGCCTTTGAACGTAGACTGGAAGCCCGCTTGTGCGGTCAGCAAAAATGTTCGCAATACATTAGCAGCTGGCAGGTGCAGATGAACTAAAACTCTCTTTGTTTGGACCTGGCACTTAAAAAAATTGCATGAACTTATTGACCTGACCTACCAGGCACAATATTAAAAAACAAGGTCTCTAATTTAATAATGTAACACGTTTTATACAGACACTTCATATTTAAACGGTATTAGATTATTTTTTGGATTCACTGGCTTCTGTGAAGCGTTGAGCTAAAATGACGCATGACGCCGTTCCTGGAAGTCGAGCTGATCGGATACAACTACCCGTCTCTGCAACTCCTCATCATCCTCATTAGTATAGTGGAAAGTGTCTCCACCTGTCACGCGAAAGACCAGGTTTCGATTCCCCGACGGGGAGATCCAGTCCTTTACTGCTGCCAAAAGACCTTAACAAAAGTTTTGCTCCAGCAAACAAGTTACAGGAGAAGTTGGCAAGGGGACCCGGACGACTGTTTTAAAGACAGCTTGAGAAAAATGCAATGCGTTGGCCGGGAATCGAACCCATACAGCAAGAATGGACAAACCCAGGAATCCAACCCATGCAGCGAGAATGCTCGTAATCAAGGTCTTTAATTTAAAAATGTGATGCGTTGGCCAAGAATCAAACCCAGGTCAACTGCTTGGAAGGTAGCTATGCTCAACACTATACCACCAACGCAGGTATTTGAACGTAGACTGGAAGCCCGGTTGTGCGGTCAGCAAGAATTTTCGCAATACATTAGCAGCTGGCAGGTGCAGATGAACTGAAACTCTCTTTGTTTGGACCTGGCACTTAAAAAAATTGCATGAACTTATTGACCTGACCTACCAGGCACCATATTAAAAAACAAGGTCTCTAATTTAATAATGTAACACGTTTTATACAGACACTTCAAACGGTATTAGATTATTTTTTGGATTCACTGGCTTCTGTGAAGCGTTGAGCTAAAATGACGCATGACGCCGTTCCTGGAAGTTGAGCTGATCGGATACAACTACCTGTCTCTGCAACTCCTCATTAGTATAGTGGAAAGTATCTTCGCCTGCCACGCGCAAGACCGGGGTTCGATTCCCCGACGGGGAGATCCAGTCCTTTACTGCTGCCAAAAGACCTTAACAAAAGTTTCGCTCCAGCAAACAAGTTACAGGAGAAGTTGGCAAGGGGACCCGGATGACTGTTTTAAAGACAGCTTGAGAAAAATGCAATGCGTTGGCTGGGAATCGAACCCATACAGCAAGAATGGACAGACCCAGGAATCGAACCCATACAGCAAGAATGCTCGTAATCAAGGTCTTTAATTTAAAAATGTGATGCGTTGGCCAGGAATCAAACCCAGGTCAACTGCTTGGAAGGTAGCTATGCTCAACACTATACCACCAACGCAGGCATTTGAACGTAGACTGGAAGCCCGGTTGTGAGGTCAGCAAGAATTTTCGCAATACATTAGCAGCTGGCAGGTGCAGATGAATTTGAAACTCTCTTGGTTTGGACCTGGCACTTAAAAAATGGTTAAGCTTAACTTCCCTTAACTTTTCCTATTCATTCTCTATGGTAGTGCTTAACACTACGGATGCAATATACCTTTGCCCAAACGTAGACTTCCTGGCGCTGTTTCGCTTTTCTGTGGCGGGGAATTTAAAAAGCATAGTGTCATCTGTCAATCAATCATTCGCAGTGGAGGGGGGAGACCCGTTTTACGATCAGAATCAGAATCAGAATCAGAAAGAGCTTTATTGCCAAGTGTGCTTGCACACACAAGGAATTTGTTTTGGTACTGAGGCTTCCAGTGGACATATACAAATATAAATACAACATGAAACATAATACTACAAATTATAAGAATAAAAAATAAAAATATAAATATATGAGAATAAAACTATCACAGTTGGGTTTAGTCAGAATAGACATTTTCAGATTTACAGATTATGAACCTATTTACAGTGTTTTGAATATTATAAATAAATAAATCTACATATAAGTATCACCTGAGTTGTAGGATATTGCACTAAACAGTGGGAGTATTGCACTTACAGGCATATGCCTTGGGAGGAGTGTTAACTGTTCAGGAGTGAAATGGCCTGTGGGAAGAAACTGTTCCTGTGCCGAGATGTTCTTGTGGCCAGTGATCTGAGTCTCCGTCTTGACGGTAACAGTTCGAACAGGTGGTGTCCAGGGTGAGTGGAGTCTGTGATGATTTTACCTGCTCTCTTCCTCACTCTGGAAGAGTACCGGTCCTGGAGGTTTGGCAGGGGGGCACCAATGATCCTCTCCGCAGTCCGGACTGTCCGTTGTAGTCTCCTGTTGTCTGATTTGGTAGCTGAACCAAACCAGACAGTGATGGAAGCGCACAAGACAGACTCAATGACGGCTGAGTAGAACTGAATCAGCAGATCCTGTGGCAGGTTGAACTTCCTCAGCTGGCGAAGGAAGTACAGTCTCTGCTGGGCCTTTTTCACAGTGGAGTCAATGTGATTGTCCCACTTCAGGTCCTGAGAGATGATAGTGCCCAGGAACCTGAATGACTCCACTGCTTCCACAGTGCTGTTCATGATGGTGAGTGGGGGGAGTGCTGAGCTGTTCCTCCTGAAGTCCACGATCATCTCCACTGTTTTGAGCGTGTTCAGCTCAAGGTTGTTATAACTGCACCAGGCAGCCAGCTGTTCAACCTCCAGTCTGTAAGCAGACTCGTCACCGTTTTTGATGAGACCGATGACATTGGTGTCGTCTGCAAATTTCAGGAGCTTGACAGTGGGGTCTTTAGAAGTGCAGTCATTAGTGTACAGGGAGAAGAGCAGTGGGGAGAGAACGCACCCTTGGGGGGCTCCGGTGCTGATTGTGAGTGTCTTGGATGTGTGTTTCCCCAGTCTCACTCGCTGCTGCCGGTCCATCAGGAAGCTGGTGATCCACTGACAGATCGAGGATGGTATGGAGAGCTGGGTCAGTTTGGCTGTGAGAAGACCAGGCATGATGGTATTGAAGGCCGAACTGAAGTCCACAAAGAGGATCCTTGCATAAGTCCCTGGTCTGTCGAGATGTTGCAGGATATAATGCAGTCCCATGTTAACTGCATCATCCACAGACCTGTTTGCTCTGTAAGCAAACTGAAAGGGATCCAGCAGGGGTCCAGTGATGTCCTTCAGGTGGGCCAGCACCAGTCTTTCAAACGACTTCATGACCACAGACGTGAGAGCGACAGGTCTGTAGTCATTAAGTCCAGTGATTTTGGGTTTTTTGGGGACAGGAATGATAGTGGAGCGTTAGAAGCAGCAGGGAACTTCACACTGCTCCAATGATCTGTTGAAGATCTGCGTGAAGACTAGGGCCAGTTGGTCAGAGCAGGCTTTTAAACAAGCAGATGAGATGCCGTCTGGGCCTGAATCTTTCCTAGTCTTCTGTTTTTTGAAGACTCGGCTCACGTCCTCCACACAGACCTTAAGCTCAGGTTGGATGGCAGGAGGGGGGAGTGATAATTGGAGTGCAGGAGGTGATGGTGAATGTGTGAAGTGCAGATCATACCGGGTGTGTGTAGTGAATGAGGGCTTTTCAAACCGGCAGTAAAATGAATTTAAATCGTCAGCCAGGTGTTGATTGTCCACAGATCGAGGGGATGGTGACTTGTAGTTGGTGATGTTCCTCAGGCCATTCCAGACTGATGATGGGTCGTTGGATGAAAACTGTTTTTTCAGTTTATCAGAGTAGTTGCTTTTAGCAACTCTGATCTCCTTTGTCAATCTGTTTCTGGCCTGGTTATACAAGATTTTATCCCCACTTCTGTAAGCATCCTCTTTGGCATGACGAAGGTGTTTGAGTTTCCCAGTAAACCATGGTTTATCATTAGTGAATGATAAGAATGTCCTGGTAGGAATGCATGTATCCTCACAGAAACTTATATATGATGTTACAGTATCTGTGAGCTCATCCAGATCATTGGTAGCAGCTTCAAAAACAGTCCGATCAGTGCAATCAAAGCAGGCCTGTAGATTCTGCTCTGCTTCATTAGTCCATCTTTTTACAGTCCTTATTCCAGGTTTAGCTGATTTCAGTTTCTGCCTGTAGGTCGGTATGAGATGAACCAAACAGTGATCAGAGAGCCCCAAAGCTGCCCGTGGGACGGAGTGATACGCATTTCTTATTGTGGTGTAACAGTGGTCCAGTATATTACTGTCTCTGGTGGGACATGTAACGTGCTGTCTGTATTTTGGTAGTTCACGGGAAAGATTTGCTTTGTTAAAATCCCCAAGAATGATTAAAAGAGAGTCTGGGTACCTTTGTTCCGTTTCAGATATTTGTTCAGCCAGCTGTTGTAGCGGCACGCTCACGCACGCGTCTGGAGGGATGTAGAAGTAGTTCATCCGTTTTGTTAGGAAGGGATCGGAGATTCGCGAGATGAATACTGGCGGAGTTTAACCAGCGCGCCGGCTCGCTTCCCGCGTTTGCGTCTGAATGCGCGTTTGAACAACACCGCTGCCCCTCCGACGAGAATGTCCAGCAAAACGTCTGAATAATCAAAAGCTGTAGAAAAGGTTTCTGGTGTGTGTTTCCTAATGTCCAGTATTTCGTCTTTAGTTAAACTGATAGGAAAAGAATGACTAAACGCAGAACAAACGAACAAAAACAACACAATAGCTGGAGAGCTCCACACCGAGGCAGCCATCCGCGGCGCCATCTTGGATTTTGTGCCAATATCGGAGAGATATTTGTTTACCAACTTGTTAGGAAACTTGTTTTGTTTTGTTACTGTCTAAACTACCTTACCTGCAGACAGATTTATACTCAGGTAACTGCATTTACATCATTATTCAAATATTTTATCATTTAAATTGCATGTATATTATCATGTAATCGTATTGTTATCGTGTTGAATGGTTTGTGACGTTAAGAAACAGCAAACCAAACTCCTGGGTTTAAATACAGCTGTTATTTTACAATGGTATCTTTGTTTGTAAAGGTGAATGTTTCATCATTGATTTCATCATTGAATGTTTCATTATATGATGCACTCAAATAATATGTTTAAAATATGTTAAAAGTGAAGTAAGATGTAATGTGCAGTAGTATGGAGGACCAAACCTGCAGAATTTAAAAATGAATAAATAAATGAATAAATAGATAAATAAATAAATATGATAATAGGAAAATAAATAAATGAATCAACGACTATAATAAAATAAATATCATTAATTTTTAATCAAATGTATTTTTGTATTATTTGTCCCCTAATTAATTATTATTTGCTTTTATATTTTAATGTATTTTTATTGTTTTAAGTTAATTTTTTCCATTTATTCTTATATTTATTTATGCATTCATTTATTTTTATATGCATTTATTCCAATATGTATTTATTTCCACATTTATTTATTTTTAACCTTTATTTATTTACATTTTCTTTCTTTCTTTTTATATTTATTCTTACATGTCTTTGCCGTGCATAATAATAATGTGGGTTGGTCTTGCTTACCAAATATAAAAATGAATTACAGAATAAATAAAAGTTAAAAAATATTTTGTATGTAAAAATGTAAAAAAGAAAATAAATTAAGGAAAAAAACTACAATTTATTCTTTGATTAAGAATAAATCATATTTATTTTATCAATCCATTTAATCCTTTATTTATTTTCCTATTATCACATATTATCACCTATTATCTTTTTATTCATTTACATATTTATTTATTCATTTTTAATTTCTGCAGGTTCGGTCCTCCTATTGTCACCGATTCATTCATCAATGACACCACTTCATCAATCGCAACTCAGCGCACCTGGTCTCGCTCAACATCCCCGGAATTCTAATCGCTTCCACCTGCTCATCATCATTACACACCTTGTTGCACACCATTCATAAGCTTCAGTCTCCTCTCACTCAGCGTCCGGTCTCGTCTATCCGTTACCTGTGACTCACTGGTTCCTTGTGTTCATCGCCTGGTTCCAGTTATTGCCTGACTTCAAGTGGTTTTCACTCCATGCTAATGTCCTATTTATATCTCCTCTGCGGCGGCCGTGAATTGGGTTTTTTGATACTCACGATCACCTTCCTGTGTTTCACCTGCACTGATCTATGACTGTTCAAGTGTCCTTCAGTAAGATCCAGCTGATCAAGTCGAGCTCTTTCTGTATCACTCCTGTTCACGGAATCCTCTGGGACTTGGGAATTAGCCTTTCGCCAAGCCCCGCCCCCCTTAGTTACTGTTGCTACGACCGACAAACAAATGGTCAAACACGACCAGCGGGACAGATTGCCATGACGGGAAGAGGTGTACCCGTGCGTGTCAGTGACCTTTTTTGGATCAATACCTCCGCGATATCCTCCAGATCGAGGCAAAATGGGTTACAGTATGCAGAGGAGGGATATATTCCAAATATAAAATACGCAATGAAGGAGACACGACTACTATCGAGGCTAATGCTTATACTGTCTCAAGCGAAATCTGAGAAACCCTATGACCTGTACCTCAAATGCAACCAGCACAGCCTTTAAGAAGATTTTATAAGCTGGTTCAGTGGCCAATTGTTTGGAGTTAGAAATATATAACTCACGCTGCATATTTAGTAATTTTGCCTCCGATACAGGATTATACATTCTCTTTAACGAGCAGGTTGTTCATTACCACGGCAACCGCTTGCGTGTCATGCTGAATGCGATTTTCGTGTTTATAAAGTAACTATACATAAGAGACAGAAAGATGCAGATAATCATACATTATTTAAGGTTATTTCTATTCGTTACGATATTGATATTAACTGATGTTGTCAAGCAAGCTTCATGCTTTCCCCGTTGCGAACCTGCACTCCTCTAAACTGTAACGTTAGCCTACAGGTGCTGCACTGCTAGTGACTGTTGCTCATTTCTCCCCGAAAATATCATGTTAACAACAAACCTTTAGAAAACGTAATTCCTTTGTGGATCCTCTTGATCTGCTTTCTCCATGTTTCTTTGACTAATCTCAGTGTCAGTCTCACGCACGCTGCACGCGAGTTAACCATGTTCAACACATGTAACTGGGAGTGGGGCCGTCCACACTGTTTTTATCCATTGTAGGCACCGCTCACGTTGTGTTTTCGGCTTTGGAAACGGATAGAACACAACTCCTCCAGACAATCTCTCGGGGTATCTAGTGTCCGATTTACAAACGCCGTGGGCACCGCTTCACCATCTTGCTTGGAGTCAATGTTTGACGGACCTGCTCACATAGTAACGGTTGCTATGATGTGTGATTGGTCAATGGCCGTTTTGGGGGAGGGGCCGGCGAAAGGTCAATTCCCCGGGACATCACGAGCCTTCAAGTATTCTGAAGTTGCTTATGCTTGTTTAAATAAACATTGTCACTCTATCTTTGTGTCTTCGTCCATCAGTACAAGCCTGACAGAAGACCGGACCATACTATGCAAGCTTCATCGGCTCATAATGTTCTACATTCCGGTGCTGAGACCACTCAGGGCGCCACCGCATCGACTGCCACAGTACATTCGCCTCTCTTCGCAGCGGACGCTGCATCATCCAGTCCACCTACCTCACTTCAAGAAACCCTCGCTGAACTTAGTCGCACTCTACAGAGTCTCCGACCGGCATCCAGTAGCCCCATGGCCCGACCCGCTTCATATTCAGGAGACGAGACATGCAGTGGATTCCTTTTGCAGTGTCGACTTTACATGGAGATCCACGCCCACCAATTCATCTCTGAAAGAGCCAAGATATCCTATGGGTACAGGAATGAGCTATGGGTTTCTAACCTGCTCTACAATCGTTGAGTTGCTTTCTGGAACACTTTCAAGTTGTCTTCGCACAAACCTCGAATGCGGTTTCCATCCACGATCAGCTGCTATGTTAACGTCAGGGCTGTTCTACGGTGGCAGACTATGCCCTGCAGTTAAATTAGCAGCTTTTTGCCATGTTAAAAACACTGGGCAGTCTATAGTTTCAGTCGCTCTTGAACAAGCGTACCCTAGAAGAGGTGGGACTGACGTCCAAATCAAGTTTCCGTTGTGTAGTGGTTATCACGTTCGCTTTACACGCAACGGCCAGTCGCATGTAGGTGTAGAGCGTTGCTAGCCAATAAGAACGCAGGAAATTCCAGGGAGGGGGGACTGAAAAAATACACGAAATAACAGGTTCGATTCCCGTCTCGACCACAAATACCATAAAGTGTATCTACTGTAGATTCAAAAATGATTAGAAACTCATGTTAAGTACGATTTACATATAATAAACTAACTTTGTGCACAAAATAGAATAAAACGTGTAAGATTTGTTATTGTGTAGGATGTACAAAATGTGCAATTACCTTAATAAACATTTACATTATAATAGGGTATAGTTTTCTTTAATATAGAAAATATTTTAATGTGAATAATTGTAAAGAACATTTTGATAATGTTTTAGACCTTTACATTTTACATTGAGATATTTACATTATATTTGTTTAACTATGTACACAAATCCAATATATATATGAAATATAACCAGTAAACACCAAATAGTAAGTTTCTCGTTTTATTTATAGTACAAAAATATACATATTATTATGTAAAACTGAAAAAGGTAATGTATTAAATACTTATAGATTAAACAAAAATAACATTAATAATAATAATAATAAAATATAAAGCTGTGGAGAACATGGGAAAAATTTTTTTTTTTAAATCAAATAATTATGTAGTGTTTAATGATAACAGTTATTAACATTTAGTGTTTACACATCTGAGCAAGATAAAATAATGCAAGTCAATACATCCTCCATCTGGACTCCAAAAGCCTCCATCTTTACTCCATAACATCTTGCAAGTAGCTAGTAACAGGTGCTTCCGTCTGTGCAGACGTCATTGATGCAGGAGCTGTAGGTGCTGATTGTGCTGCAGGAGGTGGTACAGAGCCATCAGTCTGTGAAGAAGGTCTACACACAGGAGCTGGTGGACTGGGAGAACTAGAGACTGCATGTGATGTCGGTGAAGGCTGTGGCAGAACTGCACGGAACACAAAGCAAAGGAAATAAATGCATATATATATATATATGCGTGTATAACACATTTAATGCACGTGTGTTTAACTGTCTTTACTTTTTTTCTTCGAGTAGCTGGGAACAGGGGTTTCAGTCAGTGCAGACGGCATTGGTGCAGGTGTAGGTGCTGATTGTGCTTGAGAAGAGGTGGGACTGACGTCCAAATCAAGTTTCCGTATTGTAGTGGTTATCACGTTTGCTTTACACGCGAAAGGTGCTCAGTTCAAAACTGTCCGGAAACAAGTGGAGGCATTTTAAATATAAATGCTGCAATTCGCTATAACACTCTTACTTTTGAGACAGGTGAAGGCCATCGTACCAAGGAGCTGTAGGCAGACTGCCATGCCGAATGACCTCTGTTCTGTTGTTTGTGGAATTTACAGACTGTCACACTGCTTGCAGAGCAGATTATGGGAAGGAGCCATCTTCTAAAAAGCACATGTGTCTCATCAATAGGTTTCTGTAGTGTAGTGGTCATCACGTTCGCCTAACACGTGAAAGGTCCTCGGTTCGCAACCGAGCAGAAACAGCGGTTGGATTCTGACAGAAACTGTTTGCCACGCTAGGTGGGTGCAGCGCTCATTTCTTTTATATGCTTTTTAATAAGCGTGCACCTAAAGATTTTTTGTGTGCAACTTGAAGACATTTTTCCGTAGTGTAGTGGTTTTCACGTTCGCCTCACACGCAAAAGGTCCCCAGTTCGAAACTGGGCGGAAACTGTGGGTGATTTTTGCAAAAATATCGTATGCGATTTTCTGTTGAGCAGATCAGTACACTTGCAGGGACGTTTGTGGTTTAAATTCAATCGCGGTTGGATTCTGACAGAAACTGTTTGCCACGCTAGGTGGGTGCAGCACTCATTTCCTTTATATGGTTTTTAATAAGCGTGCACCTAAAGATTTATGTCTGCAACATGAAGACTGTTTCCGTAGTGTAGTGGTTATCACGTTGCCTCACACGCGAAAGGTCCCCAGTTCGAAACTGGGCGGAAACTGTGGGTGGTTTTTGCAAAAATATCGTATGTGATTTTCTGTTGAGCAGGTCGGTACACTTGCAGGAATGTTTGTGGTTTAATCTCTTTAGAAAAGGACAAAAATAAAACAAATGACCATTGAGGTTTCCTGTGTTTCGCTGTAATCCAGCAATTCGCTACAAAACCCTTACTTTTGAGACAGGTGAAGGCCATCGTACCAAGGAGCTGTAGGCAGACTGCCATGCCGAATGACCTCTGTTCTGTTGTTTGTGGAATTTACAGACTGTCACACTGCTTGCAGAGCAGATTATGGGAAGGAGCCATCTTCTAAAAAGCACATGTGTCTCATCAATAGGTTTCTGTAGTGTAGTGGTCATCACGTTCGCCTAACACGTGAAAGGTCCTCGGTTCGCAACCGAGCAGAAACAGCGGTTGGATTCTGACAGAAACTGTTTGCCACGCTAGGTGGGTGCAGCGCTCATTTCTTTTATATGCTTTTTAATAAGCGTGCACCTAAAGATTTTTTGTGTGCAACTTGAAGACATTTTTCCGTAGTGTAGTGGTTTTCACGTTCGCCTCACACGCAAAAGGTCCCCAGTTCGAAACTGGGCGGAAACTGTGGGTGATTTTTGCAAAAATATCGTATGCGATTTTCTGTTGAGCAGATCAGTACACTTGCAGGGACGTTTGTGGTTTAAATTCAATCGCGGTTGGAGTCTGACAGAAACTGTTTGCCACGCTAGGTGGGTGCAGCACTCATTTCCTTTATATGGTTTTTAATAAGCGTGCACCTAAAGATTTATGTCTGCAACATGAAGACTGTTTCCGTAGTGTAGTGGTTATCACGTTGCCTCACACGCGAAAGGTCCCCAGTTCGAAACTGGGCGGAAACTGTGGGTGGTTTTTGCAAAAATATCGTATGTGATTTTCTGTTGAGCAGGTCGGTACACTTGCAGGAATGTTTGTGGTTTAATCTCTTTAGAAAAGGACAAAAATAAAACAAATGACCATTGAGGTTTCCTGTGTTTCGCTGTAATCCAGCAATTCGCTACAAAACCCTTACTTTTGAGACAGGTGAAGGCCATCGTACCAAGGAGCTGTAGGCAGACTGCCATGCTGAATGACCTCTGTTCTGTTGTTTGTGGAATTTACAGACTGTCACACTGCTTGCAGGGCAGATTATGGGAAGGAGCCATCTTCTAAAAAACACATGCGTCTCATCAATAGGTTTCCGTAGTGTAGTGGATAACACGTTTGCTTTACAATTTTTCTGAAATGTCATGACTTGAAATTCCAAGTGCCATAGAATCCCATAAATTGCACTAAAGTGTTACTTTAAAGGTCATGTACTGCAGGTCAGTGTTACTTTAATGTTTGGTTAATTCTAGCATGAACTGAATTGCAGTGCTTTGTCAACATTATTGCATTTCTGGATAAACTTGCCAGAGGGTTAAAGACTCTAGCTTGAGCCTGCAGCCAAAGGTTAGGTTTGTCAGAAGTGGGATTCGAACCCACGCCTCCAGGGGAGACTGCGACCTGAACGCCAGCTGCCGAAGGATAGTCCGTCAAAATGGGGATAATGTTGAACAATGTTGAACGCCACAGCCAATCACGTCGACGCGCTATAACATTTGCAGCCAATTAGAGAGCGCCATTCTCGACATTATAACATTTGCAGCCAATCAGAGAGCGCCATTCTTGACTTTTTCCTTATCATTTTCGACATTTGACCAATCAGAGTACAAGGAAATGTCGATGGCACGTTTACGCTTAGCACCGCTAGGAGGAGGAGTCAGGAAGCTAGCCGAGTGTCAATCAAGTTGCCGAACTGAGCCGAAGGTGTACGAAGTAATGACATATCCTGAGGGGCGTGTCAGAGGTCAAAAAGTTCAGACGTCGAGCATCACTGTCACGGAGGTCAGGCATCATCATTTTAACGGAGGACTGCGAAACTTATTTTTCGGTAACTTTAACTGTATTTTCGGACAATGTAATTTTATATTTGTATATAATTGTATATATTATAATTGTAAATATCGTGTGTGCTTTTTTTAAAGAAATAATTTGTATTATAGTAGTTTTGTTCAAAACGATATAACCTAAACGTTAGCCCCCCCACAAAAAAATGTCTGGCAAAAAATCCCATAAAGCCATGTCAGATACTGACTGGATTGCAAGGCTAAAAAAGTTTGCCAGCACAGGAGTTTGGCCATCAAATGAGGGTAACAGGCCAGCTCCTCGACAGAAAAAGTGGCATGACGTGTACCAAAGGGTGAGTGTGCTTTTGTCACCTTTGCATGATGTAATAATTGTAATCCTAATCATTTAATTCAATGTCATCATTATTTATAGATATGTATGTAGATAATGTTGCAGGTATTTGAGATTTATGTTTATTTATGTAAAAAAAAAAACCTTTTTTTTTGCACTGGGAGATTCAGAGATTTGAGGCAGTGGGGGTGGGGATGTTGAGTGAATGGATGTTTTTTTGAAGGTGTGAAATGTTCCTCTCTTGTTCTTTTAAAGGAGGATACAAACTTTACTCACTCTTTATCTCTAATTTTACAGTTTGTATCTCCCCTTCAAAGAACATGAATAAAAATAAATGACAGACTACAATAAATTAATGTGGCATTCATACTGATAAGTTAGAAATGCATGTATTCTATGTTATATGTGTGATAATGTTTACAGATTGAAAGATGTCCGATGCAGTCTCGCGGCCAGACAACCTTGCTCGGAGCGGTCCCAAAGTGCATATGTGGTTTTCACACTCAAAAGGTAACAATGTAAAGATGTAACTTGTATTTTTTTTATATATGTATAATTTACTGAACAAATTCTTCTCGTTCAACAATTATTGTAGCCTATGTATTTTTGTGGTTGTCTTAAGCAGGCCACAGCCTCTATTGGACAAGCACCAAGGGTTGTTGAACAACAGTCTGCCGCTACTGGACCAGCACAGGAGGTCATGGCGCAGAGTCAGCGTCAGCTCCCACCCCAGCCTACTTCTAAAATTATACCAAGTTTGTCAAAGGTAATAACATTTTTTTTATATATATATAATTGCAGTTTTAATATACGTTTAGTATAAAGGTTTAAGTTCAGTGGAAATGGCTGGTATGTTTTTACACCTACCTGCCAGCTGTGACACCTTGTACAGGGGCGGCTGTAGTCTGCTTATTGGTCAGTTTCACTGTCTCAGGTTGGTTTAGATCAAGTAAAATGGTGAAAGAACAATGTAACCTATGTGATCTCTCTTTCTTCTCTGGGCTCTGCTCTTGCATTCTCCTCTTCCTCTCTAATTGGGCTTTGCCATTATGGGTTAAAGGACACTCGCGTCCTTCATGGCATCTCTCTTGATTTTTCCAACTGGCTACTGAAGCTACGTCTTTCATTCTGTATTTCTCAGGTAACATTCCACTTATGCACAATTAATTATACACGTATTATTAATTAAGTCATCATGAATCTGCTTTGTTGCCATTTCAAGGGTAACCTTCATTACTGTTAATAAACGCTTTCTCTTACAAACTATGTGCAAACTATTTTTGATTTTAAGTCATTTTTAAAAGGTACTTGTTAAATTACTATATACTCACATTCTAGCAATACCTTCCCACACATTTTTCTATTCTAACTGTGGTTATTTCAATCTGTATAAGTAGTAGAGTGTGGTAATACACAGACAAAAAAATAAGTTAAAGAAAGAAAGCAGGTCCTTTAGTTATATAATGAATGATAGGATCAATAGATATTTTCTCATTTTACATTTTATTATATTTTTGGCCAATGTGCTGTTACAATTCAATTTGTCTTTTCATTGAAATTGTTTTGCCCTTTTTTAGTTTACCAAACCAAGATTTGGTGGGTCCCACATTGCTGCTGCAAAGCCAAATCTGAGTGTGGCTAGGAGACCATCTCAGGCTGTTGACCAACCCAGCGCAGCAGTGTCCAGTGCCCCTACACCAAGCACCACTGTCTCTGTAAGTACTGGCATAATCCACATTGCATTCTAAGACAAATTCCACATCTGTGCACTTTTTAGAAACTTGCATTCTAAGATACATTCCACATCTGTGCACTTTTTAGAAACATATTTTGTATTCCAGGAAACATCTCAGGCTGTTGACCAACCCAGCGCAGCAGTGTCCAGTGCCCCTACACCAAGCACCACTGTCTCTGTAAGTACTGGCATAATCCACATTGCATTCTAAGACACATTCCACATCGGTGCACTTTTTAGAAATATATTTTGTATGCAGGAAATCTTATCATAATGAATTAAGAGCAATAATATACAGTTTTCACACAATATGCAGTCAGTGAACACATTTCCACAATGCTTACATTTTGTTAACAGACAAGCTATACCTCCCAACAAAATTATGGATTGTTTTTGTAGTATTTACAAATGTTAACACACACCACCCCACAATAGCAAAAACAATATTCCAAACCTTAGATACAGTATAAAAACCTCGGCTTCTTCAATGATATCAGTTCAAAAACAATATATCTCAGCTGATAATAAACAAACAATTGAATAATTGACACACACCTGATTTATGTTGGGTAAATTGGGCCAACCATAGCTGATTCCAGTCTGGCTTAGACTCAGTGGCAGGGGTTATTTTTTTCTGTTACATTGACACTTATAGATTAAAAGGAGGACTTTGAGGAGTGATGTTTTTGGAAACAGAAAAAGACAAACACTGTAATGTCTGGACGAGGAAGAGTAAGAGCAAGGGGCCCAGGGAGAAGAGCAGGCCCAGTGAGAGGTGCAGTGAGAGATGCAGTGAGATGTGCAGTGAGATGTGCAGTGACAGATGCAGTGAGATGTGCAGTGAGATGTGCAGTGACAGATGCAGTGAGAGATGCAGTGAGATGTGCAGTGAGATGTGCAGTGAGAGATGCAGTGAGATGTGCAGTGAGAGGTGCAGTGAGAGGTGCAGTGAGATGTGCAGTGAGATGTGCAGTGAGAGGTGCAGTGAGAGGTGCAGTGAGAGGTGCAGTGAGAGGTGCAGTGAGAGGTGCAGTGAGATGTGCAGTGAGATGTGCAGTGAGATGTGCAGTGAGATGTGCAGTGAGAGATGCAGTGAGATGTGCGAGAGGTGCAGTGAGATGTGCAGTGAGATGTGCAGTGAGAGGTGCAGTGAGATGTGCAGAGGTGCAGTGAGATGTGCAGTGAGATGTGCAGAGGTGCAGTGAGATGTGCAGTGAGAGGTGCAGTGAGAGATGAGAGGTGCAGTGAGAGGAGCAGGGCCAGGGAGAAGAGCAGGCCTAAGGACTTCCAAAGGCTGCAAGAACAGTAGTCAGTGATGAAATTCGTGCCACTCTCATTGACCATGTAATCAACCACGGTCTTTCGCTAAGAGAGGCTGGTAAACAGTAAAGGGAAAAAAAACTGATTTGCTTTTTACTGGAATACTGTACATGTGGACATACAGTTCCCAACCAATACATTTAGTGTAAAAATGGTGGATTGCATGTTTTGTATGCAAATACCTGTAAAACTGAAACACAAAAGTCTATGAAGTTTTTGTAATACAATAGCCAGTATTTTGAAACCCTAGTACTTTGATTGACTGCATGTACCTTGTGAAGTGAAAACAAGTGTTATTCTTTGACAGAATAATTTCATTCTGAGTCAGATTTCCAGTGTTTTGGTAAAGTTAGTGTGTGCAGAGAAAGATGTGTTCTATTTTGAAATGAAGAGTTAGTATATATTTACAGTTTTTTTCAATTGTTTACACGCAATTTTGAAAACCTCTACCTCCTTCTCCTCTTCATCTACCTCCTTCACCTCTTCCTCTACCTTCTTCTCCTCTTCCTCTACCTCCTTCTCCTCTTCCTCTACCTCCTTCTCCTCTTCATCTACCTCCTTCACCTCTTCCTCTACCTCCTTCTCCTCTTCCTCTACCTCCTTCTCCTCTTCCTCTACCTCCTTCTCCTCTTCATCTACCTCCTTCATCTCTTCCTCTACCTCCTTCTCCTCTTCCTCTACCTCCTTCTCCTCTTCCTCTACCTCCTTCTCCTCTTCCTCTACCTCCTTCTCCTCTTCATCTACCTCCTTCTCCTCTTCCTCTACCTCCTTCTCCTCTTCCTCTACCTCCTTCTCCTCTTCATCTACCTCCTCTTCCTCTACCTCCTTCTCCTCTTCCTCTACCTCCTTCTCCTCTTCCTCTACCTCCTTCTCCTCTTCCTCTACCTCCTTCTCCTCTTCCTCTACCTCCTTCTCCTCTTCATCTACCTCCTTCTCCTCTTCCTCTACCTCCTTCTCCTCTTCCTCTACCTCCTTCTCCTCTTCATCTACCTCCTCTTCTTCTACCTCCTTCTCCTCTTCCTCTACCTCCTTCTCCTCTTCCTCTACCTCCTTCTCCTCTTCATCTACCTCCTTCTCCTCTTCCTCTACCTCCTTCTCCTCTTCATCTACCTCCTTCTCCTCTTCATCTACCTCCTTCTCCTCTTCCTCTACCTCCTTCTCCTCTTCCTCTACCTCCTTCTCCTCTTCATCTACCTCCTTCTCCTCTTCCTCTACCTCCTTCTCCTCTTCCTCTACCTCCTTCATCTCCTCTTTGAGCCCCCCCTCTTATTCTCACTCTTCTTCTTCTTCTTCTTCTTCTAGCTCCTTCCATTTTTGTTGAAGACAGGTGAACTCACCTGCTGCCTTTTATAGCACTCCTGAGTGATGCGTTTTCAAATTAGCACATGTGTGCTTCCACGCCTGATGGATGTGCATATCCAATTCATTCATTAGTGTGGTCAATGGCAATCCGGGGCTTTGTAATGACAAGGAAGTAACCTCACAATCCTTATCTGTGTCTAAGGTGTGAAAATGTGTGTAGAGTTTTACAAATCACTGTGTGTAATGTTTTGCTAAAAGGGTAAAACAGACATTGTGTGTAATGTTGTGCAAATCTGTGGAGGGGTTTTGCTCATTGGAGTAGAATTTTGCAAATTGCGTGGAAATTTTTATTTTAGTGTGTAAACAATCATAAAAATCTGTAACAAAATGTGTTATTGAGAAGAAAATTATCCATTTGGCCAATTGTGTTTTGTTGGTGTGAGTCTGTGTTAAGAGTTTAGGAAAAAGTATCTGAAGTATGGGTAAGCGCTTGTTAGCGATTGAAAAAAACTGTAAATACTTTTGAAAACAGATTCAAATAAGCGGCGATCCTAAATTGCAATATTATTTCCCACTATTACTGTTTTTGACTGTATTTTAATCATATTTCAAAAACAAAAAGAATCTTACTGAACATAGACCTTTAAACAGTATTGTATAATTCCATCTAGGATTAGTTAACATTATTGGACAGTTATGACTGTTTCTTTCTCTTGTTATATATGCAACATATATTATATTTCATTGCATGTTGTCTCGGTAAGTAATTTCAAATTGTATTGGTCCAAAATAATTGAATTTGCATATTAACTGTCACAACTCAGTAGAGTCACACAAATTAGTGCTAGCAGCTGACACAATTCTGAAAACTATTGGAACAAATGTATACATTTTATTCTATAACCTTAAGTACGTATTTGACATCCAATATTTTCTATTTTATATGAGGGTAGTCTTGGATAGATAAAGCGGTAATTAAATAAATGACCTGCTAGACTAAATGTTTTGTCTTTTTCCTTCACAGACTACTCCTTCGGGGGCATTACTGCAAGATGCATCTGCAGTTCGACTGCATCGTTTGTGGTCGGACACTTTGCCACCAGAGGATCACAGGTGGATTGCCAGCAGGCTTTTTAAAATGGGGCCCAAGGGAAAACCAGAGCTTCGAGACAACCTACAGCTCTGGTATTACCCACCACAGCCAGCACTTATTTACAACCAGGCTCCAGCTCCAGACAGATTTTTTTGTCATGCTCTGTTGCTGTGGATGCCGTACAAGCTGTGGAAGATCAAGGCTCTCTGTCCCAATTCTGCCTGCGGGCAGCATCAGCTGACTGGAGGCGGTCTGCACAAAAGGGCACGGCAGGTTCTGGACATCGATAGGATGTACAACATGGTCACAGAAACCCTCATCTGTACCAAGTGTAAAGCATCGCATGTGTCCTGGAGTCAGACTGTCCTGCAACAGCTGGATCTGGGCCATCGATCTGAATTTCGGGTCATCCTCACGCGGAAGTAAGTACACTTTAATTCCACATCCAGTTGATAGCCCATCATCACATATGTTTGCAAATACTTTACAAATCAATTACGTAAAATATATGAATGTGTGGATTTTGCTTTTCCTAAGGTATGCCTGTGATATGAGAGTCATTCGGCTCCTGCGTGAGCGTGGCCTAGGCAACAGTCATCAAACAACTGCGTGAGAACCACAGTGAGGAGTGGCTCCAGCGTATGGCCCGGTACACCACCCAATGTGTGGACTTCCTCAAACGACCCGGGGTGTTGCAAATACAATTCCAGGAACCCCCAGAGCCTACAGTGGTCCCAAGCTGCAAGTGGCTGCTCACCGTGTACAGCCAAGACATCCTGACAAGGCTGGATGAAATCCATGCAAGGATAACATCTACGTATGGTTCAGTCTTGAAGATGGATTCTACTAAAAAGGTTAGCAGGGGATTTTTGTTAATTTATGGTGTTTACTGTTATATCATTATCAGAGCATGAGTATCATATTCTAGATGGTGTGATGTTTCATTGCATTGCATGCTTCCTGTCATCTACTGCAGATCACTAAGAAGCTGGCTGGGACGGCAAGGGGAACGGGACTCTGGCTTACCTCTGTTGGCAATGAGTTTGGTCAGGTGCTCATGAGTGTGCTGACAGCACAGGAAGGAGCAGGACTGGACATGATGGTCGATGGTCTGGTGAAAAGGTACCAGCAGGCTAGTGTGGATCCACCTGCTGTTTTGTACGTGGACTGTGGCTGCTGCACTGATGTTGGTGAGACCAAGCTGAAAACCAGATTCAGAGGGTGGCCTGATCTCATGATTCGGTTGGACATCTGGCATTTTATGCGCAGGATTGCCATGGGGTGTACAACTGATGCCCATCAGCTGTATCCCATCTTCATGTCACGGCTGTCAGCGTGCATTTTTGAGTGGGATGCGTCTGATGTTTCTATGCTTCGCAAAGCAAAGAGAGAGCTCTTGATATCCCAGGGTTGGCCTGGGCTGACAGATGAAGATGTCAACAAGCATCTTACCAGGAATGAGCTGGCACTCCATTGCCGGAGGAGGACCTGTGGAGAGGAGACTACCATCCTTCTCCTTGAGCGGCTGCTTACAGAGCTCCTGAGCAGCAAGGGCAAAGACTCCCTGGGTGTTCCTCTCCTGGACCGAGAAAGGATGGAGCACATCTGGAATGTCCAGAAGAAGCATGTGAAATGCATTCAAGACCCCCCTGGTGTTGTGCTCTATACAGAGACAGGGAGCCTAAACAAGGGAGGCGTGCTTCTGAAGACCTACAGATGTGCCAGAGGCTCCACTTCTCTCGAGTCCTTTCATTTACACCTGAACCGTTTCATCCCAGGTATTGTCTTTGTCACACACACTGTGCATGTGTAAAGAAAGAGCATTAAGTGTTTTTGTGTGTTCCTTTAACACCTCCTAAACACTGTTGTGTCTATTTACAGGGACCAGTGCAAACAGTCTGAACTTTCAGATTTATCTGCTGGAGGGTCTACACCGGTGGAACCAGGACCGGGAGGCTGCTTCCCTGTCATCGGAGCCATCAGCTTTGCGCAGCTACACAGGAGAACTTGTTCACTGTGTAAACGGCAATTATGAAAAGCTGTTTGGCAGGAAAGTGGTCCCCACGTTTTGTCCCCCTGCATGTTACACCGGTGAGAATTATTTTATATATTTTTTATTTTATCAACTTGCAATTTCTGTGTAACCTCCGTCTATATGTCAGATTTAACCCTATAGAGTCGATTGTATCATAATTGATATGCAAGTTTCTAAAGGACTCTAAATGATCAACATGATCAAAAATTTTTAGGAAACCTGGCCTCTGTCGTCTGATTGATTATAGTCTTTTAGTATAATTGTAAAAGTGTCCACCTTCAGCTCGTGCTTCACATTTCTTTTCATTGTGAAACCTTTACTGATTTTATAAAGTAATTGTAAGAATAACTTTTATATTGTTACTAATATTTAATGACTAGTTACTAGACTGAAGCAGCTTGGGTTCACTTGATTAGAAAATCATGTTACATGTAAATATCAAAATGATCATCAGACTTTTCTCTCAATCATCATTGTATTGCATTTCATTTCATGTTTTGCCCACATAATTAAACGTGTTGGGCCTCTAAATAAAACTGTTTTGTTTTTTTTCTCCTTGACAATGAGCTCTATATTCTCACACTATATGAGCTACTACAAAAGCCTAATGTATCAAATATGATACACAACATTCTATTTAATTTCCGTTTGTTTATTGTTTTTATTTCAGGTGAGCTCATTGGAGTGCAGTATCTGTTCCAGCAGACTGGTCAGGCACTGCAGGACATGAATCCTGACTCTGAGCAGACAGCAGAGCTCATTGAGGACCTCAGTGTGGAGGAGCGAGATGAAGATGAGGGCTTCTGTGACATCAGCGAGGATCACACAATAGCAGATCCGGAGGCTGTTCTGTCACCACCCTCTTCCACACTGACACTGGGTTCTTCCACCCTGGTCACCAGCAGTGCCACACCTGTACTGGGCTCCACATCCCCTTCACTGATCCCTGACCCCAAACTTGTCCTCACACAGTCTCCTTCATCACCTGGACCCTCAGGGACTGCTGTCACACCTGTTCCCTCTGAAACATCTGTTTCAACTCTCCCCTCAGAGCCAGAGGATGCTGGTCAGGATGTGGATGAAGAAGAGACGGTAAATAATACTCTTTTGTATGTCTTTCAAATTAACTAGAATAATTATGATGAATTAACATCCAGTGCTTTAAATCCAGACTTTCCACATATTTTACATTTAAAAGTACAGCCTAAATTCATTTGTAAGCTGCAAATACACATCAAGTCAAGTCATCTTTATTTATTTGGTGCTTTGTAAAATGTCAAGAATGGCGCTCTCTGCTTTGTACTATACAGTGCTTTACTGGGTGCAAGCAGCGCACCTGCTCAGTGGCCTGACTGTTGCCGTCTGGTGGAGACCATCTTCATCAGACTTTGCACTGTCCACCCAAGCCCCAAAAGAAAAGGCAAGGGAGCCCTGTCAAGATGGTCTCTGATCCTGCAAGACTATCGCAGGATAAGGCAGCTTGTACTGGGCAACAGCTTGGTGATGGGAGGAACATCCATGCAGCTGGTGGAGGTTAACCAGAACACCCTGATTCAGTGGTATAAAAAAAGACAGAAAAAGCAGGAGCTGTCTGTGCTGCTTCAGGGCATTCAGTTGCCTCAGCCCCTCCCTGAAGCTCATGAGCCTCTCCAGGTAGCCAAACGTCTACGGACTGAGCCAGAACAACCAGGGGAGCAGCACCAGTACAAGTATGCATTGCATTTCAGTATGCATTAAAAAATTTAGCTTATTTACTTTTACTTTATTATAACAATATTTTATCAGTACACTGCAACAATATAACATTTGTATATAAAAAATATAATTTGTACATTTTGTTATTCTTGTGAAACATTTTACAGCATATAAGTTACTAATTAATGATTTGCATCTTTGTTCATTGCATAATAATGCAAATAACATTATTTTTCATGATAGAATATCAAAAAACACAACAAACAAATTAAATATGTATATTTTATTAAAACGGGAACAGTATGCATTCAAAAATAATGATTATTTATTCAAATAATAAATATTACAAAAAGTTGTCTTTAGCTGGATTCGAACCCCGGTCTTGGTGCACACCTGCAATAGAAAACAGTGTGATATAAATGCGTGATTTTCACACACGAAGAAACCGGAAAATGTATCATAAGATCTATGCTAATGAAGGCATATCTTTGAACATCAAATTTCAGCCTTTCTTTTCTTCGTTTTTTCTTTCTCTTCTTCCCCCTCTCTTTTTCTTCCTTCCCCTTTTCTTCCCTTCTTCCCCACCTTTGTTGGACTATTGTTCCCCAGCTTGAACGCAGCGCCTTAGACCGCTCGGCCATCCTGACATGACGGCCAGTGGTGAGCAGCATTTTTGCACTTACACGGAATGGCAGATGATCTAGAATCTAGGGCTTCACCGCTCACCCGAGTCAGAGCACATGCCTCGTTGGCGCAGTTAGGCAGCACGTCAGTCTCATAATCTGAAGGTCGTGAGTTCGAGCCTCACACGGGGCAGAATGGTGCTTTTTGATACACGGGACCGTGTAAATAAAGGAGCTGCTTTCTGTATTCCCTTTTATGCCTTTGTCCATTTCTTCATATGCACTGTAATTGAAATCCAGTGTTTTTTTAAGACTAATGTTGAACAAATGCAGTAATAGTATTACTCTCATATTCATGTCATATGTGTCAGTGTTGTTACAATGTTTTGTTAAGGCTTATATCATTCTTTCATTCTAATGGCATGTCTTGTTAATGCTAATGTAATTTTTTACATGACATTCCTTGAATCTTGTGTCATGACACTCCACCCCATGCCTCCAAACCCATGACATTTCATTCCAAGAAATTTCCAAGAATCCTTGCCATGAAAATCTACTGCATCTTCTTCCGGTAAACATCACATGTTATTTCGTGTAATTCAGTTGAATCCGATTCAATCAAAATGTTAATTTTTTCTGAAATGTCATGACTTGAAATTCCAAGTGCCATAGAATCCCATACATTGCACTAAAGTGTTACTATGAAGGTCATGTACTGCAGGTCAGTGTTACTTTAATGTTTGGTTAATTCTAGCATGAACTGAATTGCAGTGCTTTGTCAACATTACTGCATTTCTGGATAAACTTGCCAGAGGGTTAAAGACTCTAGCTTGAGCCCGCAGCCAATGGTTAGGTTTGTCAGAAGTGGGATTCGAACCACGCCTCCAGGGGAGACTGCGACCTGAACGCAGCGCCTTAGACCGCTCGGCCATCCTGACATGACGGCCAGTGGTGAGCAGCATTTTTGCACCTACACGGAATGGCAGATGATCTAGAATCTAGGGGTCAACGCTCACCCGAGTCACAGCACATGTCACGTTGGCGCAGTTAGGCAGCGCGTCAGTCTCATAATCTGAAGGTTGTGAGTTCGAGCCTCACACGGGGCAGAATGGTGCTTTTTGATACACGGGTCCGTGTAAATAAAGGAGCTGCTTTCTGTATTCCCTTTTATGCCTTTGTCCATTTCTTCATATGCAATGTAATTGAAATCCAGTGTTTTTTTAAGACTAATGTTGAACAAATACAGTAATAGTATTACTCTCATATTCATGTCATATGTGTCAGTGTTGTTACAATGTTTTGTTAAGGCTTATATCATTCCTTCATTCTAATGGCATGTCTTGTTAATGCCAATGTAATGTTTTACATGACATTCCTTGAATCTTGTGTCATGACACTCCACCCCATGCCCCCAAACCCATGACATTTCATTCCAAGAAATTTCCAAGAATCCTTGCCATGAAATTCTACTGCATCTACTGCATTCCTTGAATCTTGTGTCATGACACTCCACCCCATGCCCCCAAACCCATGACATTTCATTCCAAGAAATTTCCAAGAATCCTTGCCATGAAATTCTACTGCATCTTCTTCCGGTAAACATCACAACATGTCATTTCGTGAAATTCAGTTGAATCCGATTCAATCAACATGTCCATTTTTTTCTGAAATGTCATGACTTGAAATTCCAAGTGCCATAGAATCCCATACATTGCACTAAAGTGTTACTATAAAGGTCATGTACTGCAGGTCAGTGTTACTTTAATTTTTGGTTAATTCTAGCATGAACTGAATTGCAGTGCTTTGTCAACATTACTGCATTTCTGGATAAACTTGCCAGAGGGTTAAAGACTCTAGCTTGGGCCCGCAGCCAATGGTTAGGTTTGTCAGAAGTGGGATTCGAACCCACACCACCAGGGGAGACTGCGACCTGAACGCTACCTGACAGCCGTGCGGCTGTTTCACAACAGCCAATCAAGCGCGAGCACTCCATCATTGTTGAGCGAATGGCGTTCTCGGACTTCATCTTTGTCAGAGTTCCTCGGCCAATCACGCGTCGTATCTTCATCTTTGCTTGGCGAATGGCGTTATCGGGCTTCATCTTTTTCAGAGTTCCTTGGCCAATCACGTTTCGGATCTCCATCTTTGCTGAGCCAATGGCGTTCTCTGGCTTCATCTTTGAGAGGATTCTTTGGCCAATCACGCATCGAATCTTCATCTTTCAGGCGCCGTGGAGAGACGGGCTCTTTTTTATTCTCAGGTATACCCGCGCCGAAGTATTGCCGTTCATTCATCGAATGTCAACAAGTAAGATAAACTACATTAACAACAATACAATAATACATATTTCATTTTCTTCTCGTATTTTATGACCCATTAAGGTGTTTATTGTTATGATCTATCGCGATCTTGATCTGCTGGCAACCTCAGCATTTCATCTTAATGTGTTGATGAACTACATTAACATCAGCAACATATTTTTCATATATTGCTAACTTTTTCTCGTATGTTATGCTGCATTAAGGTACTTTTTAATGTTATGATCTATATATCTTGATGAGCTAGTATATTGCAGCACTTTTCTATTACACTATTTTTTGATAAACTACAATCTACATTAACAACAACATATTTTAATTTGCATTTTAAATGCAATTTAAATTAAAATTAGTGTCATGATCAGTGTTGATGTAGTATACTGCAGCACTTCTCATGTTATTGTCTCCAATGATGAATTACATTAACAATAATATATTCGTGGATTTTTACCTTTCAGTGTTCTTTAAGGTGTGTTTAAAAATGTCAATATTGATCATGATTCTGGTATGTTATTGTTTAGTGTTTAATTATA
Source organism: Siphateles boraxobius (assembly GCF_051911475.1). Taxonomy (NCBI): domain Eukaryota; kingdom Metazoa; phylum Chordata; class Actinopteri; order Cypriniformes; family Leuciscidae; genus Siphateles; species Siphateles boraxobius. Next base: position 436,924 of record NW_027509053.1, read on the forward strand.
GTTAGGGATGCACCGATACCACTTTTTAAGGGTCGAGTACGAGTACCGATATTTTTTTCCTGGTACTCGCCGATACCGATACCGATGCCTGTTGTACTGGGGGGGTTTCTCGTTTTATGTGGCAATTTTCTAAGAACAACACAATGAGACTAATGAACAAATCAGCATCTTTATTTTCAACAACTTAAATAAACTTAAAAAAATAAATCATTCTTATTGTGCTTATCACAAATTTTCAAAGCCCAAATTTCACAGTGTCCAATAACCTCCAAAGGGCAAAACCAAGGACATAATGAATGTAATTTTTACCTGCCTGTCACAAAGTTGTCAAAGTTCTAAAGAAATCACAGACAACAAGACAATCAAATTTGTCATAAAGTGCCAAAGAAATCACAGAACAAATGTTTAACATAACACTGAGTAACAATGTAATCACAGCCGAAAGTGTAAAGTGAAATATTAGAGTGTACTATTAAATCTAGCAACACTATAACTGCAGGAAGAGTGCTCATAAGAATTAAGAAATATAAGCTAAGGATATACGTGAGGTATCGGTCTTTGGTATCGGGGTATTTTTACGAGTACGAGTACAAGTACATGAGCTTGGTATCGGGCCCGATACCGATACTGGTATCGGTATCGGTGCATCCCTAATTATAGTAGTACTGTATCAAATACAGTAATAAGTAGTAAAGCGTTAGTAATACGTAAATGTAATTTATGTTTTAGCTAAAAAGACTAAACATGTTTCAAATGTTCCAGAGATGTCTAAAAAGTCACACAAGGCCATGGGGGACGATGAGTGGATGTCCCGTCTGCGGCGGTTTGCCAGCACAGGGGTTTGGAAAATAAAAATAAAAATTTTGCTTTTTATTTATAAAGCTTGATAAAGTGATACCACCTTTTACCGTGGATAACAATGTTGGCTATATCTAGTCCCATAGCTCCTCCAACGATTAAATAGGCAGAGACAATTTCTGATAGGCTATGGTTTTTGCTTATTTATTCAAAAAAGTATTTTGTATAAAGCTTTTAAATCTTACCTCAAACAAAGTTGATGTGTCAGCAGTCCATTACCATTACCTATATCAATAATATTTATGTTAGGATTAATTTAGGATCAATTACATGGATTAATATATCCATCTAATTGACTATCTAATTCTAAGCTGCAAACAATATATATATATATATATATATATATATATATATATATATATATATATATATATGTATATATATATATTTGTTTGCATCTTAGAATTAGACAGTCAATTACAATTTCATCTGCGATTTGCAGTTAGGCTCCATTAATTAGTGTATAATTGTAAATAAATAAAATATATATATATAATGTGAATATAATTAATTTGTGGCCACTGTGTGTATTTCTCCAAATATCAAAATATACGTATCCACAGATTACGAAGCACAGGTTTTATTTATGACCTCATTACAGATATAAAAACACAAGCAAACAAAAACATTTAGAAATGATTTGGATTTTAAAAATTGCCAAAGAGACCAGTTAGTATTGATTTTATTTTTATTGGGTGTTATATTTATTTTTATACAGCTTCTCCTTGCTGTTTCTACTCTCAGACTCTTGCTGGTGTACAGGGACGGATTGTCCTGATTAAATGTATAAATGTCTGTGAATGTTAGATTTTGGCATGCCTGTGCGTAATTAGATCGGTAAAATGTACCACGAATGAAAGATGAATACAACCTGTTTTTCCTCATTCTTGATTGTTCTTTTACCAGACCACAAGTGCTCCACCTGCATCCAGTCCTACCGCTGTCCGAACCTCTACCTCAGCCCCGACCTTTACACGGCCTGCACTTAACTTATCAATGGTAAAGCATTATTTTAATATTTGAGTAGATTACCTCCTCCACAAGCAATGATCTCCGGAATTTCCCAATGCCTTTTATTGGTAGGCTGGAAGATTATTTGTGTATTCTTCAATAGGGAATTCATATCATCAAATTTCCAATGCATGTATGATATTACATGAATGTCAATCTGTTCAATAATCTCCTTCTTTTAGTTTACAAAGCCACGATTTGGGGGATCCATTAGTTCAGCAGCCAAACCCAGCCTAAATGTACAAAGGCGGATTCAGGTAATTTAAAAAGACCTTAATATGTTTCATCATCATCATCTTTATTATGTTTGTTGATAATGTACAATATGTATCTTTATAGCCTGGTAGTCACAGTCCGCCTCCTTCAGCCAGACCCAGTCTTTCACCTTCATCCAGTCCTTCTCATTCAAGCATTCAACCGGCAGCCAGTGCTTCTCCTTCTGCAGCCAGACCTCCTTCAACCAGTCCGTCTCCTGCACCCAGACCTGCTTCTGCAGCAGACCTCCTTCTGCAGCCAGACCCCCTTCAGCCAGTCTGTCTCCTGCAGCCAGACCTCCTTCTGCAGCCAGACCTCCTTCTGCAGCCAGACCTCCTTCAGCCAGTCTGTCTCCTGTAGCCAGACCTCCTTCTGCAGCCAGACCTCCTTCTGCAGCCAGACCTCCTTCAGCCAGTCTGTCTCCTGCAGCCAGACCTCCTTCAGCCAGTATGTCTCCTGCAGCCAGACCTCCTTCAGCCAGTCTGTCTCCTGCAGCCAGACCTCCTTCAGCCAGTCTGTCTCCTGCAGCCAGACCTCCTTCAGCCAGTCTATCTCCTGCAGCCAGACCTCCTTCAGCCAATCCGTCTCCTGAAGTCAGACCTCCTTCTGCAGCTAGTCCGACTCTTACATCCTTGGTGAGTGCCCATCTATTTTTTGTGGCATCTCTTACTTCCTGTGTGTGAAGTACATGTACATGTGGCTAGAGAAGGGGCAGAGCAAGCTACAGGCCAGATTTGGTGGATGGCCTGACCTCAATATCAGGCTGGACATCTGGCACTTCATGCGTCGGCTGGCAGTGGGGTGCACCACTGATGCTCATCCTCTATACCCAGTCTTCATGTCACGTCTCTCTGCGTGCATTTTTGAATGGGACCCAGATGATGTGGCTTTGTTGCGGCGGGCAAAGAGAGAGCAACTGCAGGAGGAAGGTGTGCCTGTCATCACAGATAACCTTGTGGACCGACGCATCACCAAAAAAGAGCTGGCGCTCTATTGCCGTCGGAGGACTCGTGGGGTGGAGTCCACAACCCGCTACCTTGACAGGCTTCTGCAGGAACTGAAGGGGGATAAGGGGAGAGATATGATGGGGGTTCCTTTGCTGGACACAGTGAGGATAGAGCACATCTGGCGTGTTTGAGATGAGGCATGTTAAGTGCATCCAGGATCCGCCAGGTGTGTTTCTCTACACTGTGACGGGCACCACCACCACCAAGGGAGGATTAGTTCTCATGAAGTACAGATGTGCTAGGGGCTCGACCTCACTTGAATCTTTCCACTGCCACCTAAACAGGTTCATTCCAGGTTTGTGGCTCATTGTGTTTGCAGTATAGTATATATTCAACACAATAGAACATCTAATATCACTTTATATTTTCTGAAGGAACTCATTATTCCAGTTTCATGATTTTCATTGTTCACTTCTTTACAGGAACCACTGCTAAAACACTGAATTTTCAGTTGTATCTCCTGGAAGGCCTGAACAGGTGGAACCAAGACCGGGCAGCAGCATCAATTTCCACAAAATCCTCCCCTCTTCTCACCTACGTAGGGCAGGTGGTGCAAAGCATCAACACCAACAGCCTAAATGTTTTTGGAGAGAAGCTTGTCCCCACCTTCCAACCTCCTGCACAGTACACTGGTAAGACTCTCACTGTACATTTTACAGCACATGGTTCTTTGCTAATGCAAGGGCTATATGTTTAACACACTGCATTCTGTTTTTAGGGGAGCTAATTGGAGTAGACTATCTACTTAGTCAGACAGGGCAGCCACTTCAGTCAATAGATGCTGACAATGAGCAGACAGACCAGCTGCTGGAGGAAGTAAATGTAGATGAGCAGGATGAGGGATTTGAGGAGGACATCAATGAGGACCCTACACTGAGTTTCCTCCTTGAAGATGAAGCTAGCTATAACCCACCTACAATTCAGCCTGTTCATCCCTCATCTCAGTCTTCTGCTGCCTCATCATAGTCTGCTGCTGCCTCATCCCAGTCTGCCTTCTCCCAGTCTGCTGCTCCCTCATCCCAGTTTGCCTTCTCCCAGTCTTTTGCTGCCTCATCCCAGTCTGCCTTTTCCCAGTCTACTGCTCCTTCATCCCAGTCTGCTGCTCCTTCATCCCAGTCTGCTGCTACTTCATCCCAGTCTGCTGCTCCTTCAACCCAGTCAGCTGCTGCCTCATCCAAGTCTGCTGCTCCTTCACCCCAGTCTGCTGCTCCTTTATCCCAGTCAGCTGCTGCCTCATCCCAGTCTGCTGCTCCTTCATCCCAGTCAGCTGCTCCTTCATCCCAGTCTGCTGCTCCTTCATCCCTGTCTGCTGCTCCTTCATCCCTGTCTGCTGCTCCTTCATCCCTGTCTGCTGCTCCTTTATCCCAGTCTGCTGCTGCCTCATCCCAGTCTGCTGCTGCCTCATCCCAGTCTGCTGCTGCCTCATCCCAATCTGCCTTCTCCCAGCCAGCTGCTGCCGCCTTCTCCTCTCAGCCAACTACATCCATAGACCAGTATGCACCAGGTTCCCCCACTCATGTGCCTGAAGAGCTTTTGGTATGTAAATTTCACAATAGGAACTTGCCACGAGCAAATTAATTTGTAATTCGACAAACTGATTAATACTACCATTAAGATGTAATTTCACTGATCTCTTTTTTTCTTTACCATTTAAAATGATACTGTTTTAGGCTGTGGATGACCAGAACATTCCAGGAATGGACCGGGTGGACAGACTGGCTGAGTATTTGGTAGAGCTGAGGACAAGCACAGGGTTAACACTGAGCAGGGAGCAGTTATGTAAACATTTTGAATGTTTGTTAACTTGGAAAAGACCACACAAAACACAATGTGACTGTAAAAACAGTGTTACTGAACTATGTATGCGAAATTACCAGTTTCCTTTTAACTCTGCTATGCCTCTATACTTCTATCCTTCTTCAGGTTGATGACATTGTGTGCTTGTGGCAGAGCCTGCTTGAATATGACAAGCAGCGAGTGAAGTTTGCTGCCAGACACCAGGACAGGCTGACAACAGGGAGGTTCAGGTCTCCAAAAAAGAAGGCTGTTTTCAACCCTGGAGTGGACAGCCTGAAACGGAGTGTGTTGGCATCTACAGCTTCACCTGCCCAATGGCCAGACTGCTGTCGTCTCGTGGAGGCCATTTTCATCAGGCTCTGTCGCATCCATCAAAGTACGAGGAAGAAAGAGAAGGTGACGCTGAGTCGCTGGTCTCTCATTTTACAAGATTACCGAAAGATCCGGCAGCTGATCCTGTCTAATGGTGCCATCATGCAGGACACTACTCTCCAGCTGGTGGAGGTAAATCAGACCACTCTGGTTCAGTGGCACAACGGCAGGGTTAAGAAGCAAGATCAGACTCTTCTGCTTCAGGGGATCGATCTGCCTGACCCTCTTGGTATTGCTGCTGAGGCTCTCCCACCTGCCAGTGTACGTGCTGTTGCTCCACCCCAGGTCCAGGGAGAGCAAAATATTTACAAACTGCCACAAAGCACATCTGTAATAAACACAGTAATAAACACACAAAGATAAAAAACTTTATAAAACTATATACATAGTAGTGAGTATATATATATATATATATATATATATATATATATATATATACTCACTACTATGTATATAGTTTTATAAAGTTTTTTATCTTTGTGTGTTTATTACTATTATATATGTTATTTATTATTAGGTTGGGGGTTCGACCCCACTCAGGGACTTTTATTTTAATTATTTTATATGTTTTTTTTTTTTTAATACTCGTATTGTTTCTACTTTTGTGTGTTTACTACTGTTCTCCATGTTATATATATACTCTTTATTATGTGCATAGTTTAATTTTATATTTTATTGTTAAAAAATAAAACATTTTATTGTTCATAGAATTGTTTCTCGTCATTCAGTAATCATTCAGTGAGCCTGAGTCAAAACATTATTATAATTATTATTATTATAGGCCTATATATCTCATATGTATAGCACATTTCAAGGAACTCCATAGTCATATGGGTAATTAATAAATAAAAACGTATCGATACAAGGCCCCCACTCCAGAGCATTTTTTCACACACCGGCTTGTCTTGTGGATGCCATACCACCTTTGGAAGGTCAGGCTGTGCTGTCCTGTGTGTGGAAAACAGCTCACAGGTTATGGAGCCCACAAGTGAGCCCGCCAGGTTTTGGATGTCGATAGGTACTACCTGATGATCACGGAGACCCTCTGGTGCAGTGCCGCTGGTTGTAAGATGGGTTACATTTCCAGTAGCAAGACCATCTTGGACCAGCTGGATTTGGCACACAGAATGGAGTTCCGACTGATCCTGGCACGAAGGTGAGTATACTGAAATGATTTAGGCCTGCTCTTCTCCCTGGCCCTGCTCCTCTCACTGCATCTCTCACTGCTCCTGCATCTCTCACTGCTCCTGCACCTCTCACTGCATCTCTCACTGCTCCTACACCTCTCACTGCACCTGCATCTCTCACTGCTCCTGCACCTCTCACTGGCCCTCATTTATCAAAAGTGCATACACCAAATTTCCAGCGTACACCCAAAACCACAGTGACTTTGATATTTATCAATATGGGCGTTGGCGTACGGCACGCTCAAATCCTACGCCAGGTCAGGAGGTGGTGTACATGTACGCACGTTTTGAGTTAGTGCGGAAATGCGCAGAAAAACAATTCCTAACACCACAAAACGCACTGACAAACTAAAAGATATGAGGAGCTCTTTTCCAAAACGCGATAAACACCATTTTTAAAAATAAATTTGTATTTTATTTCTATTAATAAACTAGTGTTGTGTCTGCAAAGATAAAATTGATGATCACCATCTCCATAGTGAACGCGCCTATAGAGAGAGTAGCCTATTTCTTTTCGTTTATAATTGTTTCGTTTAAAGACATTTCAAGCTTTCTTTATAGATATATTTCTCATGTCTGTGAGGCATATACTGAGTTTCGGTTAATTTGTGATGAGATGCGCCCCAGTTCACGTGCAATGCAAGGGACCGCGCCCGCACCTCCATGTCATGACTCATGATTATATTGTCTGCTATTTGCTTCTTATTTATTAAATCCAGGCAATTGGTTGATGAAAAAAATATTAAAATTAAGATTACAATTTATACAAAACGAAATTCACTTTAAAGAAAGGCTTTCTACAAAACAAAACTTAATTAAGAGGCCAAAATCATGTCTGAGCATGTCTCCCGATATATTGCGCATCCTATCTTAGCCTATGTTCACTTTTCATAATCAACATAGATGGGGAAAAAATAACATTATTTTTTTTTAACAAATATGAAACTAAATGCACTTAGTTAATGGCTACAACACGCCTAATAGTAGGCCTGAATATTGTTATCATTACTTTTTTCAAGTTCGGCACGAATTACTATTAGCCTAAATGTGTTACTTAATGATTTGAATGTATTTTTAACATTGTTGTATTTAAGGACTGTATTTGTGTGTTATTTTTAAATTATTTGTTTTATGTGGTGGACAATATTGGAACGTGACATTGGAAATATTTTTTTTATTTTTACTATTTAATTTATTTTACTATTTATTTTGTTTGGCTTTTATTTATTTCATGCAGTTGCACTTATTTAATTTATATTAATTTATAGTATGAGTCCCTGATTATATGTTGCATGTTCTCTTCTTGTTGTTTTTGTTGTTGTTTTTTTAGACAAAAAATGGATGGATTTATAGCGTTTTGAAAAAAAAAAATACAATTAACTTTGAATTTATCATCAACAATATTGTTGTTTGATTTAATAATAATTTTTCATGATGGTGATGGTCTCGATCTCCAGAGAAGTGTCTCCTCTTTGCCGTCTTCCGTGTGTCGATGGTGTAAAATGAGGGTGTGGGGGAGGCGGATACTTGAATATATAGGGGCGTGTTATTCTAATGACGATCGTTTTCAGCCGCGGCATTTATCAAGGGCAGGTATTGCGTACACCTGGATTTCAAAGGTACGCACAGCTTCATAAATCAGGCGGTGAGAGGAGTGTAAGCATAATCTTACGCCAACATATACGCCCGTTTCTACGCAAGAATGATAAATGAGGGCCACTGCCTCTCTCACTGCTCCTGCACCTCTCACTGCACCTCTCACTGCTCCTGCACCTCTCACTGCACCTGCATCTCTCACTGCCTCTCTCACTGCACCTGCATCTCTCACTGCATCTCTCACTGCTCCTGCATCTCTCACTGCTCCTGCACCTCTCACTGCATCTCTCACTGCACCTGCATCTCTCACTGCTCCTGCACCTCTCACTGCCTCTCTCACTGCACCTGCATCTCTCACTGCATCTCTCACTGCTCCTGCATCTCTCACTGCTCCTGCACCTCTCACTGCATCTCTCACTGCTCCTGCACCTCTCACTGCACCTGCATCTCTCACTGCACCTCTCACTGCCTCTCTCACTGCACCTGCATCTCTCACTGCACCTCTCACTGCATCTCTCACTGCAACTCTCACTGCATCTCTCACTGCACCTCTCACTGTACCTCTCACTGCATCTCTCACTGCACCTCTCACTGCACCTTTCACTGCAACTCTCACTGCATCTCTCACTGCACCTCTCACTGCATCTCTCACTGCATCTCTCACTGCACCTCTCACTGCAACTCTCACTGCAACTCTCACTGCACCTGCATCTCTCAATGCATCTCTCACTCCATCTCTCACTGCACCTCTCACTGCATCTCTCACTGCACCTGCATCTCTCACTGCACCTGCATCTCTCACTGCACCTCTTAGTGCATCTCTCACTGCATCTCTCACTGCACCTGCACCTCTCACTGCACCTCTCACTGCTCCTGCACCTCTCACTGCACCTGCATCTCTCACTGCCTCTCTCACTGCACCTGCATCTCTCACTGCATCTCTCACTGCTCCTGCATCTCTCACTGCTCCTGCACCTCTCACTGCATCTCTCACTGCACCTGCATCTCTCACTGCTCCTGCACCTCTCACTGCCTCTCTCACTGCACCTGCATCTCTCACTGCATCTCTCACTGCTCCTGCATCTCTCACTGCTCCTGCACCTCTCACTGCATCTCTCACTGCTCCTGCACCTCTCACTGCACCTGCATCTCTCACTGCACCTCTCACTGCCTCTCTCACTGCACCTGCATCTCTCACTGCACCTCTCACTGCATCTCTCACTGCAACTCTCACTGCATCTCTCACTGCACCTCTCACTGTACCTCTCACTGCATCTCTCACTGCACCTCTCACTGCACCTCTCACTGCAACTCTCACTGCATCTCTCACTGCACCTCTCACTGCATCTCTCACTGCATCTCTCACTGCACCTCTCACTGCAACTCTCACTGCAACTCTCACTGCACCTGCATCTCTCAATGCATCTCTCACTCCATCTCTCACTGCACCTCTCACTGCATCTCTCACTGCACCTGCATCTCTCACTGCACCTGCATCTCTCACTGCACCTCTTAGTGCATCTCTCACTGCATCTCTCACTGCACCTGCACCTCTCACTGCATCTCTCACTGGGCCTGCTCTTCTCCCTGGGCCCCTTGCTCTTACTCTTCCTCGTCCAGACATTACAGTGTGTTTTTTCTGTTTCTGTGTCCAAAAACATCACTCCTCAAAGACCTCATTTTACTGTATAAGTGTCAATGTAATAGAAAAAAATAACCCCTGCCACTGAGTCTTAGCCAGACTGGAATCAGCTATGATTGGCCCAATTTACCCAACATAAATCAGCTGTGTCTCAATTATTCAATTGTTTGTTGTATCAGCTGAGATATATTGTTTTTGAACTGATATCATTGCAGAAGCAGAGGTTTTTATACTGTATCTAAGGTTTGGAATATTGTTTTTGCTATTGTGGGATGGTGTGTGTTAACATTTGTAAATACAACAAAAACAATCCATAATTTTGTTGGGAGGTATTGTCTGTTAAGAAAATGTAAGCATTGTGGAAATGTGTTCACTGACTGCATATTGTGTGAAAACGACATGAAATGTGTGCATGGTATGGCCACAAAAGACTGATGCTGTGCTAATTGTGTTTAGAGTTTTGAAAATGTGACAACTGGTTGGACAAACGCTTGTTAGCGACTGAAAAAAACTGTAATTGAAAATTTACTTCAATCTTTTATTAATCACCTCTGATGTATCCATAATGTCAGCGTGATGTCAATGCTCCATTTATTAATTTACTCAAAAAATAAATATAATTCAGTTAGAAAAGAGAGTAATTTAAAAAAGATAATAAAGATTTATTATATTCAATGGTGAAATAATAAAATAAATAATACATTACAAGAAACCACATATTCATATAATAAATACATTTTAACATGTATCCATACAAGGAGAAATATGTTTTTATAAAATATGTGTTAAGGCAAAAAAGCACATGAAATCTATACATATGTGTTCATTCATTAAGAAAATAATAGAAAAGATATTGGGTGATTTCAACCTTGTCAGAGGTGGGACTCGAACCGACGCCGTTCACGTCAGTGATTTGCCCATGAAATATATAAAAAGGCAATTTTCTGTAAAATATGAATACCAATCTACCAAAAATCACACAGAAGGGTGAAAGGTGGGTTTACCTTTTCCCTTTCCTTTCATTTTTTCTCTTTTTTCCTTCTCTTTTCTCTCTTTTTCTTTCTTCCCCTTCTTCCTCTTCTTTTTCCTTCTCCCCTTCCTCAAACAGACTATTGATCCCCAGCTTTAGCTCAGTCGGTAGAGCATCAGACTTTTAATCTGAGGGTCCAGGGTTCAAGTCCCTGTTCGGCCAAACGAGCCTCTTTTTGTGGAGCGGTACGTTTTGTTGTTGAGTTCTTGCTGATCTACACTGGCCTCAGGCAGCGATGCTGCAAGGCACCAATCCACAAACGACATGCACCTTTCAGCCAGCGTGTAGTCGTGGCCGAGTGGTTAAGGCGATGTACTAGAAATCCATTGGGGTCTCCCCGCGCAGGTTCGAATCCTGCCGACTACGTTGACAGCATGTGTCTGCTTTAGTTTGTAAACTTCTGGAGGCCTAGCTTAAACTTTATAAAAGGAAAAAAAGTCACTGTTACAGGATTACCCTTGAAAAGAGTTATGGTGTTAAGAAACAGTTTTGTCTGCAAGCTAAAGATGACAAGACCCCTTTGTATTCAGGGACACGTCGGGTAGACCGGTAGCTCGCCGTGCTCGTATAGTGGTTAGTATATTTTTTAATCGCTAGGTGTCAGTACACTCGCTGGCTGTTACCTAGAGTGCCGCGGGCTTGCTATTTTCTACAAACAACTGCGCCTTTGACACAAGTTTAAAATAACGATAAGAGCGCGCAAGTCAACAGCATTGAAGCGTGTGAAGAGGCTTTCCAGACAAGTAGCAGTGAGTTTTTGTTCTTTTTCCTAGCATTATTTTCCTTTAATTACTATTATCATCAGTCTAATAGGCTGCATTCCCACTAATTTGCCAATATATTTTGACATAGCAGACGTTTTGACGGCCATTCTGAATCTTCGAAGAAGGAAACGCAATGCATTGGAGGACACTCTTTTTTTCTGCGCCAATACGATTCATTTTGCTGTGCGTTCCGACGCAGCACGCACGCGTCTCGAGCAAGAGCTCGGATAGCTCAGTCGGTAGAGCATCAGACTTTTAATCTGAGGGTCCAGGGTTCAAGTCCCTGTTCGGGTGAACGAGCCTCTTTTTGTGGAGCGGTACGTTTTGTTGTTGAGTTCTTGCTGATCTACACTGTCCTCGGGCAGCGACGCTGCAAGGCACCAATCCACAAACGACATGCCCCTTTCAGCCAGCTTGTAGTCGTGGCCGAGTGCCAAGGCGATGGACTAGAAATCCGTTGGGGTCTCCCCGCGCAGGTTCGAATCCTGCCGACTACGTTGACAGCATGCGCCTGCTTTAGTTTCTAACCTTCTGGAGGCCTAGCTTTGACTTTATAAAAGGAAAAAAAGTCACTGTTACAGGATTACCCTTGAAAAGAGTTATGTTGGTAAGAAACAGTTTTGTCTACAAGCTAAAGATGACAAGGCCCCTTTGTATTCAGGGACACGTCAGGTAGACCGGTAGCTTGCCGTGATCGTATAGTGGTTAGTACTCTGCGTTGTGGCCGCAGCAACCCCGGTTCGAATCCGGGTCACGTCAAGATTTTCTGGGTGCCATTGAAATTGAGCTCCATGTCACCACCTCTCCTCACCCCGTCCTTCAGACTTCTCTTTTTGTGCACGGCGCGTGCCCTTGATGTGCTCTGGATGTTTGAGTGAATTGAAACTGGGACCTTCTTTGAAAGCACGAGCTCTCAGGTTCGACCCTTAGAGAAAAGACTAAAAACGAAACGCTCCTATTTATTTCGGAAGAATCTTGCTTCAAAGAGAATATGGTGCTTGTATATTTTCTAATCGCTAGGTGTCAGTACACTCGCTGGCTGTTACCTAGAGTGCCGCGGGCTTGCTATTTGCTACAAACAACTGCGCCTTTGACACAAGTTTACAATAACGATAAGAGCGCGGCAAGTCAACAGCATTGAAGCGTGTGAAGAGGCTTTCCAGACAAGTAGCAGTGAGTTTTTGTTCTTTTTCCTAGCATTATTTTCCTTTAATTACTATTATCATCAGTCTATTAGGGTGCATTCCCACTAATTTGCAAATATATTTTGACATAGCAGACGTTTTGACGGCCATTCTGAATCTTCAAAGAAGGAAACGCTATGCATTGGAGGACACTCTTTTTTCTGCGCCAATACGATTCATTTTGCTGTGCGATCCCACGCAGCACGCACGCTTCTCGAGCAAGAGCCCGGATAGCTCAGTCGGTTGAGCATCAGACTTTTAATCTGAGGGTCCAGGGTTCAAGTCCCTGTTCGGGCGAACGAGCCTCTTTTTGTGGAGCGGTACGTTTTGTTGTTGAGTTCTTGCTCATCTACACTGTCCTCGGGCAGCGACGCTGCAAGGCATCAATGCACAAACGACATGCGCCTTTCAACCAGCTTGTAGTCGTGGCCGAGTGGTTAAGGCGATGGACTAGAAATCCATTGGGGTATCCCCGCGCAGGTTCGAATCCTGCCGACTACGTTGACAGCCTGCGCCTGCTTTAGTTTGTAACCTTCTGGAGGCCTAGCTTAAACTTTATAAAAGGAAAAAAAGTCACTGTTACAGGATTACCCTTGAAAAGAGTTATGTTGGTAAGAAACAGTTTTGTCTGCAAGCTAAAGATGACAAGGCCCCTTTGTATTCAGGGACACGTCAGGTAGACCGGTAGCTCGCCATGATCGTTTAGTGGTTAGTACTCTGCATTGTGGCTGCAGCAACCCCGGTTCGAATCCAGGTCATGGCAAGATTTTCTGGGTGCCATTGAAATTGAGCTCCATGTCACCAGCTGTCCTTCAGACTACTCTTTTTGTGCACGGCGCGTGCCCTTGATGTGCTCTGGATGTTCGAGTGAATTGAAACTGGGACCTTCTTTGAAAGCACGAGCTCTCAGGTTCGAACCCTTAGAGAAAAGACTAAAAACGAAACGCTCCTATTTATTTCGGAAGAATCTTGCTTCAGAGAGAATATGGTGCGTGTATATTTTCTAATCGCTAGGTGTCAGTACACTCGCTGGCTGTTACCTAGAGTGCCGCGGGCTTGCTATTTGCTACAAACAACTGCGCCTTTGACACAAGTTTACAATAACGATAAGAGTCAACAGCATTGAAGCGTGTGAAGAGGCTTTCCAGAAAAGTAGCAGTGAGTTTTTGTTCTTTTTCCTAGCATTATTTTCCTTTAATTACTGGGTCAAACGGGTTGGCGCGTATGGTTGGGTTGCGGAGAGATTGTGAGATTGTGGTTAGGTCTCAGCAGCAACTGTTGGTTTATTTGTATAGGTTGTATAGTATTTACAGTCATTACGTTCCTGTATATATTGCGTGAATGACGGGTGGTTGGGCAGATATTGTGTTTTGTGGTAAGTGGTATGCCATACGGAACCGTTGCCACTGAAACTGCATATTAACGCACCAGTGGGGCTCGACAGCCTTAGTCAAACGGGTTGGCGCGTATGGTTGGGTTGCGGTGAGATTGTGGTTAGGTCTCAGCAGCAACTGTTGGTTTATTTGTATAGATAGTATTTACAGTTATTACGTTCCTGTGTATATTGCCTGAATGACGGGTGGTTGGGCAGATATTGTGTTTTGTGGTAAGTGGTATGCCATACGGAACTGTTGCCACTGAAACTGCATATTAACGCACCAGTGGGGCTCGACAGCCTTAGTCAAACGGGTTGGCGCGTATGGTTGGGTTGCGGAGAGATTGAGAGATTGTGGTTAGGTCTCAGCAGCAAGAGGGAAGTAGAGGTCAGTAAGCTGGGCTGAGTTGAGTGGGGGACGGAGGGGGGTGACTCTGGGACGCCAGAGTCACTGTCGAGCCCTCTTGAGGTGTCGTGGGCTAGTCGACGAAACACTGAGGACGGAAGGTGCCCACTTGAAGACCCTAGAGATGTTCCCTACTCCGCTCAATCCAGAGGGTTGTTATGCGTGCCTTTTTGTGCACGGCGCGTGCCCTTGATGTGCTCTGGATGTTCGAGTGTATTGAAACTGGGACCTTCTTTGAAAGCACGAGTTCTCAGGTTCGAACCCTTATAGAAAAGCCTGAAAACGAAACTCTTTCAACCAGCTTGTAGTCGTGGCCGAGTGGTTAAGGCGATGGACTAGAAATCCATTGGGGTATCCCCGCGCAGGTTTGAATCCTGCCGACTATGTTGACAGCCTGTGCCTGCTTTAGTTTGTAACCTTCTGGAGGCCTAGCTTAACTTTATAAAAGGAAAAAAAGTCACTGTTACAGGATTACCCTTGAAAAGAGTTATGTTGGTAAGAAACAGTTTTGTCTGCAAGCTAAAGATGACAAGGCCCCTTTGTATTCAGGGACACGTCAGGTAGACCGGTAGCTCACCGTGATCGTATAGTGGTTAGTACTCTGCATTGTGGCTGCAGCAACCCCGGTTCGAATCTGGGTCATGGCAAGATTTTCTGGGTGCCATTGAAATTGAGCTCCATGTCACCAGCTGTCCTTCAGACTACTCTTTTTGTGCACGGCGCGTGCCCTTGAGGTGCTCTGGATGTTCGAGTGAATTGAAACTGGGACCTTCTTTGAAAGCACGAGCTCTCAGGTTCGAACCCCTAGAGAAAAGACTGAAAACGAAACGCTCCTATTTATTTCGGAAGAATCTTGCTTCAGAGAGAATATGGTGCGTGTATATCTTCTAATCGCTAGGTGTCAGTACACTCGCTGGCTGTTACCTAGAGTGCCGCGGGCTTGCTATTTGCTACAAACAACTGCGCCTTTTGACGCAAGTTTACTATAACAATAAGAGCGAGGCAAGTCAACAGCATTGAAGCGTGTAAAGATACCATAAAAAAAAAAATTGGATTTGCTTACTCACGGTTGAGAACAAGGAGCAGTATGATGCAAAGAACAGCCGAAATCAAAAACACACCGGTTGACACCATTATTGTTCCATGGCCACCCAGCTGTTCTCTTAAAGTCATCAAACAGTCATTTACCACACTGTGACCTTTTATAAAGACATTAAGCCAAAAATATAGTAAATGGAATACATAGATTAGATTCACTGCAACAATGAAAGGTGCTTAAAGGGTTAGTTCGCCCATTTAAGACATGAAGTTGTATGGAATCCTTACCAGCACTATAGTGCATACACACTGACCCACTCTGTAGTCACCTCCCTGATCAGAGTTTTGGCCGCTGGAGGTTTTTCAAGAAAGTACTCCCGGTTAGTTTCCGTGGCCTCAAAACTGTGCGTTTTTACATGAAAAAATTATTTGCGTTTCAAAGCTTGATTAATTTAACACAAAAAACACGCCGGTCAAAATTCATACCTCAGTTTTAATCGGCACTATTTTCTTTCCATTTCTATCAATCCGGGCTGCTGTCAACGTCAACAGTGCGCACGTTCCGATCAGCTGTTGATAGCGCGACTCGCTGACAACATGTCTGACTGCAAAACTTCTGATGATGAAACCAATTTTAGCACAATGTCAGACGGAACAGATGAGGATGAAAGTAATTTTAGCACAACGCCAAAGGGATACCTTTATGAACCGGAGTACCGATGCCGTACTTCAACAGATGGAGATAGAACGGGAAGAGAGAGTGAACTAAATCAAATAGTTTTCTCAGCAAATTGTACCTATATCCCTATATAATGTTTTTATATTAGACATCTTTTCATGTATTTTCCACTGGAGTCTAAACATCAGCTTGTTTACCGTACAGTTTAGACATGGGATCATAAAGTTAGTAAATAGAGCGTACCCGTGGTACTGGTACAGCACTGTGCACACACGATAATCCTTGATTCTGGATATTTTAGCTCCCGCAGAGTAGCCGATTGCAACCAGCCAAAGCTGTCTCGTAGCTATATCCGAAACAGGAAAACGATGGAATCTGAACGGTGATCCCAGCACATTCTTGTGGTCACAGCCTGGAAATTTACAAGTTCGCACCATCGTTCATTTTCTACTTTTTACGTTATTTCGTAATCGATTGTGTAAACACTATGGAACAGCTGGTCGGAACGTGCGCACTGTTGACGTTGACAGCAGCGCGGATTGATAGAAATGGAAAGAAAATAGTGCCGATTAAAACTGAGGTATGAATTTTGACCGGCGTGTTTTTTCTGTGTTAAATTAATCAAGCTTTGAAACGCAAATAATTTTTTCACGTAAAAACGCACAGTTTTGGGGCCCAGGAAACTAACCGGGAGTACTTTCTTGAAAAACTTCCAGCGGCCAGAACTCTGACCAGGGAGGTGACTACAGAGTGGGTCAGTGTGTATGCACTATAGAGCTGGTAAGGATTCCATACAACTTCATGTCTTAAATCTTTAAATCTGTACATATTACAAGTGTGTTATAAAATGTATACATTTAAACATTTAACCCAGAATATCCTATATTAAATATATCAGAAGGTATGCACACTTACCTGCAGCTGGATTTTTAGTAGATTCAAGGTATATGTCAATTTTGAAATTTTCTTTGTTTTCCTCATTTTCTTCATCAAGCTCAAAAACTGGGTTGCAGAAAACATTCTTTGAAAGTTAAAACAAAGTTTAGAACCAAAACTGAATGTTGTATAAATAACAAATAAATTATACCATGGATACATCTACTACTTACAATAATAATAATAATAATAATAATAATAATAATAATAATAATAATAATAATAATAATTTACATCATATCCACCTCGGCTCCCAGTTTAAATGTCAGAGTCCATCTTTGCATTTTGAAAAACCATTTATACATGTTTAGTTATCTGAAATCTTGAGGTAGGCTATTACTGTAATTCAGTCCATTTGGTTGTGAAAATGAGTGGAGTTTAAGAAGTTAAACTCAAAGAAGTTTATTTCCATAAAAGAAAATGCCTAGACATGTTTTAAAAAGGAGATAAAAAGTTGTTTTTAAATCCATTGAGTATGTGCATAGAATAAAATGTTTTTTTTTCTATCAAATTTTTTTTTTTTCTTTGTTATGCTGTAATATTATGGTCCAACATCTTGTGTTGTTAAAAGAAAGTGGCTGGTACTCAGAACGTTCTTCCCAAATATTCCCAAAGCCAAGTCAGCTGAGAGGATTGCGCTCCGTAATAATCCTCTGTTTTAGACACACATCTACACACATACCACCACCCAACCCCAAAAAACACACCCACCCACCCAACCAACAACCCAACAACCCAACACACACTTTTGTTTCTGCATAGATGACAGCGTTTTTTTTTTTTAACAGGAGTTTTGCTCCAACCCTAATCAATCACACCTTAAAAAGCAAATTAAAGTAAAGGGTAAAGCTACAAGCAGGTGAATTTTTTCAAGGTTGGAGGTAAACTGCAGGAAAGGGCTAGAGTTGAAAATCCCTGATTTATAAGATTTTTCTTTTCATAAGAACTTACATTTTTCCCCACAAAATGTTTTTTACTATCCTTGTAGGGACATTTGGTCCTGGACCACACACACAGGTTGGTATTCCCTGTTTTATGCGAACTTTTCATAGGCATGATTTTTATACTGTATAGACTCCATCCCTTTAACCCTAAACCTACCCATCACTGAAAACTTTCTGCAGTTTTACATTTTCAAAAAACATAATTTGGTGTTGTCTCTGCTCCGCCATGGTGCCCTGCTCTCCGTGTTCCCTTGTATTGGTTTGGTTTTGGCTTTGTTTTCATTAAGGTACCGCACCTGCACTTAAATACATTTTTCCTGTCTGCCATTCTTGCTTCCCCCATATAATAGTACGCATTACTGTACTGCTGTAACAATATAAATGTAAGTGTAATACAAGTATATAATAACACAAGTATACAATAATATAAGTGTAATACTGATAATGCAAAAGGTATGTAAACATAAAAACGGGATATTCCCAGTAGTGTTTTGTGTTGAGCACATCACTGTGTTGTTGGTTGTTAGACATATCTCTTCATTTGTCTTTGGGGACAATTGGGGAAAAAAATATATTTTTAGTCCCCTTTCTATTGACAAAGTGATGAGCTGAATCAGATGGAGACAGTACACTTTTAATGATCGAAACACAGTATAAAGAAACAATTACCTGTTATCTTAATGTCATGATTAATCCACACAAACCCACATCGCAAGCAAGCTTGGGCCGAATGTGGCCTCAAGCTAGCACTGCTGGCCTTCTGTCGGCAATAGCACGTATCCTTTCAGCCAGAACTGGGCATTGTGGCAACGGTGAGGGCCGATTGTTGATGGAAGGAATGTGGCCCAGATCAATCCAGTGATCATTTGGTCCAAATCAGGATTATGAATTTATTTCATTTGAAATTATAAAATTTTACTCTGTTATGATTTGGCATTTCAAAGGATACATTTTAAACAATACTACAGTTTAAAATATTGAATTCATAAAATAATTGTGTGATCATTTAACCATAATCATGCAATATTTCTGTAATATTGTTTATCGTGGGGCATATTTTTATTAATATGCTGTCATAAAATACACCAGATTTTATTCCTGTAATCCAAATCTTTGGAATGTCATGCTTTGTGTGACAAACTGTCTAATACAGTTCAACTTAGATTAAAAAGCAGCAAAGAAGAACCTGTTGTTTGTGCATGTGGAGTCCACCTGTGATGCGGCTGATTTTACTGCTTGCTGTTGAACTCACTCTGTCGTGTTCACTACTTCACGGGTGTTAAGCAGCAATGTAACGCAGGTTAATAGGCGGGAGGTTCACTTCCCTGATTGAAGGACGGGCCAGTCAAGAGTTGAAACGTGGACCAGTAAAAATCCCCAAAAAACGGTGTGTTAGAATCCAGTAATGAATGAGTACGGGCTATAAGCAGGAGCGAGTACTAGTTTTGGCATGTTGTCTCATCAGGAGAGATGTGATCACCGGAAAGATGCTGTTTCTATCCATTGTGCTGCGGTTTTAAGTTTGTTTGTTTGAGCTACTGCTGTACTGCCGCTGTATATGTGCGCGGTTTGTATGCCTGATAACTGTTACTTTGGTCACGTTGATAAAACCTTGTTTGCGGCCTGATGTTTAACGATGTCGGCTTTATAGTATCCGTGGTTATATTTTAAGTAAATGTTTGGATTTGGAGCGTTTCACTGTCACACGAGTTACTTCCTGTTTGCGGTGCCGCATGGGTAATGCAGTTAATTGCTTTACATTGATAATGGATTACTATGCTCAGCGTTACTACTTAAAACTACACTCACTGGTTTCATTTTGGGCCAAAACACTGAGAATACCTTTTGTGGTTTTGGGCGAATGGTTTAGTGTATAACATTGACATTGTTCTATATTTGGTGTGTGTGAAACTGTAGCATTTCTGTGTTTAAATGTGTATGCTTTGTTTAGTCATTTAGTTTAAACACTAAGTATATTATAATATTTATAATATTGAATGTTGATTAAATTCCATAATATATTATATATTATTCCATAGTGTTTATAGTATTGGCTATATTGGAATTTATATTTATTTATATTTGTGTATTATTCAGAATTTATGATATATTATGTATGATATATTATGGATCCGATACAAGATGCTTCTTTCCCCTCTCTCCCTGACATGTCTGCCGATCGCAAGCTGAAGTCCAAAAGGTACACTGGGGCATTAAACATGAACACCCGGCCTCTCTTACAGCAAAGCAGCCCAGAAAGAACCAAAGTTTACTCTAATCTCAAGCCTCAAATCAGCCTTGAAAAAGCACGGCTACCCACTTTCTCTGGTGACATGAGGGACTATTACTGCTGGAGGACTGAGTGGGAGGACCTACAAGAATTGGGTAACCCACAAGGTGTGGAATGTTTAAAAAGGTTCCACTTATTAAATAGTCTCCACGAAAAGGTCAAGAAGGATCTTGTCCTATCTAGCTGTGGATCCGCCGACGATATGTTTAGGCTACTGGACAGCAAATACGGGAACAGAGCGAAAATAGTCTTAATGGTCACCAACGAGGTCCAGTCTCTTCCCCCCGATAAAGGAAACAATCCAAGAAGAAGCATTGAATTGATCCAGGCTGTGGAAAGGGCACTGTGCAACCTCCAGATTCTTGGTGAAGAAGACGCCGTGAAGAACTGTGTTGTTGCTCAATCTCTTGAAAGCAAGCTTCCCAGTTCACTCAAGAAGGAGTGGATTATGCACAAAACTGACCCGGAAAACAGGTTCTCTCCACTGCATCATTTTGATTGCCTCATAGGATTCTTGAAGAAGCAGGAGGAGATTCTTGAGGAGTTGGAACAGGTGGAGCCAAGCCCTGCAGATAAAGGCCCTGTGGAAAAGGGTGCTGCAGAATACCCAGATAAGAGAGGGAGGAAGGCATTCACTAAATCCACAGCAGGTCAGAAGGACGACTATCCCAGCTGTACTGTCTGTGAAGATGACTCCCATGCCGGCAAGCTATTTGCGTGCAAGGTCTCCAGGGAAGAAGATCTCTTAAGAAAAAGGGCCCATGTGAAGAAGCTATGGTTGTGCTCCAAGTTTTTGCGGCCCCACCCCAAGGATGGGAAAGGATGCACACCCAGATACCTCTGCCGAAAAGTAGACTGTCGGAAAGGAGGGATATCGAACCACAATTACCTTCTGTGTCTTAAGCCACGACTTCAAAGAAATACAGCAGCAGTGAGGAGCAGAGCACCATAAAAATTGGTGGAAAGAAACTTGGCCTAACCAACAAACACGAAGAGTTTCTTGCAGAGCTTACTCCAGAACAAAGAGAGAAATGCAAGAATGTGTTCTCAAACAAAATATCATCAACTGTATGTGCCAAGGCTGGAGATGGACTGCAAGAACATCCAGTGGTGATGATGCTGATGGAAGTAACGACAAACTCGGGTTGCCTTATTGGCTCACTAATCGACCTCACATCTGACACCAATTATATCACCAATGAAACAGCTGATCGCCTTGGACTGTGCGGTGAGAATATCAGGCTTATAGTCCATGGAGTCGGGGGGATGAAGAAGACTGTCCTTACCAAAAGATATTCCCTACGGTTGAAAGTGAAGACACCCAAGGGAGAAGTGGCAAAAAAGTTTACAGACACTGTGTCGTAAATATGAGGCTATAGCACTCAGGATCCCTGACGACACCACATACAGCAAGAGCAGATATACAGTATAACAGGACATTGAATGAGGCGAGAAGCATAAGCACTTTACAATAAAACAATATAATACATTGCAGAAAAAAAGAGAAAATAAATTGGGAATAGGCTATGGTAAAGCTGCAAAATAGATAAAAAACAAAAGTAGGGTTTAAAGAGTTTTATGTTCCATTCCCCCTTTACCTTTAACAAAAAAATCTAAGAGGTAAACTAAATTCACAAAACTCCAAATGTAAAAAAAGGGTGAGGCTTACTTATGATTTGGATTGAACAAACACCAGATGTAAAGCTGTATGGTTACCTGTGTTGGGTAAGTTACTCAAAAAAAGTAATCCACTACAAATCACTAATTACTACTTTAAAATTGTAATTTGCTTACATTACTGATTACTGCAAGTAAAATCAGATTACTAATTACTTTACTTTCAAGTTACTTTGAAAACCTATTAAAACTACAAGAATACACTGCAAAGTGAAACTCAGTTCTTTCCGTAATTTAATATTGCAGACATCCCAAGTCTCCCAGAAGTTCCGGGAGTCTCCCGCATATTGATAGCGGCTCCCTGATGCCCGCTTCCTGATGCCCGCAAATTAGTTCAAATCTCCTGGAATCTAGAGTGAGCGATCAAGAGCGCGCATGCGAGAACTGTGCTCCAAACCGTGTAGCGCGCGCACGGCGGAGAGGGAGAGAGCGAGAGACCTTTGCGTGTGTGTGCGTTTGAGCCTCATGAAGCACGTTCTCCGGTAATTCATTAAACCGCATGCTCATTAACTGACGCAGCCAGCCAAATGTGATTGGAAATGCATTTCTAAGACACAACTCTTTGCGCATGGGCGTGCGGTTTGTGTTTGGAGCTCCGTCGAATTGATTCATAAATCCTTGATTTTCTTCTTTACCACTCATTTATAAACAAGCACTTTCTGTTTTTATAGCATGTGAACTTATCTTCGATACTTTTCCTTATAAAAAACAATCGAATTGCTTTGATTTCGCTACTTAGATCCAACTTTTCGAATCTCCGCTACTAGCCTTTAGCCCGCTAGCATCGCACACGTGGCCTCTCGCCTATTGATCTCATTTACACCCGTTTCACTGAAAGGAATTGATACGGAAAAGGATACGGGTTATATCCAGGATTTCAGTCCTAAATTAGTAGTGATATTGGTAGTATCACTACTAATTTACTGTTCATCTGTTATAATGGCGAATATATCGGATGTGTGTCTAACGTTACCTCTGAGTGCAGGTGAGGACACATTAGAGCTGCATTCGGTGCTGTTGGAGCTGGAGTCCGTGGAGAAGCAGATCCGTGGTCTGCTAGAGAGGCAAGCCGAGCTGCGAGATCGGCGTTCAGCGCTTGAAACATCAAGCGCCGATGCTCACAAGTCAGTGGTTAGTAACTTTTTGACTCCGACCTCGTCTACTCCGTGTGCTTCTCTGCACAGGACGCAAGCACCCTGGACGCGATCATCCCTGGCTTCATTCACTCCGGCACCGACACAACACCATGGGCCCTGGGTGATTCCTCAGCGGAAGACACGAGCCAGGACCAGACCAAGAACCTCTCCACCTCTCCCGGTCTTCGAGATCTCCACCCGGAACCGCTTCTCCCCTCTTCGCGAGTCGGAACGCGACGACGCCGTGATCATCAGCAGTTCCATCGTCCGTCATGTCCGTGCTACCTCAGGTAAGGGTAAGGTGCGCACTCACTGCTTTCCTGGTGCTTGTGTTCTAGATGTCGCTGCACATGTTCCCGAGATCCTGAACGCTGACGAACGCGTCGGAGCTGTTGTGCTGCACGCGGGAGTGAACAACATCAGTCTGCGGCAGACGGAGGTTCTGAAGAAGGACTACAGGAGCCTGATCGAGACGGTACGCAGCACATCACCTGAAGCAACGATCATCGTGTCTGGACCGCTTCCCACGTACCGACAAGGACAGGAAAGGTTCAGTAGATTATTTGCACTAAATGAATGGTTAATGTCATTGTGTAATGAACAGAAACTGCTCTTTGTAAATAATTGGAATCTGTTCTGGGAACGACCTAGGCTCTACCGTGCTGATGGCCTGCACCCCAGCAGAATCGGAGCGGCTGTTCTGTCGGACAACATCTCCAAGACGTTACACACCATATGACTGGTAAGTCAAAGTCCAAATCACAGTCTTTGCTGTCCCAACTTAATTGATATAAGTAGTGTAGAACATTATATAGAAACTGTGTCTATTCCTCGTTTAGTGAGGCCAAACAATAAATCTACTGTAGGATCTAGGAAAAATCTTATTGTAATTAAACCTGAAAATCTCAATATCAGTGAACAAAAACAATTTCTAAAGCTAGGTCTTCTAAACATTAGATCGCTCACACCTAAGGCGGTTCTTGTAAATGAAATGGTCGCAGATAATAGTTTGATGTATTCTGCCTTACTGAAACCTGGCTTAAACCAAATGATTATTTCGGTCTAAATGAGTCCACTCCACCAGGATACTGTTAAAAACATGAGCCCCGTCTGATCGGTTGTGGCGGCGGTGTTGCAACAATCTATAGAGATATTCTAAATGTTACTTAGAAAACAGGTCACAGGTTTAATTCGTTTGAAGTACTTATGCTAAATGTTACGCTCTTAGATGTAAGAAAGAAATCCCTATTATCTCTAGCCTTGGCTACTGTATATAGACCTCCAGGGCCCTATGCTGATTTCCTAAAAGAGTTTGCAGACTTTCTCTCAGATCTATTGGTCAATGTCGATAAAGCAATAATTGTTGGAGATTTTAACATACACGTAGATAACACAAATGATGCGTTAGGGGCTGCGTTTACAGATTTATTAAACTCCTTTGGGGTCAAGCAAAACATCAGTGGTCCCACTCATCGTCTAAATCATAGACTAGATTTAATTATATCATATGGAACCAATCCAACTGATATAGATATTGTACCGCAAAGTGATGATGTCACTGATCATTACATGATAACTTGCATAATACGTACTCCTGAAATTTGTCATGTTGCGCCACGTTATCGACCAGGCAGAACAATCCTTCCAACCACTATAGATAGATTCTCAAATAGCTTACCTGATCTATCTCAGCTGCTCAGTGAACCCAAACAAACAGATGAACTAGAGGAAATGACTAGCAGTTTGAGCACCATTTTCTCTAGTACACTAGAAATTGTTGCACCAATTAGATTAAAAAAGGTTAGAGAGAAAACTAAAGCACCATGGTACAACAGTGCTACGCATGTTATCAAGAGAGAAACTTAGAGCGTAACTTAGAGCGTAAATGGAAACAAACTAATTTAGAGGTCTTTAGAATCGCGTGGAAAGACAGTATGTCACGTTATAAAAAGGCTCTAAAAGCAGCCAGGGCTGAGCATCTCCGCAAACTAATAGAAAATAACCAAAATAATCCAAGGTTTTTATTCAACACCGTAGCTAGACTAACAAATAAACAAACATCACCAGAGCAAAATATTCCATTACAGTATAGTAGTAATGATTTTATGAATTTCTTCAATGAGAAAATAGAAAGCATCAGAAACACAATTGTAAATGTACAATCTTTTATGGTGTCTTATGATTCAGCCTCAATTATCGCCCCTCAAGAACAACTACACCGCTTTACAACTATAGGACAGGAAGAGTTAAATAAACTTATCATTGCATCTAAACCAACAACATGTTTATTAGATTCAATACCCACTAAACTACTGAAAGAAGTGTTACCTGTAGTGGAAGAGCCTCTTCTCAATATTATTAACTCGTCTTTATCTTTAGGTCATGTTCCAAGAATATTCAAACTGGCAGTAATAAAACCTCTCATTAAGAAACCGCAATTAGATCCAAATAACCTAGCAAATTACAGACCCATTTCAAATCTTCCATTTATTTCTAAAATTCTAGAAAAAGTTGTGTCCGCTCAATTGTGCTCTTTCTTGCAAGAAAATGATATCTATGAAAAATTTCAGTCAGGATTCAGACCGCATCATAGCACAGAAACTGCGCTAGTTAAAATTACAAATGATTTACTTTTAGCTTCTGACCAAGGCTGTATCTCAATACTAGTTCTACTCGATCTTAGCGCTGCGTTCGACACTATAGATCATAAAATACTCTTGGATCGACTACAAAACGTCTCAGGTTACGACTGTAACCTATGTTCCCTGAGAACAGGGAACGAGACAATCCGTCAACGACGTTATGGGGAACGCCTCAGGCGTGACAGGTGTCTGAAATCACTATCAAATCACGTCAATCATATTGACCGGCGACAGCCCGTGAATCATTAGCGTGAATGATTAACGTGCGACCTGGAAGTATAAAGGGGCGCCTTGCAAACATGACAAATCACCTTATCGTCTGAAGGGACTGTACGGTAGGCAAGCCCCGAGGCATGGCAGGGAGACGTATTGTCTCGTTCCCTGTTCTCAGGGAACATAGGTTACAGTCGTAACCTGAGACGTTCCCTTTCGAAGGGAACTCAACAATACGTCAACGACGTTATGGGGAACGATATACCAACGCCGCCATGCTAAGGGGAGTGCATGCCAAGTGGCAGTGACAACTGTCAGGACCAGCAACTTCAAATGAAACGCTAGAACCACTCACCCTCAGGTCACACTGGGCTGTCAGTGACAGCATTCCCTACGGTCATAGCCCAAGCTACAGCCTCACAGAAAAACCTTCATAAACATGGTGAAATGAAAGGTCTACCTGGGCCGGCTCCGGGCCTGGAACCTCAGCTTCCAATTAGAAGGGGTCCCTTCTAGGGAATGTGGCTAGGGAACCCAAGGGAACCCCAGCCAGTCACTATTCAGGGGAACGTACTCACCCCGAAATGCCACCAGGACGGCCTGACCTGGCGCCAGTACATAGACACTTAGTCTGGCCAAATCCTGTCTGTCTGAAGACAGAGCCTCTGGACAAATGCCTTAAGTAAGGCATCCAACCCGAGGGACTGCGAAGCTGGCAGAGAACCACTCGGCCCGGATCTCAGAGACGGGATATCCCGGAGAGTATGACTCAGCATAGTGCTTTTCAACCCTTGCTAGCGAGGGGAGTTCTCTACTCGATCCATGGATCAACCCAGTGTCTGTGTTTCAAAACACTGAGGAGGCCTGTGAAGGCCTAAGGGCTGATCTAACTGGGAGGCCTCACGAGAGGCCTACGACCGTCTGACCAGACTCAGGAAGCCGCATGCTCGTAGAGACCCTCGGTGAGGGGAGCACAAGGTCTGCCTGGTAGGCAAACCAGGCTGTAGGCAGAAAAGGTTCCGGGAGGGAACCAATAGCAGAGAATGAACACTTTAGCGAGCCAGGGCGCAAGCTCGCCTTCAGCAGCTGCCTATTAAGGCTAGCTGAAACTGATAGCAAGTGACCACTAGCTTCATAAACCCAGCACCACTAGGGAACGTTATAGGGAGGCCCGGAGAGGCCTACTACCTGGGCCAACGTAAGTGGGAATTCACCTTCAGGGAGGCCCGTGAGGCCTACTACCTGATAACCACAGTATGTGGGGTGCTCACCTTCAGGGAGGCCCAGAGAGGCCTACTACCTGATAACCACAGTATGTGAGATGCTCACCTTCAGAGAGGCCCAGAGAGGCCTACTACCTGATAACCACAGTACGTGGGAACTCACCTTCAGGGAGGCCCGGTGAGGCCTGCTACCTTACAACCACAGTATGTGGGGAGCTCACCTTCAGGGAGGCCTGGTGAGGCCTACTACCTGGTAACCACTATCTGTGGGAACTCACCTTCAGGGAGGCCTGGTGAGGCCTACTACCTGACCGTTCTCATTCAAGGAGGCCTGGAGGAGCCTACTACCTGATAATCACAGCATGTGGGAACTCACCTTCAGGGAGGCCTGGTGAGGCCTACTACCTGACAGCCACAATATTTGGGAGCTCACATTCAGGGAGGCCCAGAGAGGCCAACTCCCTGATAACCACAGTATGTGAGATGCTCACCTTCAGAGAGGCCAAGAGAGGCCTACTACCTGATAACCACAGTACGTGGGAACTCACCTTCAGGGAGGCCCGGTGAGGCCTGCTACCTTACAACCACAGTATGTGGGGAGCTCACCTTCAGGGAGGCCTGGTGAGGCCTACTACCTGGTAACCACTATCTGTGGGAACTCACCTTCAGGGAGGCCTGGTGAGGCCTACTACCTGACCGTTCTCATTCAAGGAGGCCTGGAGGAGCCTACTACCTGATAATCACAGCATGTGGGAATTCACCTTCAGGGAGGCCTGGTGAGGCCTACTACCTGACAGCCACAATATTTGGGAGCTCACATTCAGGGAGGCCCAGAGAGGCCTACTACCTGATAGCCAACGTAAGTGGGAATTCGCCTTCAGGGCGGCCGGGTGAGGCCTACTAACTGATAACCATCTTAAGTGGGAATTCACTTTCAGGGAGGCCTGAGTGGCCTACTACCTGATAACCACTGGTAGCTTTGAGCCCTGAGTCAGGGTGATAGTATAAGGTGGCCTGCTAAGGCAAGTCAGCTGGGGACTCGCCTATCAGGGAGGCCTGGTCGGGCCTACTAGCTAATAGCAAGTCATATTCTGCCATAAAGTACACTGTTGGAAACCATACTACACAGCAAAATTTACTAATGGGCTTACAGTAGCGCTATAAGGTATGTCCCACAATGTTGGGACTCACCTCCGAGGAGGCCTGTTTAAGGCCTACTACCCATCAGTGAGTCAACTGCCCGAACCACCAAGGCCAACCACGTAAAGTGAGCTGGCCTACAGTGCCCTCTGGGGGGCTGTCCAATCAAGGAGGCCTGCTGAGGCCTACTACCTAATGGCGCAGCCTTCGTTGGCAGAAAAACTGTTTACACAGCGCCTACAGCATCCTGGTGCCTAATCACATTGCCCATGGCAGTGTACTCCGCAAGAAAGCTAGCACCCTTAAAACAAGGGGAGTACAACATACGCCACTCTGCTCAACGGAGGCCCCAATTAGTCAGGGGCCTACCATCTATGCATGGGCGTCAGCTCAGGGCAATGCTCTGGCTTCAGGGGAGCGTACTTCGACCAAAGAAGAAGTGAAGTTACTTCATACTCGACCCGAGCCATAGTGGTGCGAGGTGGGATAAAACAGAACTGGGAGTGAAGTGCTCAGACCTACCCTGTATCACAGGGGAATACTCACACCTCACCCTGAGGTTACCAGGGTGCGGGCCTGCCAGCGGCTCTAGGGGTGACAGAAATGTATCTGTGCCCAACCTAGGGGAGTGGGGCTTGAATGAAAGCCAACCACCTACAACCTAGCGCTCGAGCAGTAGCTCAGCGAGGTGAGTGAAGCCTAAACTGGCGGCCTAAATCCGTAGGCCAGTTCTGCATGGCAGGGTCGGGCAGGAAACCCAGTCTTCTTCGTGAAGCGAAAGACGGCCTAACCCTGCTCAATAAAGACATATATACCACGGAGGCCTGTTTGAGGCCTACCATGTCCTTACAAACCATCCTCTGCACCACGCTGCATTACTCTAGTCACCCCAGAATGCAGAGAAGGGGGCGGGCCTTGGCCTAACGACTCCCACGGGAGGAGGCTGTTTATACAGGGATGCTAGAAACCAACATTCACAAAGTGAAGGGTCAGAGGAAGAAATGCTAATTTTTTTAGCAGAGCGCCTCTATTATCCCTGGCACAGCCTAGGCCAGCTACAGAGGTGGCCCTGGTGAGGGCCAGCCTGCAAGCATAGATCAATCTGAGGGCTCGGAGGAGCCACAGCCTTACTAAAGAATATAGTCTGTATTATTCCATACAAAGGGCTGCAGAATCGCTCAGCCTAATGAAACCCAAACAGAGCTCAAGGGGCGAAATACTCAGGAAGAAGTCAACGGACCCGTGGGCCGGACATAAGATCTATATGAAGCTCTAGCGTCAGTCAACACTCTAAGTAAAAAATTCTTAGAGAGAGACCAACTACTCTACCCTGAGGTGGCTAACAGCCCGAAGGCTAACATAGTTATCGTTCTGGCCACCTAACGGGGAACTTCAGGGCCCTAATGATCCAGGAAACTTCTCTTACCTTATTACCTTGACATGACCCCATAGCTCTATACAGGGAACGAGGTCTGTAGAGAGATACATCTCGGAATTTTAATTCACAAAAAATTACTCTTAAAAGACCAGTCAGCTCACCTGCGGCATGCGGAGTGAAGACTCGCCAGATAGTTCTTTATGACCCTGGGGTCCACCACTTTACATGCCTGAAAGAGGCGTTTCTACTAGCCAAGCCTAGGCGGGCCATTGGAACATCGTTCTTATCATAGGCCCAGCCCCAGGCCTGATGTAATGAACGTCTGGGGAGTCAGAAGAGAGGAGAGGGCTGGATTTCTTTTTAATGAAGCCCTCCGGGGAGATTATCCATCAGCGACACTGTGTGCGCTTGTGCTGGATAACCTCCCTCAGATCCCTCTTCTTGCGGGAGTCACGCCTCTTCTGCGCCCTGTTCCTCCACGGAGGGGGCGCACGAGAGGCGACACTGGCTCTCTGGCCCTGCCTACGGTCCTCGGACCGTGAAGGGCCAGGCCCTCCCGCCTGCCTGGGTGTGGAACCGGATCTCAGCGGTATGCAGGATCCTGCAGCAGGTCGGCCTGGTATGCCTGCAGCACCGCCATAGTGTGCAGGGAAGCACCAGCCTGAACCGCTGTCGTGTATGCTCTGCCATTCAAACGTGCTGTTGACTTTAGCGGTTTGGATGGCAGGGTTGGAGCTCTCAGTGTCGACGCCTGCCCAGACACGAGATAGTTCGCAAACGACTCGTCAAATGGGCGGCATCGACACATACCCATGCTCTGCGATCCCCTCAACATCAGCGAAATTAACCCGCTGATGTCGGTGAATACGGGCAGAGTATGGGCTCTTCCATGCCCTCTCGATCTCCGTGTGAAGATCAGGAAGGAATGGAAGGCTCACCTGAGCTGGTGGTGTATGGCAGGGGAGAAACCGATCGCAACGCCTACCGCGAGCGGTCTCTCCTCTAGCGCGTCGCCATGGCAGCTACAGCCTGTTGGCGGCGCGCTCCACAACATCCACCAGGTCTGCATACACGGGGCAGGGTGGCTGAGAGGGTTCAGGATCTACCTGTTTATAAACCTCCTCAGCCATCTCCTGCTCATCCTGAAGAGCAGCAACTGCAGGAAACCATTGGTGCCTGCAGTTCGCCCTCGTCAGCCATCGAATCATTTGAGAGGTTTACAGTACTCTCAAGATGATCGATGAGCTCTATCTGGAAGCCCATGATGCAAGTCGCCGCTCTGCCTCGGCACGAGCGGGACCACGCGGACCAGACGTTGAACCTCCATCACTCGAGAAGAGGGCCAGACGAGAGCGGAGCGTTTTAAGAGAAAAACGCTCACAGTTCACACAGAGGATTCCCTCGAGAACCTCTCGTGCGCGCTCTTCTCCCAGGCAGGAAAAAACACACTTGTGTGCTGTACATTTCATTTTCTTACCGTTTCATTGAGTAGCGTTTTCAAACAGACAGTCCCTGAAGACGATGAGATGATTTGTCATGTTTGCAAGGCGCCCCTTTATACTTCCAGGTCGCACGTTAATCATTCACGCTAATCATTCACGGGCTGTCGCCGGTCAATATGATTGACGTGATTTGATAGTGATTTCAGACACCTGTCACGCCTGAGGCGTTCCCCATAACGTCGTTGACGTATTGTTGAGTTCCCTTCGAAAGGGAACTACACTGGAGTTCAGGGACAGGCCTTAAGCTGGTTTAGATCGTACTTATCAGACCGTTATCATTTTGTCTGTTTAAATGTGGCAAAATCGAAGATAACGTCAGTAGACTATGGAGTGCCGCAAGGATCGGTGTTAGGCCCTCTGCTATTCTCAATATATATGCTGCCACTTGGTAATATTATAAGGAAACGTGGAATTAATTTCCACTGTTATGCTGATGACACTCAATTATATATTTCATCACGACCAGATGAGAACACTAACTCATCTAAATTGACAGAGTGTCTCAAAGATATAAAATGCTGGATGACGTGTAATTTCCTGCTATTAAATTCAGATAAAACGGAGGTATTACTTATTGGTCCAAAAAACTACCCCCACAACCTTGTACAATACAACTTTAATTTAGAAGGATGTCCTGTTACTTTATCCACTACAGTAAAAGATCTGGGTGTTATACTAGACCGCAACTTGTCTTTCGAAAATCATATTTCATATGTTACAAGAATAGCCTTTTTCCACCTTAGTCAGTTAGTTCATGCATTCATGACCTCGAGACTAGATCACTGTAATGCTTTATTAGCTGGCTGTCCTGCATCCTCAATAAACAAGCTACAGTCTTAACATACCTGAATAGGAATGGGAACGGAAATGCCAGGGAGAGGAGACCCCACCCCATTGGCCAGCCAATCCATACCCCAAACTAAACTAATCAGATGATAAAATAACTTATTCTGCCACAATAATATTACATAAAAAACAGTAGCAGTCAACTTCACATGATTTACAGTAGCCTTGTGATATTGTGGCATCAGTATTATGACAATCTGTTATTCAAATTACTTTTAAAGGGTTAGTTCACCCAAAAATCAAAATTCTGTCAGTAATTACTCATCCACATGTTGTTTCAACCTCGTAAGACTTGCGTTCATCTTCGGAACACAAATTAGGATATTTGTGATGAAATCTGAGAGCTGGGTCACTCCTCCACAGGCTTCTAAGGGATTTTCTTCTCTGTGGGCCTAGAGTGAGTTTACTAGTGTAATAGCGCAGCGCTTCTGTGTCGTTAAATAGGCTCACTATTGGCCGACGCTGGTCATGTGTGTGATGCGTGTGACGTGTGAAATCTTTCAGAGTATCACGGCACTGCATGAATTTCTTCAGTAGTATTGGGATGTGAAATTAACAATTAATATTAAACAATTTAATCAGAGACTCTGATATCAGTCAATCAGGCCACTAAAAGATGACTACTGTAATTCCTCAAATAAAAACCGGTAGTCAATTAAACGCCAGCTGGGCCTCTGATAGTGGCCGGGGGCGGGGTCAACACAGACAATTAAAGGCCGGTCTTAAATTAAGGCTGGGGAAAATTTAGTGTTGATAGGTAATCTCCTAAGTGCCTTTCATGTAATGACATAACGTAACATACTCATTTTCCACTAGATATTTCCCTCTAACGTTACATCTCATCAGCAATTTCGATTTTGGCACGCACTGCAGGAGCTGACCACTGAGGAGCGGATGTACAGTGACGTGACATCACTGCCAAATTAAAATTGTGCTTTCGCGCTATGGCTGGCGCTGAGCTAAAGACGGACTTTCAGCGCTGGTCATACCGTCCGTATATCACAACTATTCAGTGTTTTTAACCACATAATTTTTATTTTAGGTTTCAGACATTTAAATACATATAATTTATAGCAAAACAATACATTTATAGTTTGTAAAATACACAATGGTGTCTATGGAACCAGCAATAATTATTCATTCAAATATATTTGCCGAGGTGTTTTAGGGTGCTTTCACACCTGCCTCATTTAGTTCGGTTGAATCGCACTAGAGTTCGTTTTCCCCCTTGGTGCGGTTCGTTTGAGCAGGTGTGAAAGCAGCAATCGCACTTGGGTGCGCACCAAAAGCGGACCAAATGAGCGTACCGAGACCTCCTCGAAGAGGTGGTCTCCGTACGCTTTCAAGCGAACTCTGGAGCGGTTTGTTTGTGGTGAGAACGTGATCCGACCTCGAACAGATCCAACTGCCAAAGAACTGCGCATTTTTGGACTTAACCAGCTGCCGTAGTCGAACAAAATTATTATTTAGATTGTCAATAGCGCTCCCTTTAAGCCATGACTGACTTACCGCGTTCTGCACTCTCACTAAAATCTCATCATAAACCCTGAAGTTGTCTGCACTGCACAGTGAATTTCTTATTTATATCGCATCTAGACTTTGTTGTTTATGGGGGGATTTGCGAAAGGATAAAGCTTGTGCTGATTCTGAACATAATTTATTTTACTCTATTCTTCTTCCAGTTCACCGGCCACTTACTTTCATGTATTTTAGGAGAAACTGATGAATTCACGTGCTGTAATAAATCCAACAGACAGGAATCTCTTAACTGCTGCGGCCCAAACAAACATCTCACGTTACAGATAAAGATCATTGATAAAGGTTTTTTAAACGACAAAACAAACTCACTTGCATGTATTTGAGAATCGGAATAGAAGATAGTTGATAACATGGTAAGCAAGTTTGTTAATATTTAGAAATAAAAGTGCTACATCTGTCATACAGCGCTATTTTGGCTGTGGTGAATCACATGCCAAGCATGACGCGTCACCATGGAAACGTGGGGGGGCGGGGGGGATCGCGATGCCGTCTCAACATAGTGATGTCTGTCAGCCATCGCGATAGATGATTGCATCGTCCATCGGCCCAATCCTATTATTTATCAAAAAGATGGAATTAGAAATAAAGGCCTGCCTCTAACAAAAGCCTGCTTCAAATAAAAGCTTGTTACCTCCTGTAGTTCAGGTAAATAAAGGCCCCGGTTTTTATTTGAGGAATTACGGTATACAATCATTAACAAGTGAACAACATCATCTAAGTTTCGCTTGCATTTTTCGCCATAACATTTGTGTTTTTTTCCCTCCACTAGTTAATGCCACATTGTGGCATAGTCGGATTATTTTAAATTTTGATTTACTTTTCCCTCCACTTGTTAATGCCACACTATCACCAATACATGACTAACTTCATCTGATGACATTTTCTCCTGCATTTTTTGGCATAACAAATATTATAAGAAATACACAGTTACAGCAGCCAGAGACAAACTAATGGGTCAAGAGCCCAACTAAAGCAAACAATAATCACCATAATTTACTTTCAATGATACATCAACATCTAAAGTTGGTCATGTATTGGTGATAATGTGGCATTAACAAGTGGAGGGAAAAGTAAATCACATCAATCCCAATGCTAACATTAGCACGGCACTCGGCCAGCTTCAGCTCATGGTAACTAAACAACAGAGGGCTCATCCGGATGGCGTTCACATCATCGCGGGGGACTTTAATAAAGCTTGCCTTAAGACTGTTCTCCCCAAATTCCATCAGCACGTCAAGTGTGCCACTAGGGGAGAAAACACATTAGATCATGTTTATTCCAACATTAAACATGACTACAGAGCGTCCCCCCTCCCCCACCTCGGAAAATCAGACCACCTCTCCCTGCTCCTCTTCCCGGCCTACACCCCCCTCAGGAGGCAAACAAAACCAGCCACACAAACCATCACAGCCTGGACTGAAAATGCTCTCATCCAGCTGCAAAACTGCTTCGTCTGCACAGAGTGGAGTATTTTTGAAGATCAGGACCTGGACACACACACACAGAGTCTGTCCTCTTCTACATCAAGTGCTGTATCGAAAATGTCACAGCGAAGAGACGCATTTAGATCTTCCCAAACAGCAACATAAAATCCAGGTTGTATGTGGTTATTAAGTCGTTGACTAAAAGTGATTTATTTTTAAGTGAGCGGATGTTTAAAAGTGCTAACTTAACAGTCTTACTTTTTGATAATCAAATAAACAGTCGCCCTAAGGGGTCGAAAGGTCGTAGGACCTCGAGATTCGTCACGGACGACCGCCGCGGGCCCCCGAATCGGGCCCCAGAGTATCGTGGCTCTAGATGCTTCCCGAGCCTAGTAGGCCCTCTAATCCTAACTGCTGAATTAACCCTAGCAGACACATGCTCCCATAGAGATCAATGGGAGACAGAGAGGTGCATAAAAAATAGCTAAAAATAAACTTGGCATGTCTCGACCTAGCCCGCTCGGTCTGTCGCAGAGGGCCACGTGACGCAACTTTTTGTCGAGTTTGGGGCCCCTCGGACCCCTGGCGGCCGCGCGGGAGCCACTGACACGTGCAACTTATCCCATTCATTTTCATAGGCGTTTGGTGGACATCCCCACGGAACGGTCCCAATAGCTCCGAATGGCTCCAATTTGAAATCTGTGGCCCCTCAGGGTCCCCTCAGACGGTCCACAAAGACTGGGGTCCGTAGTACCCCGTTAAGTGCGTTAGAGTCAAAAACAGCATCCCACCTGTAACCTATTTGACGGGTGCCCTAAATGCTGTCCGTGGACAGTCCATATTTAGGCTAATTATGCATAATTAATAGTTTTAATGTACATCAGTGTGTTGTATTCTGTCCACAGTGTGGTGTACAGTAGGTTTCACCTCATAAAACCACTGTAATTATGAATTATGGCCTATTAATGCATTTACCACGGACAACCTATTTGGACTCTGTCAAATAAGTTACAGGTGGGCCCTTACTTTGCCCACCTGTAACTTATTTGGCAGGGTCCAAATAGGCTGTTCGTGGACAGTCCATTTTTAGGCTACAGTGGGCCCTTAATTTGCCCACCTGTAACTTATTTGACAGGGACCAAATAGGCTGTTCGTGGACAGTCCATTTTTAGGCTACAGTGGGCCCTTAATTTGCCCACCTGTAACTTATTTGACAGGGACCAAATAGGCTGTTCGTGGACAGTCCATTTTTAGGCTAACTATGCATAATTAATAGCTTTAATGTACATCAGTGTGTTGTATTGTGTCCCCAGTGTGGTGTACAGTAGGTTTCACCTTATAAAACCACTGTAATTATGAAATATGACCTATTAATGCATTGACCACGTACAGCCTATTTGGACCCTGTCAAATAAGTTACAGGTGGGCCCTTACTTTGCCCACCTGTAACTTATTTTACAGGGTCCAAATAGGATGTCTGAGGACACCTTCCTGTGCCCACCTGTAACTAATTTGACAGGATCCAAATAGGCTGTTCGTGGACAGTCCATTTTTAGGCTAACTATGCATAATTAATAGCTTTAATGTACATCAGTGTGTTGTATTGTGTACCCAGTGTGGTTTACAGTAGGTTTGACCTCACAAATTTGAGTTTTCCAAAAACTCACCCACAGTTTCCAAGAACTCACCCGCTCCAAAAAAGTCGAAAAAAGCATCCCACCTTTAACTTATTTGACAGAGTCCCTGTAAGCTGTCCATGGACATGCCATTTTAAGTCTAATAATGCATAGTTCTTCTGATGGGACACATAGGCCATTCGTGGTCACATAGGCGGTCAGTGGGACAAATAGGCTCTCTGTGGTCAATGGGCAGGGCCACGGGCTGTCACTTAGATTTGCCGTGGACGAACAGGCCATTCAAATAAGTTGCAGGTGGGATGCTGTTTTATATTTTGATGTCATGACTGATAAAAATGAATAAAATTGATTAAATATCAATTTTACGTTAATCTCTGGGCCCCCCTGAGCGATTTGCAGCATGGTACGTACCCCTTTGAGATTTTTTTGGGTCGGATTTTCAAGTTTCTCCAATCTCTTTGAAATTCACACCATGGGCAGGGCATGTCCAGATGAGCACAGGAGCGCAGGTTTCATCTCCAAATTGTGTCCAGAGGCTGAGATCTGGACGTCCCACCTGCAAATTATCCCATTCAAAAATTTAGGCTGTTTCATGGACAGTGGAATTTCGGGGTTCTGAAGGCTGCAAATCGCTCAGGGGGGCCCAGAGATTATCGTAAAATTGATATTTA
This sequence comes from Siphateles boraxobius, assembly GCF_051911475.1. Classification (NCBI taxonomy): domain Eukaryota; kingdom Metazoa; phylum Chordata; class Actinopteri; order Cypriniformes; family Leuciscidae; genus Siphateles; species Siphateles boraxobius. Next base: position 474,323 of record NW_027509053.1, read on the forward strand.
ATCATTTTTATGCATTTTTTTATCAATCATGACATCAAAATATAGAAAAGATCCCACCTGTCACCTATATGACAGGGTCCCTGTAAGCTGTCCGTGGACATGTCATTTTAAGGCTAATTATGCATAATTAATAGCTTGAATGTACATCAGTGTGTTGTATTGTGTCCCCAGTGTGGTTTACAGTAGGTTTCACCTTATAAAACCACTGTAATTATGAAATATGACCTATTAATGCATTGACCACGGACAGCCTATTTGGACCCCGTCAAATAAGTTACAGGCGGGCCCTTACTTTGCCCACCTGTAACTTATTCGTCAGGGTCCAAATAGGCTGTTCGTGGACAGTCCATTTTTAGGCTAATTATGCATAATTATTAGCTTTAATGTACATCAGTGTGTTTTATTGTGTCCCCAGTGTGGTGTACAGTAGGTTTGACCACATAAAACCACTGTAATTATGAAATATGACCTATTAATGCATTGACCACGGACAGCCTATTTGGACTCCGTCAAATAAGTTACAGGTGGGCCCTTACTTTGCCCACCTGTAACTTATTCGACAGGGTCCAAATAGGCTGTCCGTGGACAGTCAATTTTTAGTGGGCCCTTACTTTGCCCACCTGTAACTTATTTGACAGGGTCCAAATAGGCTGTTCGTGGACAGTCCATTTTTAGGCTAATTATGCATAATTAATAGCTTTAATGTACATCAGTGTGTTGTATGGTGTCCCCAGTGTGGTGTACAGTAGGTTTCACCTTATAAAACCACTGTAATTATGAAATATGACCTATTAATGCATTGACCACGTACAGCCTATTTGGACCCTGTCAAATAAGTTACAGGTGGGCCCTTACTTTGCCCACCTGTAACTTATTTGACAGGGTCCAAATAGGATGTTCGTGTACACCTTCCTGTGGTCACATAGGCGGTCAGTGGGACAAATAGGCTCTCTGTGGTCAGTGGGCAGGGCCACGGGCTGTCGCTTAGATTGGCCGTGGACGAACAGGCCATTCAAATAAGTTGCAGGTGGGATGCTGTTTTATATTTTGATGTCATGACTGATAAAAATGAATAAAATTGATTAGATATCAATTTTACGTTAATCTCTGGGCCCCCCTGAGCGATTTGCAGCCTTCAGAACCCCGAAATTCCACTGTCCACGAACAGCCTAAATTTTTGAATGGGATAGATTGTACGTGGGACGTCCAGATCTCAGCCTCTGGACACAATTCGGAGCTGAAACCTGCGCTCCTGCGCTCATCTGGACGTGCCCAGACAGTGCTGTGAATTTCAGGGCGTTTGGAGAAACTTGAAAATCCGACTCAAAAGTTCTCCCTTTGAGATTTTTTGGGTCGGATTTTCAAGTTTCTCCAATCTCTTTGAAATTCACACCATGGGCAGGGCATGTCCAGATGAGCACAGGAGCGCAGGTTTCATCTCCAAATTGTGTCCAGAGGCTGAGATCTGGACGTCCCATCTGCAACTTATCCCATTCAAAAATTTAGGCTGTTCGTGGACAGTGGAATTTCGGGGTTCTGAAGGCTGCAAATCGCTCAGTGGGGCCCAGAGATTATCGTAAAATTGATATTTAATCATTTTTATGCATTTTTTTATCAATCATGACATCAAAATATAGAAAAGATCTCACCTGTACCCTATGTGACAGGGTCCCTGTAAGCTGTCCGTGGACATGTCATTTTAAGGCTAATTATGCATAATTATGAGCTGTAAAGTACACCAACATGTTGCATTGTCTTCCCTGTCCACTGTACTGCATGTTTTAAGCAATAAAACATTTACAATATGAATTGTGACCTGTCAATGCATCGACCACGGACAGCCTAAACAGGTCCGGTCAAATAAGTTACAGGTGACAGGTGACGCGGTCGGCCGGGCCCTGAAAAATCCCCTAGGGGGCGTTGCGCGCCGGTCCAAGGCACTAACTTTTAAGCTGTCCGCGGACCCCTTCCCTTACTCGGTGGCCTAAAGGGCGAAAGGTCCTCGGTTCGAAACCGAGCAGAAACAGTGGTTGGATTCTGACAGAAAATGTAAACTGTTTGCAATGCTAGGTGGGTGCAGCGCTCATTTCCTTTATATGCTTTTTAATAAGCGTGCACCTGAAGATTTATGTCTGCAACCTGAAGACGTGTTTCCGCAGCGTAGTGGTTATCACGTTAGCCTCACACGCGAAAGGTCCCCAGTTCGAAACTGGGCGGAAACTGTGGGTGGTTTTTGCAAAAATTACACTTGCAGGGATGTTTGTGGTTTAATCTCTTTAGAAAAGGACAAAAATAAAACAAATGACCGTTGAGGTTTCCTTTACAGTAATAAAAAATGTTTGGTCTGCCAACAAAATTAGCAGCTTTTTGCCATGTTTAAAACACTGGGCAGTTTATAGTTTCAGTCGCTTTTGAACAAGCGTAGTCTACAAGCGGTGGGACTGACGTCCAAATCAAGTTTCCGTAGAGTAGTGGTTATCAAGTTCGCTTTACATGCGAAAGGTCCTCAGTTCAAAACTGGGTGGAAACAAGTGGAAAATACAAAACCCTTACTTTTGAGACAGGTGAAGGCCATCGTACCAAGGAGCTGTAGGCAGATTGCCATGGCGAATAACCTCTGTTCTGTTGTTTGTGGTATTTACAGACTGTCACACTGCTTGCAGAGCAGATTATGGGAAGGAGCCATCTTCTAAAAAGCACATGCACCTCATCAGTAGGTTTCTGTAGTTTAGTGGTCATCACGTTCGCCTAACACGCGAAAAGTCCTCGGTTCGAAACCGAGCAGAAACAGTGGTTGTATTCTGACAGAATTTGAACTGTTTGCCACACTAGTTGGGTGCAGCGCTCATTTCCTTTATATGCTTTTTAATTAGCATGCACCTAAAGATTTATGCTAAAGATACCATGCATGGTAAAGATACCATGCGAAAGGTCCCTAGTTCGAAACTGGGCGGAAACTGTGGGTGGTTTTTGCAAAAATTTCGTATGCGATTTTCTGTTGAGCAGGTCAGTACACTTGCAGGGATGTTTGTGGTTTAATCTCTTTAGAAAAGGACAAAAATAAAACAAATGACCATTGAGATTTCCTGTACAGTAATATAAAATGTTCGGTCTGCCAACAAAATTAGCAGCATTTTGCCATGTTAAAAACACTGGGCAGTCTATAGTTTCTGTCGCTTTTGAACAAGCGTACCCTAGAAGCGGTGGGGCTGATGTCCAAACCAAGTTTCCATAGTGTAGTGGTTATCACGTTCGCTTTACACGCGAAAGGTCCTCAGTTCAAAACTGGGTGGAAACAAGTGGAGGCATGTTAAATATAAATGCTGCAATTTGCTACAAAACCCTTACTTTTGAGACAGGTGAAGGCCATCGTACCAAGGAGCTGTAGGCAGATTGCCATGGCGAATAACCTCTGTTCTGTTGTTTATGGAATTTACAGACTGTCACACTGCTTGCAGAGTAGATTATGGGAAGGAGCCATCTTCTAAAAAGCACATTCACCTCGTCAGTAGGTTTCTGTAGTGTAGTGGTCATCACGTTCGCCTAACACGCGAAAGGTCCTCGGTTCGAAACTGAGCAGAAACAGTGGTTGGATTCTGACAGAATTTTAAACTGTTTGCCACACTAGTTGGGTGCAGCGCTCATTTCCTTTATATGCTTTTTAATAAGCATGCACCTAAAGATTTATGTCTGCAACATGAAGACGTGTTTCCGTAGTGTAGTGGTTATAATGTTCGCCTCACACGCGAAAGGTCCCCAGTTCGAAACTGGGCGGAAACTGTGGGTGGTTTTTGCAAAAATTTCGTATGCGATTTTCTGTTGAGCAGGTCAGTACACTTGCAGGGATGTTTGTGGTTTAATCTCTTTAGAAAAGGACAAAAATAAAACAAATGACCATTGAGGTTTCCTGTACAGTAATATAAAATGTTCGGTCTGCCAACAAAATTAGCAGCATTTTGCCATGTTAAAAACACTGGACAGTCTATAGTTTCAGTCGCTATTGAACAAGCGTACGCTAGAAGCGGTGGGACTGACGTCCAAATCAAGTTTCTGATAATCAAATAAACAGTCGCCCTAAGGGGTCGAAAGGTCGTAGGACCTTGAGATTCGTCACAGACGACCGCCACGGGCCCCCGAATCGGGCCCCAGAGTATCGTGGCTCTAGATGCTTCCCGAGCCTAGGAGACCCTCTAATCCTAACTGCTGAATTAACCCTAGCAGACACATGCTCCCAAAGAGATCAATGGGAGACAGAGAGGTGCATAAAAAATAGCTAAAAATAAACTTGGCATGTCTCGACCTAGCCCGCTCGGTCTGTCGCAGAGGGCCACGTGACGCAACTTTTTGTCGAGTTTGGGGCCCCTCGGACCCCCGGGGGCCGCGCGGGAGCCACTGACACGTGCAACTTATCCCATTCATTTTCATAGGCGTTTGGTGGACATCCCCACGGAACGGTCCCAATAGCTCCGAATGGCTCCAATTTGAAATCTGTGGCCCCTCAGGGTCCCCTCAGACGGTCCACAAAGACTGGGGTCCGTAGTACCCCGTTAAGTGCGTTAGAGTCAAAAACAGCATCCCATCTGTAACCTATTTGACGGGTGCCCTAAATGCTGTCCGTGGACAGTCCATGTTTAAGCTAATTATGCATAATTAATAGTTTTAATGTACATCAGTGTGTTGTATTCTGTCCCCAGTGTGGTGTACAGTAGGTTTGACCACAAAAAACCACTGTAATTATGAATTATGGCCTATTAATGCATTGACCTCGGACAACCTATTTGGACTCCGTCAAATAAGTTACATGTGGGCCCTTACTTTGCCCACCTGTAACTTATTTGACAGGGTCCAAATAGGCTGTTCGTGGACAGTCCATTTTTAGACTACAGTGGGCCCTTAATTTGCCCACCTGTAACTTATTTGACAGGGACCAAATAGGCTGTTCGTGGATAGTCCATTTTTAGGCTACAGTGGGCCCTTAATTTGCCCACCTGTAACTTATTTGACAGGGACCAAATAGGCTGTTCGTGGACAGTCCATTTTTAGGCTAACTATGCATAATTAATAGCTTTAATGTACATCAGTGTGTTGTATTGTGTCCCCAGTGTGGTGTACAGTAGGTTTCACCTTATAAAACCACTGTAATTATGAAATATGACCTATTAATGCATTGACCACGTACAGCCTATTTGGACCCTGTCAAATAAGTTACAGGTGGGCCCTTACTTTGCCCACCTGTAACTTGTTTTACAGGGTCCAAATAGGATGTCTGAGGACACCTTCCTGTGCCGACCTGTAACTTATTTGACAGGATCCAAATAGGCTGTTCGTGGACAGTCCATTTTTAGGCTAACTATGCATAATTAATAGCTTTAATGTACATCAGTGTGTTGTATTGTGTACCCAGTGTGGTTTACAGTAGGTTTGACCTCACAAATTTGAGTTTTCCAAAAACTCACCCATAGTTTCCAAGAACTCACCCGCTCCAAAAAAGTCGAAAACAGCATCCCACCTTTAACTTATTTGACAGAGTCCCTGTAAGCTGTCCATGGACATGCCATTTTAAGTCTAATAATGCATAGTTCTTCTGATGGGACACATAGGCCATTCATGGTCACATAGGCGGTCAGTGGGACAAATAGGCTCTCTGTGGTCAATGGGCAGGGCCACGGGCTGTCACTTAGATTTGCCGTGGACGAACAGGCCATTCAAATAAGTTGCAGGTGGGATGCTGTTTCACACTATATACATGATGCTATATACATGAAAATATATACATTATTTGGAAATGGTTCTCCGCATTTCCTCTAACCACACCTCTTTTGAAACAGTCTCAGTCTGTGGGCAGTACACCCTGCCCCTGTACTGGCTATGTCCTGTTGCACTTGTTTTAAATTGCCCACATTTTTTGCAAGTGTTGGCCTCTACGGTTCTCCTGTAGGGTCTCTTGGGCATGGCGTCTGGATTGGCAGCTGGTGAAGCGGGTAAGCGGGTGCCCTGTACAGCTGTTGGCTGTAACAGTGGCTGTATCATTTGCATCCCCTGGGCCATTGGGATGCCCTGGATCATTTGCACTCCCTGGAACATTGGCACACCCTGGAACATTGGCACAGCCTGGAACATTGGCACACCCTGGAAACCTGGTGCTGATGGTATAAGTATATTTGGTACCATCTGCAGTGATGCTCCAGATGCAGATCGTGTCAGCAACGTCTGACTCTGCGCTGGTGCCTTGGGTCTGAGAGGGGGTCGCCCAACAGAAGTCTGCCTCTGCTTTGCCTGACCAGCTGTGCTCTCTGGTAGCTTGTACTGGTGCTGCTCCCCTGGTTGTTCTGGCTCAGTCCGTAGACGTTTGGCTACCTGGAGAGGCTCATGAGCTTCAGGGAGGGGCTGAGGCAACTGAATGCCCTGAAGCAGCACAGACAGCTCCTGCTTTTTCTGTCTTTTGTTATACCACTGAATCAGGGTGTTCTGGTTAACCTCCACCAGCTGCATGGATGTTCCTCCGTTCACCAAGCTGTTGCCAGTACAAGCTGCCTTATCCTGCGATAGTCTTGCAGGATCAGAGACAATCTTGACAGGGCTCCCTTGCCTTTTCTTTTGGGGCTTGGGTGGACAGTGCAAAGTCTGATGAAGATGGTCTCCAGCAGACGGCAACAGTCAGGCCACTGAGCAGGTGCGCTGCTTGCACCCAGCACACATCTGGTGGTGCTCTCTACACCAGGGTGAGTGGGCTTCTTCGGGACCTTGAAGCGTCCACTCAGCAGTCTCTTTCAGCATCGACTGTCATACACCACCCGTTCCTTGTCCCGGTCATCCAGGTTCTGCCAAAGAGCAATTATGGTGTTGGCTTCCTGGTTGGTCAGGCTGAGGGCTGTGTGGTCCCGGAGATCCACCAGATATTCTGCCAGCTGGTCCACATGTTGATAACCCGGGATATTTTGGTAGTCAACAGCCTATTAAAAAACACAAACATGCAATACAATTATTACATCACATCTGTCTAATGCATAATTCCATAACTGATTGTGTTATTTTCCTGTTTATCACCGTAAAGCACTGTATAGTACAAAGCAGAGAGAGCGCCATTCTTGACATTTTACAAAGCACCAAATAAATAAAGATGACTTGACTTGATGTGTATTTGCAGCTTACAAATGAATTTAGGCTGTACTTTTAAATGTAAAATATGTGGAAAGTCTGGATTTAAAGCACTGGATGTTAATTCATCATAATTATTCTAGTTAATTTGAAAGACATACAAAGGAGTAGTATTTACCGTCTCTTCTTCATCATCATCCTGACCAGCATCCTCTGGCTCTGAGGGGAGAGTTGAAACAGATGTTTCAGAGGGAACAGGTGTGACAGCAGTCCCTGAGGGTCCAGGTGATGAAGGAGACTGTGTGAGGACAAGTTTGGGGTCAGGGACCAGTGAAGGGGATGTGGAGCCCAGTACAGGTGTGGCACTGCTGGTGACCAGGGTGGAAGAACCCAGTGTCAGTGTGGAAGAGGGTGGTGACAGAACAGCCTCCGGATCTGCTATTGTGTGATCCTCGCTGATGTCACAGAAGCCCTCATCTTCATCTCGCTCCTCCACACTGAGGTCCTCAATGAGCTCTGCTGTCTGCTCAGAGTCAGGATTCATGTCCTGCAGTGCCTGACCAGTCTGCTGGAACAGATACTGCACTCCAATGAGCTCACCTGAAATAAAAACAATAAACAAACGGAAATTAAATAGAATGTTGTGTATCATATTTGATACATTAGGCTTTTGTAGTAGCTCATATAGTGTGAGAATATAGAGCTCATCGTCAAGGAGAAAAAAAAACAAAACAGTTTTATTAAGAGGCCAAACACGTTTAATTATGGGGGAAAAACATGAAATGAAATGCAATACAATGATGATTGAGAGAAAAGTCTGATGATCATTTTGATATTTACATGTAACATGATTTTCTAATCAAGTGAACCCAAGCTGCTTCAGTCTAGTAACTAGTCATTAAATATTACTAACAATATAAAAGTTATTCTTACAATTACTTTATAAAATCAGTAAAGGTTTTACAATGAAAAGAAACGTGAAGCACGAGCTGAAGGTGGACACTTTTACAATTATACTAAAAGACTATAATCAATCAGAAGACAGAGGGCATGTTTCTTAAAAATTTTTGATCATGTTGATCATTTAGAGTCCTTTAGAAACTTGCATATCAATTATGATACAATCGACTCTATAGGGTTAAATCTGACATATAGACGGAGGTTACACAGAAATTGCAAGTTGATAAAATAAAAAATATATAAAACAATTCTCACCGGTGTAACATGCAGGGGGACAAAACGTGGGGACCACTTTCCTGCCAAACAGCTTTTCATAATTGCCGTTTACACAGTGAACAAGTTCTCCTGTGTAGCTGCGCAAAGCTGATGGCTCCGATGACAGGGAAGCAGCCTCCCGGTCCTGGTTCCACCGGTGTAGACCCTCCAGCAGATAAATCTGAAAGTTCAGACTGTTTGCACTGGTCCCTGTAAATAGACACAACAGTGTTTAGGAGGTGTTAAAGGAACACACAAAAACACTTAATGCTCTTTCTTTACACCTGCACAGTGTGTGTGACAAAGACAATACCTGGGATGAAACGATTCAGGATTAAATGAAAGGACTCGAGAGAAGTGGAGCCTCTGGCACATCTCTAGGTCTTCAGAAGCACACCTCCCTTGTTTAGGCTCCCTGTCTCTGTATAGAGCACAACACCAGGGGGGTCTTGAATGCATTTCACATGCTTCTTCTGGACATTCCAGATGTGCTCCATCCTTTCTCGGTCCAGGAGAGGAACACCCAGGGAGTCTTTGCCCTTGCTGCTCAGGAGCTCTGTAAGCAGCCGCTCAAGGAGAAGGATGGTAGTCTCCTCTCCACAGGTCCTCCTCCGGCAATGGAGTGCCAGCTCATTCCTGGTAAGATGCTTGTTGACATCTTCATCTGTCAGCGCAGGCCAACCCTGGGATATCAACAGCTCTCTCTTTGCTTTGCGAAGCATAGAAACATCAGCCGCATCCCACTCAAAAATGCACGCTGACAGCCGTGACATGAAGATGGGATACAGCTGATGGGCATCAGTTGTACACCCCATGGCAATCCTGCGCATAAAATGCCAGATGTCCAAGCGAATCATGAGATCAGGCCACCCTCTGAATCTGGTTTTCAGCTTGGTCTCACCCACATCAGTGCAGCAGCCACAGTCCACGTACAAAACAGCAGGTGGATCCACACTAGCCTGCTGGTACCTTTTCACCAGACCATCGACCATCATGTCCAGTCCTGCTCCTTCCTGTGCTGTCAGCACACTCATGAGCACCTGACCAAACTCATTGCCAACAGAGGTAAGCCAGAGTCCCGAATCCCCTTGCCGTCCCAGCCAGCTTCTTAGTGATCTGCAGTAGATGACAGGAAGCATGCAATGCAATGAAACATCACACCATGTAGAATATGATACTCATGCCCTGATAATGATATAACAGTAAACACCATAAATTAACAAAAATCCCCTGCTAACCTTTTTAGTGGAATCCATCTTCAAGACTGAACCATACGTAGATGTTATCCTTGCATGGATTTCATCCAGCCTTGTCAGGATGTCTTGGCTGTACACGGTGAGCAGCCACTTGCAGCTTGGGACCCCTTGCTTGGGCTCTGGGGGTTCCTGGAATTGTATTTGCAACACCCCGGGTCGTTTGAGGAAGTCCACACATTGGGTGGTGTACCGGGCCATACGCTGGAGCCACTCCTCACTGTGGTTCTCACGCAGCTGTTTGATGACCCGCGTGGGACTGTTGCCTAGGCCACGCTCACGCAGGAGCCGAATGACTCTCATATCACAGGCATACCTTAGGAAAAGCTAAATCCACACATTCATATATTTTACACAATTGATTTGTAAAGTATTTGCAAACATATGTGATGATGGGCTATCAACTGGATGTGGAATTAAAGTGTACTTACTTCCGCGTGAGGATGACCCGAAATTCAGAGCGATTGCCCAGATCCAGCTGTTGCAGGACAATCTGACTCCAGGACACATGCGATGCTTTACACTTGGTACAGATGAGGGTTTCTGTGACCATGTTGTACATCCTATCGATGTCCAGAACCTGCCGCGCCCTTTTGTGCAGACCGCCTCCAGTCAGCTGATGCTGCCCGCAGGCAGAATTGGGACAGAGAGCCTTGATCTTCCACAGCTTGTACGGCATCCACAGCAACAGAGCATGACAAAAAAATCTGTCTGGAGCTGGAGCCTGGTTGTAAATAAGTGCTGGCTGTGGTGGGTAATACCAGAGCTGTAGGTTGTCTCGAAGCTCTGGTTTTCCCTTGGGCCCCATTTTAAAAAGCCTGCTGGCAATCCACCTGTGATCCTCTGGTGGCAAAGTGTCCGACCACAAACGATGCAGTCGAACTAGAGATGCATCTTGCAGTAATGCCCCCGAAGGAGTAGTCTGTGAATGAAAAAGACAAAACATTTAGTCTAGCAGGTCATTTATTTAATTACCGCTTTATCTATCCAAGACTACCCTCATATAAAATAGAAAATATTGGATGTCAAATACGTACTTAAGGTTATAGAATAAAATGTATACATTTGTTCCAATAGTTTTCAGAATTGTGTCAGCTGCTAGCACTAATTTGTGTGAGTTGTGACAGTTAATATGCAAATTCGATTATTTTAGACCAATACAATTTGAAATTTCTTACCGAGACAACATGCAATGAAATATAATATATGTTGCATATATAACAAATGAAAGAAACAGTCACAACTGTCCAATAATTTTAACTAATCCTAGATGGAATTATACTATACTGTTTAAAGGTCTATGTTCAGTAAGATTCTTTTTGTTTTTGAAATATGATTAAAATACAGTCAAAAACAGTAATTGTGGGAAATAATATTGCAATTTAGGATCGCCGCTTATTTGAATCTGTTTTCAAAAGTATTTACAGTTTTTTTCAATCGCTAACAAGCGCTTACCCATACTTAAGATACTTTTTCCTAAACTCTTAACACAGACTCACACCAACAAAACACAATTGGCCAAATGGATAATTTTCTTCTCAAGAACACATTTTGTTACAGATTTTTATGATTGTTTACACACTAAAATAAAAATGTCCACACAATTTGCAAAATTCTACTCCAATGAGCAAAACCCCTCCGCAGATTTGCACAACATTACACACAATGTCTGCCTTACCCTTATAGCAAAACATTACACACGGTGATTTGTAAAACTCTACACACATTTTCACACCTTAGACACAGATAAGGATTGTGAGGTTACTTCCTTGTCATTACAAAGCCCCGGATTGCCATTGACCACACTAATGAATGAATTGGATATGCACATCCATCAGGCGTGGAAGCACACATGTGCTAATTTGAAAACGCATCACTCAGGAGTGCTATAAAAGGCAGCAGGTGAGTTCACCTGTCTTCAACAAAAATGGAAGGAGCTAGAAGAAGAAGAAGAAGAAGAAGAAGAGTGAGAATAAGAGGGGGGGCTCAAAGAGGAGATGAAGGAGGTAGAGGAAGAGGAGAAGGAGGTAGATGAAGAGGAGAAGGAGGTAGAGGAAGAGGAGAAGGAGGTAGAGGAAGAGGTGAAGGAGGTAGAGGGACCATGGACTGACACCGATGGAAGCTGGACAAAGAGTTCAACCAAATCTCTGGTTGATACTGTAACTGAATAGTTACAGTATTCTTGTTGCTTTTACAGCAGTTTTTCTTCAGAGTCAAACTGTATGTACTTCATGCAGTAATTTTAATTTGTCTACAGATTTTATTTTTTTCATTGTTTTCATTGTTGGTTGATTACTGTAACTGATTATGGTAAGAAATACTGTAAATAAATACTTGAAATATGAGTCTGCAGAAATCAGTGTTGTGCAGTGCTTGGTAAGTTTATAGTAGGCCTATTTGTGTACATTCTCCCTATATCTCAAACTAATCATGAAGAATGTTGTTTGTTTGTCACAATTTTTTTTTTCATCTAAATTATCCCTTACATAACAATGTCTGGCCAAAAATCTAGCACATGCTATTTCCTAAAAATAGTATTTTTACAAATGTGTTTTTTATTTATCACAGCAGTGTGAAACTGGTTACAATAGTGTCTGATCATTAAGGACTGTGTTGGTTACATGAAAACTAATAGCATTTTCACAAATATGTGTATATCTTTTGACTGAAGTGTGTATGTTTTGACAGAAGTGTGTCATTTTCCAAACAATCTAGGAATTATGCCAATTGAGTGTGGTGTTTGGATAATTGTGATTACATTTTGAAAAAAAGAACCCGGTTTTAAAAATTGCGTGTAAACAATTGAAAAAAACTGTAAATATATACTAACTCTTGTAAGGAACTCAGCTTTTTGGAAATATTAATAATCAATAATATCTTGTTATTATTAATTATAAATATTTGGGTCAGTTAATTGGATTAACTTGATGTGGCTGAATTAATATTACAATCAATTAATCAGTTCTTCCAACGAACTCTTTTGATTATTAATTTATTCTAAGAAAAGGGTATCTTCCATGGCCACCGAAGAATAATTATTTCTTCGCCTGTACTTGTACTTTGAGCCAGTAGCAAAAAACGTGATCGTAAAGTGACTTGTATTGCAAGCAAAACAGAACCAAATACATATTATGTACAAGTTTTATTAACTAAATATAGATATTTATATGAATATAAATAAACTAAACAACATACACACATGAATACATAAATAGGTTAGTGATAGGATGAAGTTGGAAACCGGAAGAGGGTCTATGAGAAGAACCATCAGAATTTCATTTTACACATTTCATTGAATTGAATACTTGCATTTGTAATGGGAACAATTCTTGAAGTTGTTGAAAATTGAAGTCGTTGATGGTTCCGGCAGTGTCAAGTGGAAGTTGGTTGAGCGTTCTCTTTCTCCAGGAACGCATGACTGGTTTGGTGAAGGCCTGGGACTCTGTTGAGGCCACGCCGAGCACCCAGGAGAAGTTAGGAAGTCGGAAGGATGGGTGATTGGAGTCGTTGTTGGTTGGAGTCTTTGTTGGTTGGAGTCTTTGTTCCAAAACTCCTGAGATTGTCCTTGGTTCTTTGTGAGAGAGTCTTCTCTCTTTTCCATGAGGCCGGATCTGGTTGGAATCGAGGCCTGCTGGGCCCTGGGGCCCCCGTGGAGGGGGAGGGGGCTCCCCAGTCTCACCAGAACAGTGTTGCGGCTGGATGAAAAACTAAGAGAGGCAGGTCACATGTGGACTGTCTCTAATAAGGCCTGGAGAAGATCCTCCCCTAAGGATTGAACTCGACCAATCAGAAAGGGGACATGTCTGAGAGGGAAAGTGGCTCTTAGTTGATTTATGGATCTTTGTCCCTAGGAAGATTATACCTTCATTAATGCTAAAATAGCTATAACACATCCACACTGCATTCTAGAAGAAGGTGATGTACATCAAAGTGTGAGTCATTAAATGAGGATTAGTTAGGTAGGAGGCACTATACAGGTGAGGTTACATTGATCGTTAGTTTGTTGTATACCAGGATACATACCATAATATATACCTAATAGTACACGAGACAGTAAACCATTTACACTGTTTCTTTCACAGTTTTATGCATGTTCATTTATAGATCAGTTAGTCTATGATTAATGCAGCAAAGTCTGTTTTAAAGAGGGTTTCTGTTTCATAGTCTCTCTCTTGAGTATGTGGCCACATTCCTCGGAGGTCGTAAAATCTCCTTGTCATGCCCTGTAACATGACACTGTTTCTGCCCTTGTGTTTGTTCATTTGGGCTGTGTGAGGAGTTTCATAAACCTTTGTATATAATGAATAATTAGTATGTGTCTGATTGGTCCATACCCTACAGATCCCCCCTCTCGATCGTTGTTGTCCCCCCTCAAGGACAACCACGAGCGAAGTTGGAAGTGCAGAGAGATCGGACACACACTTGTCATAGAAGGCTGGAAGGCCATGGTGGCCTCTGGTTGCTCGTGTCTTCTGGAGCGGTGGTCGTTCCACGGCTGGTGATGTGGACAGTAGCCAAGTCCAGGTCTCTGCAGCAGGTGTTGAGGCAGCAGGTTTTGGGACATTCTGAAGTTCATTAGTTTTGGGGCAGGTGTTTCCTTGTGGTTGCAGGAAGTGGTTAGGCCTCTATGTAGCATAGAGAGGTTTTCAAGCTGACATGGTGCTGGTGGCCGGAGGTCAGAAGGTGGTTGTTAGCCTCTCAGTCACGAGAGGTCTGAAGGATTGAAGTGTTGTTCTGTCCTTATGGTGGTGCCGACGCAAGCTTGCCTAAGCTGGGGTGGGCAAGGAGTCGGAAGCTTGTACCTTACAGGACTCCTCGGGTGAGTCCTGTGCAGGGAGCTATTTTGCGAGTGTCAGCGGCTCCAGTAACTCTGAGGCAGGTGCGTCCAGCTGTCCTTGCGGAGCCTCAGATTGACACCTGTGTGAAGGGTATGGAAGAGGATGCTGTCGTTGACAGCCGTGGTCTTCCTGTGGTGTTTGCAGGGTGCTGTCCTCCATGGCTTCTCCAAGGGGCTTGGCTGGTACCTGGGTTGTTGCCATGGTGACAGTTCTGTGCTGGTCCTGGGCATGCTCAGTCCAGCTGCATTGAATCTGGTTCGAACCTCAGTGTCTAGCTGGTCTGTAAGGCTTTGGGCACAGGTCCGCTCCTTGTGGGACGCTGTGATCTATTATGTGAGGTTGTTTACCTTCTGTTTTATACCCATAAGGTGGGGTAAGGAGATGAGAATCTTGATCACCCCGGTGTGGCTGTAACTCTGGCTTGGGTCATGGGTCGTTTGTCCTCTTCTCTCATGGTGCAGTTCCGTTGGCTCCGGTGCCGTCGGATGTCAGCAGCCATGGGTGGAACAGTGTTTCTCGCGATGGCTTGTCAGTCTTTTCGTTCTCCTAACCGGTTAAGGTCAGGTTAAGCAGAGGATCTGCAACATTTTGGCACACCTGTGGTGAGAGACTAATGCATGACCCTAGAAAGTTCAGAGCCACGGTTTAATGGGTTCGCTAGATATGTAGCATAAAGCTAGGTATTTCATGTGTAGCTAGCTAGTGAAGTGTGTATTGTATCCTTATCATCTTAGCTGTGAATGTTAGGAGGCTAAGACTTGTGTGGTTCCGAGAGTATTTCCTGGAAAGGGCATAGCCGAGATGAAATAAATGACTTAAGATGGTTCTTATGACTAAAATATTTCTCTGGACTTAACTGGTGGTTCACTACGGCTTGACGAAGTGAAGAATAGGAGGAAAAAGGACAGCTTTCCTATTCAAATTATGCTTATTATCAATCCTCAGGACTATAGTTATGCCCTAGTAATCGTTGAAGTTACTTGTGTTGCAGGGTCATAAAAATTAGTGCACTTGTTGAAAATAAACAAAATCACAAATAAAGGTGTCTCTGGTTCCTTTCTGGGCCCTATGGGAAATGGAACCACATTTGAACAAGAGAAGAAATGGAAATAAATCATATACATGACAGTATAGACAAGTGAATAGCTGACTGCTATTATTATCGAAGTAAAATAAAAATAAAAAGGACTTAAGTAAGTGATCAAAACAGCCGGAATGATCTGAAATTGAGAGTAATCAATAGCACTAGTGACTAACCTTTAGATTTGCCTGGACCAAAACTCCATAGTGGGTCACAGCTGTTGCGTGTTTAAGACCACACCGTGTGTGTCCCTCCAAAGGTTTAGTCAACATGCTGATGAAAATTCTCATAACTATAAGAATTCTTCTCTAGCTACACAGCTTACATGTAATTAAACTTGGGTTTAATTGACAGGGCATCTGCAAATTTAGCCTACAGCGCTCAGCAAGGACTATGCCTAAACTAGTGAAGGTGAAATTCAGCTGAGAAGAATTGAAAGTAAGGAAAGAGAAAAATTAGAAACCCTAAATGGGGTTAAAGAAAGTATTTTAGAATACTTTGCGCTGTATACATAAAAGCTGTAATTAAGGCTTCAAGTAAATGATGCTAACCGCTAACTGTAGAAGTTATTATGTAGCTTAGCCTAAGCTGGATGGATGCTAGGTTAGCTTAGCTTAGCCTAAACTGGATGGACGCTAGGTTAAGTTAGCTTAGCCACCTAGGCTGGTTTGTTTACAAGATGACGTCACGGGTTAGCACTTCCTGTGACAAGTCGTTGTCATGGGAACCAGTGCATGTCAGAACAATTCAACAGTCCATGAAGAATGTCCGCACATTTTAAATGAGTTATGCATGTTTAAACGGGTTAAAAGGGGGCGCCTATACTTTAAATCTTTCAAGAACTTGATGTTACATTCAGTAAAATGCAAATGTGGTTTGGCATTTGCAAATTTTACTCATGGAACTCTTCTCTTTACTGTACGCAACTTATTCTATTTGTTTACAGAGTAAGGCAATAGATTTGCTGTAAGTCAAAGCTTGTCTAAGCCTATATAGTTACGTCCATCTCGTGCATAAATACTGACTTTTCAGCGAGTAAACAGTTTTGATCGCTAGGTAGCTCTCTGCTTGTAGATGCAGCCAAAATTTAGGTGAATTTACATCAACCTAACAATAATTTGTAAGGTCTTTACTTTGTAGAAAGGGGAGCATCACCCAAGTCTACGTGTATATAACACTGTACTGAGATTCCTTCGTCAGAAACAGATTAAGCAATACTGCAATTTGGATTCCTTCAACCAAAGCAGACTAATAAATACCGGTACAGTTTGCATGCCGCTGAGATGAGATTCCTTTGTCAAACAGACTTACGCTTTAATGCTGAAATTACCGATACCAGTTAAGACCCCTTTTTTTTTTATTTTTTATTATTATTATTTTAAGTAGAGATGTCAATTCCAGCTATCGTTTTATCTGCATTTAGACAAGCCAGCAGCTAGTGATCAAAATGTGTATCGCATATCATGTCCATATCATTGGATCGGAATGATCAAATAAGCACTTTTTTAGGATAACAGTAGTTACGAAGGGGCTCTAGGTCATGCTAGTTTTCCTGTAACCCTTCATTGTCATGGAAACTAATGTGTAGCAGTGCCAATTCAACCAGCATGTAGCAAATGTTTGTTTCAAAAGAGTCGTGCATAGTCTGTTGGCAGGTGAGGCTTACACGTCCATTCAAGATTTCCTTTATATCAGTAAAATTCTACTTTTACTAATGCAGAGTCTTGCTGCTCTTTGAGCACACATTTTCATCTACTTTAAAAGTTTTATGTCCTATGTTGACCAGGGACTTTTTAGCAGAGTCTTGCATTGTTTTCATGCTGTGTGCCTTCTGGCTTTGCAGTTCAGAATCAATGGGGTCTTAGGAACCTTTTCTGGGGAGGCCTTCTGTGTTAGAGGCCTTCTGCATCAGGTCACGCATCGTTGAGTGGGCATTGCGTGGGGGCAGGTGAAAATATGGTGACTAACTGGTTTTGGAGGAAAAGTTTCTTGAAGCTGGTGTCCTCCTCAGTCACAGGTTCGTTGTAAGTTCCACAGAAAACTCGTTCGGAGTCGGTGGTGGTAGCACAGGCCCTTCTAGGTCTGTCCTGCTTGGTGTTTGGGCAGGGCCCAGCTGGGCTAGATGTGTCTAGATCAGATGGAGTCTGTCTCGGTGTGCCACACCGGCTGCAGGTGCAGACTGCAGGTGAAAATCAATGTCTCGTGGATTGGCAGGGATGTCTCTGACCTTTCACTTGAGATTGTTGAGTGTCACTTCATGTGCCATTTCAGGGATTGTCTGAGTTACCTTTTCCTCCTGCAGCTGCAGGGGCTCTCAGGACACTGTCTGGTGAAGTGTTAAGCCGAGGGCTTTGGCTCCTCCCCCCCTTTGTGCAGGGCTGGGGAAGTTTACGCTGCTAATGTGAAGGTCAGCAGGGTCCATCTTTCTTGTGTGGTCCATTTGCAGTGGGTTGGACTGTTGCAGCTCTCTTTGGACCACATGGAGTGCGTCAATAATGTTACAGCATCGCTAAGTCAGTGTTCGGACTTCCGCTGCACATTGATGGCTTTAGCTCTCTTTGAGTTCAACCATTTCTTTAAGTTCTTTGAGTGAAACAGTTCTTTACCCGTCGGTTTGCAGGTGCTCAGAGCTGTCGTCCGCCTGAAAACTGATGATCTCTTTCAGTTGGTCTGCTCTGTCAGGGTCCTTGCATCTGTCCTGTGCCTTCTCCCGTTGAGCAGGGTTCGTTCTCTGTGGAGTCCTGTGGCTGGCAGCGTTAGTTCATTTACCTCCTGTTTGAGGCCTGCGGGAGCATGGCCAAGGAGAAGATAATGCTGGTCAGCTCTTGGTGGCTCAGGCTGGGTGTCAGACGTCTGCTTTCATTGTTGCCTAACTGTTCCTTCCTCTGCCGTGGCAGGTCATTGCCTGCTTCAGGCTGAAGGATGTCCATGACACTGCTCTGCCGGGTCTTCAGGTGGTCCTGGTGGCAGGGCTGGGTGTCTGAGGCCTACTGGAACACTTGTGGGAACACGAGAGAGAAATGGCAAAGGCAAATGCAAGTTTCTACAGAGGTGGTGAGCTATCTGTGTGGGAGAATGGCTATGTGGAGCAGCTAAAATTTAGTGTTGGTGAGCACACACAAAAAAAAAAAAAAGTTTTGAGTATCTTAGTTGACGTGCTTTAAGCAGCATCGACTGATGACTGGGCTCTTACATGTCATAACCTATTACTCAAAAATGCTGATGGTTCTTCTCACATGTTGTGCTACGAGAGTAACAGATAGAGCAAAACCAAAATAAAACAATGGGATGAAACCAGAAAAGAAGAGGAAGAAAGGAGTGTTTTACCTATTTAGGTTTAGCTAGGAGACATAGGTAAACAGGAGTCACTTATGGGTTATGCTGCTGTTAGACTAAGCTACCAGGGACACATCAGACATCTCAAGGTCCAAAAGAAGAAGAAGAAACAATGGGAAGTGTTTCCAGTTCTGTCTGGGGCCTACTGTGCGTTTGTGTTTAGCCGTACTTCATGTACTTAGCTTGGTGCTAAGGAGTGAGGATGGGTAAAACACAGACAGGAAGTAGGATATTAATGACCTGTGTAACTCGCTATGGAAACAACAGTCGCTAGATATTGTAATCCTATAGAGAGAGAGAAGATGAGGATAGTGACTAGTGATCTAAAATAAGGTAAAGGTAAAGTTAGAACGTCCTTATAGCTCTAAGAAAACTAAAAGGAAAGGGAAGCGTATCAAGTAATTTAATTAAATTTCAAATTTAGTTAAGCCCTTCTTTTTTTCTTTAGCTGAATATAAGAATTCAGGCTGAAACAAACGTAAATAACTAAATTGAAATAAAATAAAAATAAATAAAAAAAATGTATGTAAACATTGTGTGTTCTCATAGCTCTGGTAACTAGAGGGGAACTTGACTAAGCAAATTGATTTAATTAAATTCCCAATTTAATTAAATTCAATTTAACTGAATAGGACTATTCAGGCTCAACAGGTGTAAATACACAAAATAAAATAGGGGTAGATTTAAGTAAAAATAAAAGAAACACAAATAAAAACCCAAAGTATCTGGGTTTCAATCTGAAAGTGAAACCAAGAGGAAGGGGTCGAGAGAGAGAAAGAGAGAGAGAAGAGGGTGGTTTAACCCTCTTATGAGACGTGCTTCGTGAAGCTCTGACACCAGGGTGAATCATTCGTCTCAAATCATTCGGAGTGTATCACTGCTAAGGTCACGTGATTTTATTAAACTGGGCTTCGTTACGCGTCATAGCTGTTTCGAAATTGTTTTCAATTTCAACGGTTCGTGAACCATTGTGTATCTGGTCTCTATGTGATCTCGTATCACTTTATAGATTCGTACACATTTAATGACGCATTTGATAAAGGGTCTGATTGACTTTCAAGTCAAGCTTTCATAAAACGAGCCCTACGGTTTACTAAGATATTATGCCTCGTGGTAGCTCGTGGATTGCCATTACCTGATTACACCTTTTGATAAAACCTTTGCGATTGGTTTGTAAAAGGTGTTTCGTTGATTTGAGTTTCCGCTACGCTTTCACGTGTTGGGCGAATGTGATGACCACTACACTACAGAAACCTAATGTTGAGAGGGATGTGCTTTTTAGAAGATGGCTCCTTCCCATAATCTGCCCTGCAAGCAGTGTGACAGTCTGTAAATTCCACAAACAACAGAACAGAGGTTATTCGGCATGGCAATCTGCCTACAGCTCCTTGGTACGATGGCCTTCACAAGGGTTATGTAGCGAATTGCAGCATTTATATTTAACATGCCTCCACTTGTTTCCACCCAGTTTTGAACTGAGGACCTGTCGCGTGTAAAGCGAACGTGATAACCACTACACTACGGAAACTTGATGTGGATGTCAGTCCCACCTCTTCTAGGGTACGCTTGTTCAAAAACGACTGAAACTATAGACTGCCCAGTGTTTTAAACATGTCAAAAAGCTGCTAATTTTGTTGGCAGACCAAACATTTTTTATTACTGTACAGGAAACCTCAACGGTTATTTGTTTTATTTTTGACAGAAAATGTGCCTGCATCCCTGCAAGTGTACTGACCTGATCAAGCGAAAACCACACACAGTTTCCGCCCAGTTTCGAACTGGGGACCTTTCGAGTGTGAGGCGAACGTGATAACCACTACACTACGGAAACACATCTTCAGGTTGCAGACATAAATCTTTAGGTGCACGCTTATTAAAAGGCATATAAAGGAAAGGAGCGCTGCTACTAGCGTGGCAAAAAGTTTAAATTTTCTGTCAGAATCCAACCACTGTTTCTGCTCGGTTTCGAACAGAGGACCTTTTGCGTGTTAGGCGAACGTGATGAACACTACACTACAGAAACCTATTGATGAGGTACATGTGCTTTTTAGAAGATGGCTCCTTCCCATAATCTACTCTGCAAGCAGTGTGACAGTCTGTGAATTCCACAAACAACAGAACAGAGGTCATTCGGCATGGCAGTCTGCCTACAGCTCCTGGGTACGATGGCCTTCACCTGTCTTAAAAGTAAGGGTTTTGTATCAAATTGCAGCATTTATATTTAACATGCCTCCACTTGTTTCCACCCAGTTTTGAACTGAAGACCTTTGCGTGTAAAGCGAACGTGATAACCACTGCACTACAGAAACTTGATTTGGACGTCAGTCCCACTGCTTCTAGCGTACGCTTGTTCAAAAGCGACTGAAACTATAGACTGCCCAGTGTTTTTAACATGGCAAAATGCTGCTAATTTTGTTGGCAGACCGAACATTTTATATTACTGTACAGGAAACCTCAATGGTCATTTGTTTTATTTTTGTCCTTTTCTAAAGAGATTAAACCACAAACATCCCTGCAAGTGTACTGACCTGCTCAACAGAAAATCGCATACGAAATTTTTGCAAAAACCACCCACAGTTTCCGCCCAGTTTCGAACTGGGGACCTTTCGCGTGTGAGGCGAACGTGATAACCACTTCACTACGGAAACACATCTTCAGGTTGCAGACATAAATCTTTAGGTGCACGCTTATTAAAAAGCATATAAAGCAGTGGTCTCAAACTCAATTCCTGGAGGGCCAGAGCTCTGCACAGTTTTGCTCCAACCCTAATCAAGCACACCTGATTCAGCTAATCAAGGTCTTCAGGATTGCTAGAAACTTCCTTGCAGGTGTGAGTTTGAGCTGGTTGGAGCTAAACTGTGCAGAGCTGTGGCCCTCCAGGAATTGAGTTTGAGACCACTGATATAAAGGAAATGAGCGCTTCACCCACCTAGTGTGGCAAACAGTTTACATTTTCTGTCAGAATCCAACCACTGTTTCTGCTCGGTTTCGAACCGAGGACCTTTCGCCCTTTAGGCCACCGGGTTAGGGAAGGGGACCCCCGCGCGTCGCCCCCTAGGTGATTTTTCGGGGACCGGCCGACGGCGCCGACGAAATCCGGCCCCCTCGCCCGCGATCCGGGCATCGGCCACAGGGGGGCGACTCGCCGACCGCCCTCAGTCGATTCGACACGCGCCGAACAGGTTGCGGGCGGGCGTCCACGGAGCGCACGCGCGTCCCCCTGACCGCCCTTTCGCGAAATTCCCTGACCGCACCCACCGACCACGGAGCGCCCGTCCGTCCCACCTGTGACCTGCGAACAGCCCCCTGGCCACGCCCACTGACACGAACAGC
Organism: Siphateles boraxobius; assembly: GCF_051911475.1. Classification (NCBI taxonomy): domain Eukaryota; kingdom Metazoa; phylum Chordata; class Actinopteri; order Cypriniformes; family Leuciscidae; genus Siphateles; species Siphateles boraxobius. The sequence continues at coordinate 496,477 of NW_027509053.1, forward strand.
CTATTCGTCCCACCGACCGCCTGTGTGACCACGAACGGCCTTTTCGCCCACGGCCAACCTGGGTGACGGCCCCTGGCCCCGCCCACTGACACGAACAGCCTATTCGTCCCCCTAACCGCCTGTGTGACCACGAACGGCCTTTTCGCCCACGGCCAACCTAAGTGACGGCCCCTGGCCACGCCCACTGACACGAACAGCCTATTCATCCCCCTAACCGCCTGTGTGACCACGAACAGCCTATTCATCCCACTGACCACCTATGTGACCACGAACGGCCTATTCATCCCACCGACCGCCCAGTGACCACGGACAGCCTATTCGTCCCACTGACAGCCTATGTGACCACGAACGGCCCGTCCGTCCACGGCCAATCTAAGTGACGGCCCGTGGCCCCGCCCAGTGACTACGGACAGCCTATTCGTCCCACTGACAGCCTGTTTGACCACGAACGGCCCGTCTGTCCACGGCTAATCTAAGTGACGGCCCGTGTCCCTGCCCAGTGACCACGGACAGCCTATTCGTCCCACTGACAGCCTGTTTGACCACGAACGGCCCGTCTGTCCACGGCCAATTTAAGTGACGGCCCGTGGCCCCGCCCAGTGACCACGGACAGCCTATTCGTCCCACTGACCGCCTGTGTGGCCACGAATGGCCTATGTGTCCCATCAGAAGAACTACAGGTCGGCACAGGAAGGTGTCCTCAGACATCCTATTTGGACCCTGTAAAATAAGTTACAGGTGGGCAAAGTAAGGGCCCACCTGTAACTTATTTGACAGGGTCCAAATAGGCTGTCCGTGGTCAATGCATTAATAGGTCATATTTCATAATTACAGTGGTTTTATTAGGTGAAACCTACTGTACACCACACAGGGGCCACAATACAACACACTGATGTACATTAAAGCTATCAATTATGCATAATTAGCCTAAAAATGGACTGTCCACGAACAGCCTATTTGGACCCTGTCAAATAAGTTGCAGGTGGGCAAAGTAAGGAACCACCTGTAACTTATTTGACGGGGTCCAAATAGGCTGAGCGTGGTCAATGCATTAATAGGTCATATTTCATAATTACAGTGGTTTTATTAGGTGAAACCTAATGTACACCACACAGGGGCCACAATACTACACACTGATGTACATTAAAGCTATCAATTATGCATAATTAGCCTAAAAATGGACTGTCCACGAACAGCCTATTTGGACCCTGTCAAATAAGTTGCAGGTGGGCAAAGTAAGGGCCCACCTGTAACTTATTTGACGGGGTCCAAATAGGCTGTCCGTGGTCAATGCATTAATAGGTCATATTTCATAATTACAGTGGTTTTATTAGGTGAAACCTACTGTACACCACACTGGGGACACAATACAACACACTGATGTACATTAAAGCTATTAATTATGCATAATTAGCCTAAAAAATTACTGTGCACGAACAGCCTATTTGGACACTGTCAAATAAGTTACAGGTGGGCAAATTAAGGGCCCACTGTAGCCTAAAACTGGACTGTCCATGAACAGCCTATTTGGACCCTGTCAAATAAGTTACAGGTGGGCAAAGTAAGGGCCCACCTGTAACTTATTTGACGGGGTCCAAATAGGCTGTCCGTGGTCAATGCATTAATAGGTCATATTTCATAATTACAGTGGTTTTATTAGGTGAAACCTACTGTACACCACACTGGGGACACAATACAACACACTGATGTACATTAAAGCTATTAATTATGCATAATTAGCCTAAATATGGACTGTCCACAGACAGCCTATTTGGACCCTGTCAAATAAGTTACAGGTGGGCAAATTAAGGGCCCACTGTAGCCTAAAAATGGACTGTCCACGAATAGCCTAATTGGACCCTGTCAAATAAGTTACAGGTGGGCAAATTAAGGGCCCACTGTAGCCTACAAATGGACTGTCCACAGACAGCCTATTTGGACCCTGTCAAATAAGTTACAGGTGGGCAAATTAAGGGCCCACTGTAGCCTAAAAATGGACGGTCCACAGACAGCCTATTTGGACCCTGTCAAATAAGTTACAAGTGGGCAAAGTATACCTGTAACTTATTTGACGGGGTCCAAATAGGCTGTACGTGGTCAATGCATTAATAGGTCATATTTCATAATTACAGTGGTTTTATTAGGTGAAACCTGCTGTACAACACACTGGGGACACAATACGACACACCTATGTACATTAAAGCTATTAATTATGCATAATTAGCCTAAATATGGACTGTCCACGAACAGCCTATTTGGACCCTGTCAAATAAGTTACAGGTGGGATCTTTTTTATATTTTGTTGTCATGATTGATAAAAATGCATAAAAATGATTAAATATCAATTTTAAGTTCATCTTTGGGCCCCCTTGAGCAATTAGCAGCCTTCAGAACCCCGAAATTCCACTGTCCACGAACAGCCTAAATTTTTGAATGGGATAAGTTGCAGGTGGGACGTCCAGATCTCAGCCTCTGGACACAATTTGGAGCTGAAACCTGAAACAGGGCCCACCTGTAACTTATTTGACGGGGTCCAAATAGGCTGTCCGTGGTCAATGCATTAATAGGTCATATCTCATAATTACAATGGTTTTATGTCGTCAAACCTACTGTAAACCACACTGGGGACACAATACAGCACACTGATGTACATTAAAGCTATTAATTATGCATAATTAGCCTAAATATGGACTGTCCATGAACAGCCTATTTGGACCCTGTCGAATAAGCTACAGGTGGGATGCTGTTTTTAACTTAGACATTTTCAGCGGATGAATCCCCGTAATGATTAGGCGATTTTATCACATGTGGTGAAGTCCCACCTGCAACTTATTTGACGGGGTCCAAATAGGCTGTCCGTGGTCAATGCATTAACAGGTCATATTCATAATTACAGTGGTTTTATGAGGTGAAACCTACTGTACACCACACAGGGGACACAATACAACACACTGATGTACATTAAAGCTAATAATTATGCATAATTAGCCTAAAAATGGACTGTCCACGGACAGCATTTAGGGCACCCGTCAAATAGGTTACAGATGGAATGCTGTTTTTAACTGTAACGAACTTAACGGGGTACTACGGACCCCAGTCTTTGCGGACCGTCTGAGGGGACCCTGAGGGGCCACAGATTTCAAATCGGAGCCATTCGGAGCTATTGGGACCGTTGCGTGGGGATGTCCACCAAACGCCTATGAAAATGAATGGGATAAGTTGCACGTGTCAGTGGCTCCCGCGCGGCCCCCGGGGGTCCGAGGGGCCCCAAACTCTACAAAAAGTTGCGTCACGTGGCCCTCTGCGACAGACAGAGCGGGCTAGGTGGAGACTTGCCAAGTTTATTTTTAGCTATTTTTTATGCACCTCTCTGTCTCCCATTGATCTCTATGGGAGCATGTGTCTACAAGGGTTAATTCAGCAGTTAGGATTAGACGGCCTACTTGTTCCAACTTATGTGCAACTTATTCCATGGGGCTGTTGGTGGCCAATTAGCGCGAAAAAAGGTCAGAGGGACGCGGAACTCTAGAACCCGTCCCCGGGGCCCGTGACGAGACCCACGTGTCGGTTTCGGGCCGATCGGGCGTTTCCTTCAAAGCGTTTGGCTGAAACACATACTTAGAACCGATCTAGAACCACCAAGCCCGTGATCTAGAACCGGGGGCCCCCGGACCACAGCCGTGCTGAATTTGGGGCCGCTGCGACCTTTCGACCCCTTTTGGCCCCTGTTTTTTTGACGTCCCACGTGCAACTTATTCCATGGGGCTGTTGGTGGCCAATTAGCGTGAAAAAAGTTCAGAGGGACGCGGAACTCTAGAACCCGTCCCAGGGGCCCGTAACGAGACGCATACGTCAGTTTCGGGCCGATCGGACCTTTCTGTCCACCCTTCACCGAGCACATGGTCCAATTAATGGCAGCCCTCTTGCACACACAGAAAGACATATGCTCAGTAGAACCAAAAGTGAGGAGATTTTTGAACAAAGAAATGATACACTTGGAACCGATCTAGAACCCTGCGATCCGGGATCTAGAACCGGGGGCCCCTCGACTACCAGGGCGGCGAATTTGGAGGCGGTGCGACCTTTCGACCCCTGTATTTCCGCCCTCCCACGTGCAACTTATTCAGTTTAAACTTCACAGTCGCTTCCAGGTCAAGGGGGTCTTTTTTCGGCCAAACGAGCAGTTTTGGGCACGGAACTCTAGAACCCGTCCCCGGGGCCCGTGAAGGGACGCATATGTCAGTTCCGGGCCGATCGGGCGTTTCCTTCGAACCGTTTTGCTGAAACACATACTTAGAACCCATCTAGAACCACCAAACTTGTGATCTAGACCCGGGGGCCCCCGGACTACCGCCGTGCCGAATTTGGGGCCGCTGCGACCTTTCGACCCCTTTTGGCCCCTGTTTATTTGACGTCCCACGTGCAACTTATTCCCTGGGGCTGTTGGTGGCCAATTAGCGCGAAAAAAGGTCAGAGGGACGCGGAACTCTACAACCCGTCCCAGGGGCCCGTGACGGGACGCATACGTCAGTTTCGGGCCGATCGGACCTTTCTGAAACACGTCCACCAAACACCTGTGGAAATGAATGGGATAAGTCACACGTGTCAGTGGCCCCTGTACGGCCCCCGGAGGTCCCACGGGCCCCAAACACTGCGTGCCGGGGCCCCTCGGGCCCCCGAACGACATAGCAGGTGGACGAGTCTCTAGAGCTCAGGGCTAATTTTTTCTCCACATTTGTTCAAGTTTCTCTTCAAATGCCACTTGCACTCATAGTCAGCTCATAGACTGGCATTCCCTCTTGAAGGGTCAAACTGAAAACACACTCGGAACCGATCTAGAACCACCAAACCCGGGATCTAGAACCGGGGGCCCCCGAACACCCACCGCGTCGAGTTTGGGGCCGCTGCGACCTTTCGACCCCTTTTGGCCCCTGTTTTTTTGACGTCCCACGTGCAACTTATTCCATGGGGCTGTTGGTGGCCAATTAGCGCGAAAAAAGGTCAGAGGGACGCGGAACTCTAGAACCCGTCCCAGGGGCCCGTGACGGGACGTACGTGTCAGTTTCGGGCCGATCGGACCTTTCTGTCCACCCTTCACCGAGCACATGGTCCAATTAATGGCAGCCCTCTTGCACACACAGAAAGAAATATGCTCAGTAGAACCAAAGCGAGGAGATTTTTGCACAAAAAAATTATACACTTGGAACCGATCTAGAACCCTGCGATCCGGGATCTAGAACCGGGGGCCCCTCGACTACCAGGGCGGCGAATTTGGAGGCGGTGCGACCTTTCGAGCCCTGTATTTCCGGCCGCCCACGTGCAACTTGTTCAGTTCAAACTTCACAGGCGCTTCCAGGTCAAGGGGGTGTTTTTTGGCCAAACGAGCAGCTTTGGACGCGGAACTCTAGAACCCGTCCCAGGGGCCCGTGACGGGACGCATACGTCAGTTTCGGGCCGATCGGGCGTTTCCTTCGAACCGTTTTGCTGAAACACATACTTGGAACCGATCTAGAACCACCAAACCCGTGATCTAGAATCGGACCACCGTCCACCAAGTACCTGTGAAATCGCATTGAATAAGTTGCACGTGTCACTGAACCTCGTTCGGCCCCTGGAGGTGCTAGGGGCCCGAAACTTCTTGGAAAGCTGCGTCACTCGGCCCCGGAAAGCACACAGAGAGGGGAACGTCTAGTCACACAAAAAAAATACTTGTTGCCCAATGTCCACAGAACACCTATGAAAATCAATGGGATAAGTTGTATGTGGGACGCTTTGCCGTTTGGCCCCCGGGGGCCCTGGCGGCCCCAAACTTAATCTGCCTACTGTCACTGGGGCCCAGAAAGACCCTGGGGGATGTAGAAAGCTGAACCATGTGTGGATCAGGCCGAACCACCGAAACGCACACTTGGGAACCACGTAGAACCTTGAAACTAAGGATCTCGCCCCGGGGCCCGCTGGGCTACCCTCACGCCAAATTTCGAGGCCCTGTGACTTTTCGGCTCAGAGTTAGAGACACAGTGAATTGAGACAAAAAACAGGTGGTTAGGGGTCAAAATAGGCACTTTGTGGTACTGAGGATGACTATGGTGAAGTTTAGGTGGTTAGGGGACCCCACAGGCACTTCGTGGCAATGGAGAAGAAAATAGGTGGTTAGGGGTCAAAATAGGCACTTCGTGGTACTGAGGAAGACTATGGTGAAGTTTAGGTGGTTAGGGGACCCCATAGGCACTTCGTGGCAATGAAGAAGAAAATAGGTGGTTAGGGGTCAAAATAGGCACTTCGTGGTACTGAGGAAGACTATGGAGAAGTTTAGGTGGTTAGGGGACCCCATAGGCACTTCGTGGCAATGAAGAAGAAAATAGGTGGTTAGGGGTCAAAATTGGCACTTCGTGGTACTGAGGAAGACTATGGTGAAGTTTAGGTGGTTAGGGGACCCCATAGGCACTTCGTGGCAATGAAGAAGAAAATAGGTGGTTAGGGGTCAAAATAGGCACTTTGTGGTACTGAGGAGGACTATGGTGAAGAGTAGGTAGTTGGTGTACCCCAAAAGCACTTGGTGGACTCCCACGTGGTGCAATGGCACCCCCAGAGGCGTCCACAGAGAGCCTATGGTAATATATGCTAATCTTGGCCTCTTTATATGCGATTTTGGAAAAGTGACACGGCACCACTGAATAAGCAGCTTGTGTCGTCCATTTCGAGCACGCGGACCTCGAAGTGTCGGTGCTGACAATGGCAACTTAAATGAATGGGGAAAAGCAAACGTGATAACCACTACACTACGGAAACTTGATTTGGACGGCACCCACCTAGTGTCATTCGGCATTGCAGTCTGCCTACAGCTCCTTGGTACGATGGCCTTCACCTGTCTCAAAAGTAAGGGTTTTGTAGCATTTATATTTAAAATGCATCCACTTGTTTCCGCCCAGTTTTGAACTGAGCACCTTTCGGGTGTAAAGCGAACGTGATAACCACTACACTACGGAAACTTGTTTTGGACGTCAGTCCCACCTCTTCTAGGGTACGCTTGTTCAAAAGCGACTGAAACTATAAACTGCCCAGTGTTTTTAACATGGCAAAAAGCTGCTAATAGGCGGCGAGCTACATAGGCCTACCGTGCACCCCCCCCACCTCCCAACAAAACCATACTTTTCTGAAAGGTCTGGATGTGTAGAATATGAATCTGAATGTTAACATTGAAAATGTTGGGTTGCACTACCTGTTTTAGGCCTGTGAATAGGGAAACCCTAAAAAACGATTGTAAGCGATTTTAACACGTCGAGATTGTCCTAGTCAATCAGAACAGCTTTTAGGGGACCCAATACACACTCAAACTTAACATATGATGACTTAGGTCAAATATCTACCATGCTGCTTATTGGTAGGTGTCTAAAATGAACATAGGTAAGGCTTTATGTTGATATAATGAGCCCATTTCATGCATAGGCCACGACCTAGATTTGCCTATCATACACCCCAACCCCCTCCCCTGACAAAATCATGCTTTTCTGAAAGGTCTGGATGTGTAGAATATGAATCTGATTGTTAACATTGACATTTTTGGGATACACTACCTGTTTTAGCCCTGAATATGGAAACCCTAAAAAACGATTTTAAGCTATTTTAACACGTCGAATTTGGCCTAGTCAATCAGAACAGCTTTTAGGTTACCCAATACTCTTACTACACTACATTGATAGTTACTTTAAATAGTTGTTTTTAATTATTATTTTTTTAATATAGTTAAGGCCTTGTATGGATATAATCGATCAAGGTCCATTTCCATAGTATCAGTTAATATGCTAACGTGCTAACATTCCAACCCTCATTACCCTTTCCATCAAAGGTGTGTGGCTCACAAGTCATTTCATTGACAAATCAGAAACCTGTCTGGGTTGTTCATCCAATGACAAAATAAGATATTTGTTGAATTTTCATTAATAGTTTCCTCTGTGTCAGACAGGTATATAAAGACCGTCCTGAAAGACTGTTCTTACTCACACAGACAGATTCTCCAATTCTGCATCCTCTGCCTATACAGCAAGAAATTTGTTTCACTGAATTGCTCGATGTTTGATATTTTAGTTTACAATTTAATATAATTGACCCGTCTTACTACACTACATTGATGCTTACTTTAAATATTTGTTTTTAATTATTTTAAATGACATTTGATAGATTAATAGATATATACTTTATTCATCCCAAAGGGAAATTTTAGACGTCCAGTAGCTTATACATACACACACACACACACACACACACACACATATCTCATACACATAGATAATCTAGTCGGTTATGTAGTTGGTTTCTTCAACATAGCTGAACTGCTCAGTTATGTCTGAGTCAAGACATGAGTCAGTGGGCCAAGTGACTGCAGGTCCTTCAAGGCATAGGGGATGTCATGGGACAAAACCAAAGTCCAGATGCATTGTGCATGTCCCTGGTCTTGTATATGGACCACTCGTGCAATTATGGGCAAACACAGATTCTGATGCAAGATTAGCCAGAATGAAAGAAATACGTGACAAGAGATTAGCTGAACCACTGGAATCTGCTCACAGAATGACTGTAACCTGTGAACTTATACCAGACACCCTTACAGAAGGTGATGGATATCACAGAGAATGCTACCAAAGATTCACCATGAATCTCAAAAGACTCGACCAGAAGCCTGAACTATTAGCAGCAAGTTCAAGGCAAAGTCAGAGGGCCTCAACTGGTGACAAGGTGCTCTTCACACCTGACTGTATATTCTGCAACTCAATTACACGGAAGAAGGTAAAAAATAAAGGGATATGGACGACTGAGGGGTTAAGAGAGTTTGAGTGTGATGGGTGGAGAACAGTCCTCAAAGTTGCAGAACAAAAATTTGATGAAAATTTGCTTCACAGAATTAGAGGAAAGGATCTATTTGCTACAGAAGCTAAATACCACAAATCCTGTAGAGTCCAATATACACAAAATTTAGAAAAATGGAGAAGTGCAAGCACAGAAAACAAGGCCAAACAAATCCAACTAGTAGAAGCTCACGGTGAGGCATTTGGTGCTGTATCTCGAGTAATTGACAAGGAAATCATCGGCAGCAACAAAATGATGAAATTGACTGATCTGACCAAAATCTACATAGCTCATCTGGAATGCACAAACTTCCCCAATCCCAAATTGCGTGGGGAAAAGCTCAAAGCTAAGCTAGAAACACATGGACAATACAAGGAAAAGGTGGCATTCTGCAAGCTAAACAAAAAAGGCCGTTTCTCGACATACATTGTGTACAGCTCACAAAGTGACATTACAAACCTAGTGCAGTGTGCATATGAACTTGGTTCCAAAGACATGATCCAGGAGACTGGCCATTATCTACATGAGGAGATTCTGGAAAGCTTTGCAAAAGCTGATGAGTTGAGATGGCCACCCTCTGCCCAGGATCTTGTAAGCATGAACATTGTAATTCCATCTAATTTGGAGACATTTCTGTGTCATGTGATATGTGGCAAACCAAAATCACAAAGCTCCAAAATGAACAGGCTTGTAAATTCAATAGGGCAAGACATATGTCGGTCCACAACAAATGGAGAATGGAAACTTCCAAAGCATATGCTTATATGCATGACACTTAGACACCTTTTCAGGTGTGAAAAATTAATTACCCTATTTAATCGATTGGGCCATTCAGAGAATTATACATTCTCCCTTGAACTGGAAACTGCACTTGCTGAGGCTGTGGCTGAGACATCCAGTCTTTTGTCTACACAAATCATTAGATCACCAGGAGCCCCTTCCATTTTCCACTCAGAATTTGATAATTTTGATCAGTTGCTCAACAACTTAACTGGAATGGATTCAATTCACACTGCACATGGCATTATGTTACAGGTCATAGAAGGCAAGCCGGAGAATCATGGCGGAGTCCGTATCGATATTCCATCCACTTCCAGGAAAACAAAACGACGTTCTTTTGAGCAGGGGTCAGCTGAAGCTCTTCCTGACTGCTATATTACACAACGGAAAAGTCCTCAAATAACCATACACCAAAGAGTAATTCCTGATGGTGAGAGGGATCTTCAAGATCCTACCATGAAGCACTTTCTGTGGGTATTGATCCGTACAGCATGCAGCAAATCAGATCAACAATTTCCAGGATGGACAGGTTTCATCACAATGTCAGGACGAACCCCTGAAAGTCTGACAACTATTGATTATTACCCTGTTATTCCAAGCCCAATTACAGACTACAAGACAGTAAAAGAATGCCTTCGATATGCTGAGGAGGCAACAGCAGAAATCCAACAACAGTATGTTGTTACAACATTCGACTTGGGGGTATGCATGAAAGCATATCCCCTGATTTGGAATGATCAATCTAGGTATGATAAACACATAATATTGATTGGTACATTTCATCTGGCTTGCGCATATCTGAAGATGGTGGGCAAGAAAATGGATGGATCGGGTCTCTCTGATATCTTGTTGGAAGCTGGGCTGATTGCATTAGGTTCTCTTCAAGGTGTCCTTACTGGTAAACATTATGACAGATCACTACACTGTCATAAGACAGTATTGGAATGTCTTGAAAGACTTCTCCTATCACAATACCTCACAAGTATTGGAGAGAAAGAAGTATTCTCTCAATTACCAGAGGGATCAAAGGGGATACTAGATGAACTGCTGAAAGCTCCTTCTAAAGAAGCCTTAGATGCAACAAGGAATGATGTTCCACTGCAGAAGTACATCGAAGGATATCAACAGTTTCGAGAGAGTGTAAAAGCTGGACATCTAGGGAAGACAACACAGCTGTAGACATCTTACATGGACCACATCTGGTTGGTACTGTCTCTCATCCATGCAGTGAAACATAATGATTTTCTCCTTTATGCTCAGTGTTTGCACCTTATGGCAGACCTGTTTTTCAGCTTTGGAGGCCAGAATTATGCCAGATATCTCTCTTACTTCTCCATATTCATTGCGAACATTGAAGTGTCACATCCTGGAGCCACAGAGTTGTTGAAAAGAGGGGCTATTAGCGTTGCACGTTCCTTCATTCCAGGTAACCGCTGTGCCGTAGATAAAACTATGGAGGAGACCTTCATGCGACATGCTAAATCTCATGGGGGTGCTGGTGGAAATGCTTTTGGTGTGTCAGGAATTCTGACAAATTATGATGCCTACCAACGTTGGGTACGAACAACCCATGCTAGATCTCAGTATGTTAATGCAACCCTCAGTATGGCTGACATGCTGTCTGGAACAGCTGCAGAAACCAAGCATAATGAGCTTCGTCCAGCTGAGATGTTGAAGAGTGAAAAGTTGGTGAGAAAAACAATTGAGGCAGTGGAGAGCTTCCTTAACCATTTTGAGTTGGGAAGCACTGACAACTTGTTTATTCTTTCTTCTGATGCTGCAGTATCTGCTGAGGTCCAAAGAGATGTTTTGAGAGCTGAACAAGCAGGCAAGGTTGCCAAGGATATTTTTATTGCGACACGCCTGGAAAAAGGTTGTGACTTCTTTGAGCCTATCAAGCGCCTTGGCCTCAAAACCTTCACGGACATGAACAAAAAGAGCAAAGTTACAACAACAACACACAAAGTAATACAGTATCAGCAGCAAGGGAACATTGCTTTCCAGTTGTTCATGAAGTCCCAACAGCAAGGTCTACAATTGGACATGAGGGAACTACTCACGTACACCTTGACTCCTGTGCCGTACAGTATAGGCACTGCTGATGGTTTCTTGTCCAAAACAGATAAGTCAAAGTCATTTGCTTACCTGGTAAAAGACATCAATGATGCTGCCCTACCATCCACAGATCAAACTCTTGTAATTATTGATGGAAATGCCTACTTTTACTTCTTGAAGGAGGTACCAGGCAGCTTCAAACAGATATGCAGTAAGGTGTTTGACATGATGCCAAAGACAGGCAATGTTGTGTTCAGCACAGATAGTTACTTCCCCAATTCTGTGAAAACAATGGAAAGACAGAGGAGGGGTTGTGGTCAAAAGCTTATCATAAAAGGTGAAAATACCAAAAGGCCAGCAGATTGGAAACAGTTCCTCGCCAATGATGAAAACAAGCAACAATTTATTGCACTACTCATCCGCCTTTGGAGTGAAGACTCATATGCCAGGAAGCTACATGGGAGACAAGTGATCATAACCTGTGAAGGAACAGCATATCTGCTAACGTCTGAAGATGGCAGCTCAACATGCAGAACAGAAGTCCTGAGCCTTAAGTCTACCCAAGAAGAGACAGATTCTAGAGTCATTCTCTACTGTGACTTTGCCAGAGACAAAAACTACAGCAATGTTGTCGTTAAGAGTCCTGATACTGACATATTTTTCATCTTGTTACACTATGCTCTGGCAATGTCAGACTTAAATATTATGTTTCACACTGGCACAGGAAACAAGAAAAGGCTCATTGATGTGAGTGAAATGTCTCGTAGTTACTCTCAGCAACATTTGACAGAACTAATGGCACTTCACGCCTTCAGTGGTTGTGATACCACTAGTGCATTCAAGGGGTTAGGCAAAGTCAGGCCATTGAAAACCCTCTCTAGGATGCCAAAGTTTGGAGAAACTCTTGCCAGGCTGGGAGACACATGGGATGTACCGAGGGATCTCTTTGATCTCCTCAATGAGTTCACCTGTGCTCTGTTTAGTAGACCACGAGTACGAAGTGTTGATGAGTTGCGTTTCTTGCGAATGAGTGAGCTGTGCTCCAAAGATGACAAGCATCTAGCCCACTCAAGAAATGTGGACCTGGCTACACTCCCCCCATGTGGGAGGAGTTTAGAGCAACACATCAGGAGGGTTAACTACCAGGTTAGAATATGGAAGGTGGCCCATATTGCCAACCCTGACATCCCTGATGCTTGCAATGGACACGGTTGGACACTGGTTGACCAAAAGATTGAGCCTCTGTGGTATGAGGGATGTGTTCTCCCACAGCAATTGGCAGATATCATTGAATCTGTGAGTGGCAGGGATGAGGAAGATGAATCAGATGATGATAGCGTAACAGATGAACAGTACTTATCTGATGATGACAACTCTGAGTCAGACCAGGATTGAAAAATAGTTTGAGTGTCATGTTACACCTGACATATGCATGAAATATACATGTATTTTATTGATTGGTAAAACATATTACCCTAATAGTAGGTCATTATACCTACTATTTGTTCAGTGTTTCTTTGGGAAAGGGAAGCTATGTATGCTGTAGTTCTCTTACAGCATGTGTGTGTGTGTGTGTGTGTGTGTGTGTGTGTGTGTGTGTGTGTGTGTGTGTGTGTGTGTGTGTGTGTGTGTGTGTGTGTGTGTGTGTGTGTGTGTGTGTGTGCGTGTGTGTGTGTGTGTGTGCATGATGTATATAGGTCTTGTGTGTTAATGTGTGTTCTTGTGCATTTGTGTGTGTGTGCGCATGCAGTATATAGTTATTTTCAATGCTGTATGTAGTTCTTGTATATAATTATTGCGCGTTTGTGTGTCTGTGTGCATGCTTGCATGCTGTATATAGTTCTTTTCCATGCTGATTTTAGCTTTTGTATATAGGCCTAGTTATTTTGTGAGTCTGTGTGCATGCTGTATATAGTTATTTTCCATGCTGATTGTAGTTTTTGTATATAGTTATTTTGTGTGTCTGTGTGCATGCTGTATATAGTTCTTTTGAATTTGTGTGTGTGTGCATGCTGTATATAGTTAATTTCAATGCTATATGTAGTTCTTGTATATAGTTATTGTGCGTTTGTGTGTCTGTGTGCATGCTGTATATAGTTCTTTTCCATGCTGTATGTAGTTATTGTATATAGTTATTGTGTGTGTCTGTGTGCATGCTGTATACAGTTCTTGTGAATTTGTGTGTGTGTGTGCATGCTGTATATAGTTATTTTCCATGCTGTATGTAGTTCTAGTATATAGTTATTGTGCGTTTGTGTGTCTGGGTGCATGCTTGCATGCTGTATATAGTTCTTTTCCATGCTGTTTGTAGTTTTTGTATATAGTTAGTGTGTGTCTGTGTGCATGGGAAATCCGGAAATTACAAAGGTAAACAACAGCACGACACACGTAGATGGTGCACGTGTCAGCAACGTCTTTGTTATTAAACATTGTGAAGTGCTGTTCCAATCCCATCTATACCTATCTGAGCTCATGTGGTCTCACACACTCACTCACTTAGCACCTGAGATCAATTAAGTCTGTGAGTCTTTAGTCCTTAGTCCTCAGGGCTCACTTTGGGATTGGCCCTTCGTGTGTGTGTGCATGCTGTATATAGGAAATGGGCTCATTAAATCAACATAAGGCCTTAACTATATTAATTTTAGTCACTTACCAGGAAGCAGTATAGGGTGCCCTTTGACCTAAGTCATCATATGTTAAGCTTGAGTGTGTAATGGGTCACCTAAAAGCAGTTCTGATTGACTAGGCCAATTTCGACTTGTTAAAATCGCTTAAAATCGTTTTTTAGGGTTTCCCTATTCACAGGCCTAAAACAGGTAGTGCAACCCAAAATTTTCAATGTTAACATTCAGATTCATATTCTACACATCCAGACCTTTCAGAAAAGTATGGTTTTGTTGGGAGGTGGGGGGGGTGCACGGTAGGCCTATGTAGCTCGCCGCCTATAATTTTGTTGGCAGACCGAACATTTTATATTACTGTACAGGAAACTTCAATGGTTATTTGTTTTATTTTTGTCCTTTTCTAAGAGATTAAACAACAAACATCCCTGCAAGTGTACTGACCTGCTCAACAGAAAATCGCATACGAAATTTTTGCAAAAATCACCCACAGTTTCCACCCAGTTTCGAACTGGGGACTTATCGCGTGTGAGGCGAACGTGATAACCACTACACTACAAACACGTCTTCAGGTTGCAGACATTAATCTTTAGGTGCACGCTTATTAAAAAGCATATAAAGGAAATGAGCGCTGCACCCACCTAGCGTGGCAAAGAGTTAAAGTCTTCTGTCAGAATCCAACCACTGTTTCTGCTCGGTTTCGAACCGAGGACCTTTCGCGTGTTAGGCGAATGTGATGACCACTACACTACAGATACCTATTGATGAGGTGCATGTGCTTTTTAGAAGATGGCTCCTTCCCATAATCTGCTCTGCAAGCAGTGTGACAGTCTGTGAATTCCACAAACAACAGAACAGAGGTCATTCGGCACCCACCTAGTGTCATTCGGCATGGCATTCTGCCTACAGCTCCTTGGTACGATGGCCTTCACCTGTCTCAAAAGTAAGGGTTTTGTAGCGAATTGCAGCATTTATATTTAAAACGCATCCACTTGTTTCCGCCCAGTTTTGAACTGAGGACCTTTCGCGTGTAAAGCAAACGTGATAACCACTACACTTCCGAAACTTGATTTGGACGTCAGTCCCACCGCTTCTGGGGTACGCTTGTTCAAAAGCGACTGAAACTATAGACTGCCCAGTGTTTTAAAAATGGCAAAAAGCTGCTAATTTTGTTTGCAGACCAAACATTTTTTATTACTGTACAGGAAACCTCAACGGTCATTTGTTTTATTTTTGTCCTTTTCTAAAGAGATTAAACCACAAACATCCCTGCAAGTGTACTGACCTGCTCAACAGAAAATCGCATACGAAATTTTTGCAAAAACCACCCACTGTTTCCACCCAGTTTCGAACTTGGGACCTTTTCGCGTGTGAGGCGAACGTGATAACCTCTGCACTACGGAAACACGTCTTCAGGTGGCAGACATAAATCTTTAGGTGCACGCTTGTTAACCCTCTGGGGTCCAAAGTGTTTTTTGGGGTTCTGGAGGTGTTCTGACATGCTCTAACATTTGAGCTTTTTTCAGTTATTTATAAACATGTTAATGGCAAAGGTGTAAATTCACTCTATATAGCACAAACAGGGCTACCATAATATGTTAGCAAGATGTATGTACATGTTTGTATTTTTGAGAGAATATTGTTTGTGCATGGTTATTGAAAAAACTAAAACTTAAAGTCTCTGAAATAAGGCCACAAAACACATACTAAATATGTGTCCACAAGACTTTTGACTAATTGATGTTCTCGCCTAGGATTTTTGCTTCAAAATGATCTGAAAATCATCCTTCCAAATCATTCACATAAAACAATACATTGATTTAAATTTAGTAAAACACTTTTTGTTTGGAAAGGCAATATGCGAAATGGGCGTGACTCATGTATAATGGTCTGATTCACACCTGTGAAGACAAAAGACCTGCTTAATGAGCCTGCATAATGAGCTTTCCACAGGTGTGTCACTGAGCCACAAGAAAGAATACAAGGACACAAGAAAAGAAATGTGTATATATACTACAAAATTGGTTCACAGTTGGAAACATCTATAAAAAAATAGTATTTTTCCACTTGTATTTTTGCTTGCAAATTGTATAATATCCAAGGTGAACATTTCTAGTAATTGTGTAGTTAATTCTCATACTGTATTTTCAGAAAGTTTTGAATATGTATCCTCTCCCCAAATTTGTCACTAATAAAACACAATACAAATAATTTGAAGAGAAGGCTTATATTGACCTTTTAAGATTTTGTTTACATCTACCTTGTAAATATATTATTTGCTATTTTATTAAAAAGGTTACAATTACAGCAACAATTAAAATAACAATATTTCAAGTGTAATATTTCTTTGTAAAAACTAAAGTGTACATTTTATCATACATATTTCAAATTTAAGGATTCATTAGTTTGAATAAAGCCTACATTGGAACAAACACTATAATAGCATCCTAGTTGATGACTTTATTTTTGACAAAACAAACATAGCCTAATATATTTAACATTTGAGCAGAAATTGGTGAACAAAAGCTTATTCAATGTGGCAGTAGTCTATAGTTTAGGCTACAGTAAACAGTTAATAATCTATTTAAAACTAGTCAACAAAATGTTGTCTTTCATATTTCTTCTGTAACATAGGCATATTGTTTGTTGTTTTTATGATAGCCTATATTAGGGCATATAAATATTAATTTGCAGTTTAATACGTTGCTAATACAAAGACATTTTAACGTTATTTCAACCTATTTCAGTCGATTTTCACTCATCTCAGTATAGCAATAGGGTTTGGTAAAAACTGTTCAGTTCATTCATTCACACACGCGATTCATATTTAAACAGTCTTTTTGCAGTTTACATACACTATGATATCGCGATTAGAACAATAATAAAAAAAAACTTACTTCTCAGATGGATATTTCATATTTCTTTGTAAAAACTAAATTATACATTTTATCATACATATTTCAAAGTTAAGGATTCATTAGTTTGAATAAAGCCTACATTGGAACAAACACTATAATAGCATCCTACTTGATGACTTTATTTTTGACAAAACAAACATAGCCTAATATATAACATTTGAGCAGAAATTGGTGAACAAAAGCTTATTCAATGTGGCAGTAGCATATTTTACATTAAACAGTTAATAATCTATCAAAAACTAGTCAACAAAATGTTTTCTTTCATATTTCGTCTGTAACATAGGCATATCGTTTGTTGTTTTTATGAGCCTATATTAGGGCATAAATTTTAATTTGCAGTTTAATACGTTGCTAATACAAAGACATTTTAACGTTATTTCAACATATTTCAGTCGATTTTCACTCATCTCAGTATAGCAATAGGGTTTGGTAAAAACTGTTCAGTTCATTCATTCACACACAGACGCGATTCATATTTAAACAGTCTTTTTGCGGTTTACATACACTATGATATCGCGATTAGAACAATAATAATAAAGAACTTACTTATCAGATGGATCCGTTGCTCCTCGGAATGAAAAAAAAACAGCACATGTTCTGAGGTAAATGTCCCAGGATTACTCCTCACACAGCCTCGCAAGAAGAAATAGTAGGCTACATTAATCTGATGATTACATTTGTTGTGTTATCGCGTTTATGAGGGGCGTTGACACTTTGAATGTGCTGCTTCAGATCATTTGCGTTTGAATACCGCGCGCTCTCCGTGGGCGTGTCAGATTAGCAGAATAATGAGCTAAGAGAACGATAATGAGATCGGCTGACACCTCTCTCTTTTTTAATAGATTACATAAACAGAGAATATTTATTTTAGTTTTGAATTAGATATTTTAAAAGTACAAACTTAAATGATTATAAAGATATATTGCTCGTGCTTGTGTGAATAGTATTCGCTGAGCTTTGTTTAAGTTTAGAGACGTGCACCAGAAAAAAATTTAACGGAGACAGAGAGGCAGAAAGCACACCCTGTTTATTTTCTTCATTTTACAAAAGCACACGGTTTTGATGTTAATGTGAGTGTACACAAAAAAAGAAGACCCTCTATAGTTTATAATCATGTATTGATTTTATTTATATGACGTAAAATGACGGAGTATTTTAAGTCTATGTTGCTGCTATGTGGAAAAAAAACGACCCAAGAGAGTTAAAAAGCGTATAAAGGAAATGAGCGCTACACTCACCTAGCGTGGCAAACAGTATAAATTTTCTGTCAGACCCCAACCACTGTTTCTGCTCGGTTTCAAACCGAGGACCTTTCGCGAGTTAGGCAAATGTGATGGCCACTACACTACAGAAACCTATTGATGAGATGGATGTGCTTTTTAGAAGATGGCTCCTTCCCATAATCTGCCCTGCAAGCAGTGTGACAGTCTGTAAATTCCACAAACAACAGAACAGAGGTCATTCGGCATGGCAGTCTGCCTACAGCTCCTTGGTACGATGGCCTTCACCTGTCTTAAAAGTAAGGGTTTTGTATCGAATTGCAGCATTTATTTTTAACATGCCTCCACTTGTTTCAGCCCAGTTTTGAACTGAAGACCTTTGCGTGTAAAGCGAACGTGATATCATGGCATGTGCTTTTTAGAAGATGGCTCCTTCCCATAATCTGCTCTGCAAGCAGTGTGACAGTCTGTGAATTCCACAAACAACAGAACAGAGGTCATTCGGCATGGCAGTCTGCCTACAGCTCCTTGGTACGATGGCCTTCACCTGTCTTAAAAGTAAGGGTTTTGTAGCGAATTGCAGCATTTATATTTAACATGCCTCCACTTGTTTCCACCCAATTTTGAACTGAGGACCTTTCGCGTGTAAAGCGAACGTGATAACCACTACACTACGGAAACTTGGTTTGGATCTCATTCCCGCCTCTTCTAGCGTACGCTTGTTCAAAAGCGACTGAAACTATAGACTGCCCAGTGTTTTTAACATGGCAAAAAGCTGCTAATTTTGTTGGCAGACCGAACATTTTATATTACTGTACAGGAAACCTCAATGTTCATTTGTTTTATTTTTGTCCTTTTCTAAAGAGATTAAACAACAAACATCCCTTCAAGTGTACTGACCTGCTCAACAGAAAATCGCATACGAAATATTTGCAAAAATCACCCACAGTTTCCGCCCAGTTTCGAACTGGGGACTTTTCGCGTGTGAGGCGAACGTGATAACCACTACATAACAAACACGTCTTCAGGTTGCAGACATAAATCTTTAGGTGCACGCTTATTAAAAAGCATATAAAGGAAATAAGCGCTGCACCCACCAAGCGTGCCAAAGAGTTTACATTTTCTGTCAGAATCCAACCACTGTTTCTGCTCGGTTTCGAACCGAGGACCTTTCGCGTGTTAGAAGAATGTGATGACCACTACACTACAGAAACCTGTTGTTGAGAGGGATGTGCTTTTTAGAAGATGGCTCCTTCCCATAATCTGCCCTGCAAGCAGTGTGAAAGTCTGTAAATTCCACAAACAACAGAACAGAGGTCATTCGGCACCCACCTAGTGTCATTCGGCATGGCAGTCTGCCTACAGCTCCTTGATACGATGGCCTTCACCTGTCTTAAAAGTAAGGGTTTTATAACGAATTGCAGCATTTATATTTAACATGCCTCCACTTGTTTCCACCCAATTTTGAACTGAGGACCTTTCGCGTGTAAAGCGAACGTGATAACCACTACACTACGGAAACTTGATTTGGACGGCACCCACCTAGTGTCTTTCGGCATGGCAGTCTGCCTACAGCTCCTTGGTACGATGGCCTTCACCTGTCTCAAAAGTAAGGGTTTTGTAGCATTTATATTTAAAATGCATCCACTTGTTTCCGCCCAGTTTTGAACTGAGGACCTTTTGCGTGTAAAGCAAACGTGATAACCACTACACTACGGAAACTTGATTTGGACGGCACCCACCTAGTGTCATTCGGCATGGCAGTCTGCCTACAGCTCCTTGGTACGATGGCCTTCACCTGTCTTAAAAGTAAGGGTTTTGTAGCGAATTGCAGCATTTATATTTAACATGCCTCCACTTGTTTCCACCCAATTTTGAACTGAGGACCTTTCGCGTGTAAAGCGAACGTGATTACCACTACACTACGGAAACTTGGTTTGGATCTCATTCCCACCTCTTCTAGCGTACGCTTGTTCAAAAGCGACTGAAACTATAGACTGCCCAGTGTTTTTAACATGGCAAAAAGCTGCTAATTTTGTTGACCGAACATTTTATATTACTGTACAGGAAACCTCAATGGTCATTTGTTTTATTTTTGTCCTTTTCTAAAGAGATTAAACAACAAACATCCCTGCAAGTGTACTGACCTGCTCAACAGAAAATCGCATACGAAATTTTTGCAAAAATCACCCACAGTTTCCGCCCAGTTATGAACTGGGGACTTTTCGTGTGTGAGGCGAACGTGATAACTACTACACTACAAACACGTCTTCAGGTTGCAGACATAAATCTTTAGGTGCACGCTTATTAAAAAGCATATAAAGGAAATGAGCGCTGCACCCACCTAGCGTGCCAAAGAGTTTACATTTTCTGTCAGAATCCAACCACTGTTTCTGCTCGGTTTCGAACCGAAGACCTTTCGCGTGTTAGGCGAATGTGATGACCACTAAACTACAGAAACCTATTTGTGCTTTTTAGAAGATGGCTCGTTCCCATAATCTGCCCTGCAAGCAGTGTGACAGTCTGTAAATTCCACAAACAACAGAACAGAGGTCATTCGGCACCCACCTAGTGTCATTCGGCATGGCAGTCTGCCTACAGCTCCTTGTTACGATGGCCTTCACCTGTCTTAAAAGTAAGGGTTTTGAAGTGAATTGCAGCATTTATATTTAACATGCCTCCACTTGTTTCCACCCAATTTTGAACTGAGGACCTTTCGCTTGCAGTTTGCAGACATAAATCTTTAGGTGCACGCTTATTAAAAAGCATATAATGGAAATGAGCGCTGCACCCACCCAGTGTGGCAAACAGTTTAAATTTTCTGTCAGAATCCAACCACTGTTTCTACTCGGTTTCGAACCGAGGACCTTTCGCGTGTTAGGCGAACGTGATGACCACTACACTACAAAACCTATTGATGCGGTGCATATGCTTTTTAGAAGATGGCTCCTTCCCATAATCTGCTCTGCAAGCAGTGTGACAGTCTGTAAATTCCACAAACAACAGAACAGAGGTCATTCTGCATGGCAGTCTGCCTACAGCTCCTTGGTACGATGGCCTTCACCTGTCTCAAAAGTAAGGGTTTTGTAGCATTTATATTTAAAATGCATCCACTTGTTTAAGCCCAGTTTTGAACTGAGGACCTTTTGCGTGTAAAGCAAACGTGATAACCACTACACTACGGAAACTTGATTTGGACGGCACCCACCTAGTGTCATTCGGCATGGCAGTCTGCCTACAGCTCCTTGGTACGATGGCCTTCACCTGTCTTAAAAGTAAGGGTTTTGAAGTGAATTGCAGCATTTATATTTAACATGCCTCCACTTGTTTCCACCCAATTTTGAACTGAGGACCTTTCGCTTGCAGTTTGCAGACATAAATCTTTAGGTGCACGCTTATTAAAAAGCATATAATGGAAATGAGCGCTGCACCCACCTAGTGTGGCAAACAGTTTAAATTTTCTGTCAGAATCCAACCACTGTTTCTACTCGGTTTCGAACCGAGGACCTTTCGCGTGTTAGGCGAACGTGATGACCACTACACTACAAAACCTATTGATGCGGTGCATATGCTTTTTAGAAGATGGCTCCTTCCCATAATCTGCTCTGCAAGGAGTGTGACAGTCTGTAAATTCCACAAACAACAGAACAGAGGTCATTCTGCATGGCAGTCTGCCTACAGCTCCTTGGTACGATGGCCTTCACCTGTCTCAAAAGTAAGGGTTTTGTAGCATTTATATTTAAAATGCATCCACTTGTTTAAGCCCAGTTTTGAACTGAGGACCTTTTGCGTGTAAAGCAAACGTGATAACCACTACACTACGGAAACTTGATTTGGACGGCACCCACCTAGTGTCATTCGGCATGGCAGTCTGCCTACAGCTCCTTGATAAAGGAAAGGAGCACTGCTACCACCTAGCGTGGCAAAAAGTTTAAATTTTCTGTCAGAATCCAACCACTGTTTCTGCTCGGTTTCGAACAGAGGACCTTTTGCGTGTTAGGCGAACGTGATGAACACTACACTACAGAAACCTATTGATGAGGTACATGTGCTTTTTAGAAGATGGCTCCTTCCCATAATCTACTCTGCAAGCAGTGTGACAGTCTGTGAATTCCACAAACAACAGAACAGAGGTCATTCGGCATGGCAGTCTGCCTACAGCTCCTGGGTACGATGGCCTTCACCTGTCTTAAATGTAAGGGTTTTGTATCGAATTGCAGCATTTATATTTAACATGCCTCCACTTGTTTCCGTCCAGTTTTGAACTGAAGACCTTTGCGTGTAAAGCGAACGTGATATCATGGCATGTGCTTTTTAGAAGATGGCTCCTTCCCATAATCTACTCTGCAAGCAGTGTGACAGTCTGTGAATTCCACAAACAACAGAACAGAGGTCATTAAACCACAAACATCCCTGCAAGTGTACTGACCTGCTCAACAGAAAATCGCATACGAAATTTTTGCAAAAAACACCCACAGTTTCCGCCCAGTTTCGAAAAGGGGACCTTTCGCGTGTGAGGCAAACGTGATAACCACTACACTATGGAAACAAGTCTTCAGGTTGCAGACATAAATCTTTAGGTGCACCCTTATTAAAAAGCATATAAAGGAAATGAGCGCTGCACCCACCTAGTGTGGCAAACAGTTAAAATTTTCTGTCAGAATCCAACCACTGTTTCTGCTCGGTTTCGAACCGAGGACCTTTCGCGTGTTAGGCGAACGTGATGACCACTACACTACAGAAACCTATTGATGAGGTGCATGTGATTTTTAGAAGATGGCTCCTTCCCATAATCTGCTCTGCAAGCAGTGTGACAGTCTGTGAATTCCACAAACAACAGAACAGAGGTCATTCGGCATTGCAGTCTGCCTACAGCTCCTTGGTACGATGGCCTTCACCTGTCTCAAAAGTAAGGGTTTTGTAGCGAATTGCAGCATTTATATTTAACATGCCTCCACTTGTTTCCGCCCAGTTTTGAACTGAGCACCTTTCGCGTGTAAAGCGAACGTGATAACCACTACACTACGGAAAATTGATTTGGATGTCAGTCCCACCTCTTCTAGTGTACGCTTGTTCAAAAGCGACT